>NW_027362765.1:322466331-323018831 GCF_046119375.1 Phyllobates terribilis | reverse complement strand
GGCTATTAATATCAGCCTGCAGCTATCTGTTTAGCCTTTGCTGGTTAGATTTTATAGGGGGACCCCATGTCAATTTTTTTCTGGGGTCCCCCTGTAATCTAGCGAGTAAAGGCTAAACAAACAGATGTGGGCTGATATTAATAGTCAGGGAACATTGTTGGCTAATGGCCCCTTCCCCGGCTACTAATATCAGCCCCCAGCAGTCGGCTTTCTGTCTGCTGGTTATAAAAATGACGTGGGTGCCCACGACACTTTTTTTTTTTTTACACTCTGTGCCCACGATCTGGATGTAGCAGCGCTTTGAACGCATATTTTTTGCTGCATCCAAAACATTGCATTCTATTGAACTCAGGTAAATTCACATGTGTTCACTGAACCATGCGTATTTACTGCATTCAATACATTCTAGTGGTCAAATTTCTGTTGCGGAGACTAGCAACTCCGCAAGAGAATTTGACATGCTGCGGTCCTGAAACACACGTGCATTTCAGTGGCCACGGGTGATTCGCAGCCTCTGATGCATGCACAGGGACCATGCTTGCAAATGGCGCCTTCATAGGCTAAAAATAGCAGCGCACAGCTGCCGCATAAATTACATGAATGGGAATGCTAATGAGATTGGGCGAATGGGATCAGCTGACACCTAGCTCTTTTGTTTGGTGGTGTCAATCAGACCCTTTCATGACCAAACCTAATTAAAGTAAAGAGTTAAATAAACATACAGACACAGAAGCAAACACTCTCGGCAACCACGAGATGCTTCTGCGCATGTGCGGGGGTCATTTTGGTGCATGTGGCACACAAATTACACAGGCAGTATTCAAAATAGTAGGCCGGTCACTGAAAGCACAGTGACCTGTCAGAAGGCAGAAATATAAATACATAAGCAGAGCACCAGTAACAGTCCCTCCCTGAAGGCCCGCCCCAAAACACAAAATGAAAATAAAGATAATAAAAGAACCACTGGACGGATTTCATCAACAAAAGTATCATTTTACTCAGTGTAATGGCGCCCAACTGGCAGTGTATGTGGTTTACTAAGCACAATCCTGCTGACAGGTGCGCTTTAAGTGCAGAATCAAAGCTTTTCTGTACTATAAAAAAAAAAACACATTAAAAATGCGGCTTCACATCTGCACTAAAAACGCATCACTTAAGGTGGAGAAGGCATAAAAAATGCAGCAATAATCAGAGAAGATTGTTATTGCGCAGTTTGATGCGGCCACCTGCAGAAAACAAAAACACAGTATTTATGCAATGTGGGAACACGGCCTTTCAGACACCAAAAAGCCAGATATCATATAGTGAAGCTACTAGTAGCATACTGTAGCTACCGAGGGGCAGAGGGTGCGACCGCCCCGGGCTCTGAGGAGCCCACCTGGAGCTACTTTACTTTTAACTATTTGCGTGCGCACCGCGCCGATACAGTTAAACTTCCTGGCAGAGTAAAGAGACATGATCTCGCTGCACTGCTGCTATGGGGCCAGTGATCCAGGGGAGGGCCCAGTGCCAGCGCCAGCAATGGGCCCCCCCACTCATCATCACAACTTCAACTATATTGGCATCTTGGCTGCTGCGACTGTGAATGATTGAACAAAAATAAATCCATAGGTCTCAAATAGAGATTAGCAGGACACACAGATGACGTCGCTCCAGCTCTGGCTTATCAAAACCCACACTATGGACGCCGGAAGGTAAGAGATTCACAGGCCTCCCTCCAGCCCCCAGGTACCACTGATCTGGATCAGAGTCCTGTGAATTGATCAGCTCATCTCTAGTCAACTGTCCTAGATACAGCGAACAGTCCCGGATTTGGGTCTACGCCTTGTGTCCAAAGTTTGTCCTTTTTCTATTTTTAAAAAGTTGGGAGCTATGATTGCTGCTATTTAAATATTTAGATTACAGTGTCAATCACTGTGATCACTAACACCCATCAGCCCCACATGACTGGTTACCATGGCCTCCACCTTGATACTCTTCTGAATCTCAGCTACGGGCTGAAATTCAAAGAAGGCCACGATTTACACTGTGGTACTGGGGTATAGAGTATAAGCAAGCACATGATCGCAGGCTCAAATCCTTTAACCCCGTTCCGACATGTACGGCACATGTCATATCTATCCCTTTAGCGCGGGCTCCGACGATGAGCCCGCACCTTTCCGGGGACATGACAGCAGATCTGTACAGCTGTCATGTGCCCCTAACAGCCGCGGTAGAAATCGTGATCCACCCATGGCTGTTAACATGTTAAATGGTGCTGTCAATCTCTGACAGCAGCATTTAACATGGGCGTGGCGGAAGTGTGGCACCCTGCTGTTCACAGGTACCACAGGACCCAAAAGGGTGCATGGATGGACTTCTCCACAAGAGGCCCTCATTACATATAAAAACACCTCCACCCTTCCACCTCATACCAACAGAGGGAGCCCGTTAGGGATATATATATGGAGGGTGGAGCCAGGCAAGTCAGTCAGACAGAGTCAGAGAGTCTGAGAGTGTGCTGCCACTGAGAGCAGTGAAGATGCAGCACGTCTGCAGCTGGATTGAGGGCCCCGAGTGTGGCCGAAGGCAAAGAGGAGAGGAGAGAGGAGTTGAGGGGGCAGAGGAGCATCATAGACTCACCCCCGAGTATACAAACCGGACACCGGGTCCGCGCCTACAGGGTCCCTTTATACCCAGTAGGGATCACCGGCATACCAGGAGAACTACAAGTCCCTGGCCGACCTGAAGCTAAACCCATTACAGAACTAGGAACCACGAAGGCCCCGGTGCCCAGGGATAGTGGTTGCCAGCGGAAGGTCCTACTACCAAGCGACAGGTAAAGAGAGCAACACGACACAGAAGCTAGGCCCAGTTGCAGACTGGCCAGGAGCTTAGAGAGAGGGAGACACGGACCAGGAGGCCCTATACCCGCTCACTGGGGAGAAGTCCTGAAGTGCACCCTTCCTACCGAGTACCCTGGACCGTACCTGACATCCGCACCAGTAAAGATATTGAAGCGAATCTCTCCTGTCTCTGTCAGTTACTCCTGCTGCGCCATCCCGACTGCACTACAAGCCCCAGCATCACCACCCACCGTCAAACTCTATACTGCCCTGAATCCCGCTCCACCTGTGGGGAGCTGTTCCATCCTAGCTGCCTATCAACTGCCTCAGAGGTCTGCATCAGCGCTGGTACAATTTACCAGAAACCACAGGTGGTGTCACGATCAAACTACAAATCCCATATAAACTATCCCCTTTTTGTTGACCGCCCTGGGCCATGGACCGGGCCAGCCACTGTGACATATTCCCCCCCAGCATCCATAGGCCCGTACACCGAGTACCCCACTGCCCTGGGGGCGCGTCATCTTCTGGCGTCACGAACAGAATTTCGTGCCCGTTGCCACCGGGTACTGTGTGCCTTATTTGAACTGTGTTTTACCTGTGGTGAACATCGCCGCCATTACGGCGTCGCTGCGCGGGAAGAAGAGGGGCGTAACTGCGGGAATCGGAGAGGCGTGACTACTGGAAGCGCGCGAAGCTCAAGCCCCGCCTAGCGCTCTGACGCAGCACCTGGAAGCATCAGGTCCTGGAAGGAGACCGTCGTCTGCGGAGCTGTGGTCTACCCGATTAAAGAAACAGGAGGTAGGCTACAGTTCACTAGGGGGGGGCGCAACCATGGCCGACGACCAGCAAGACGCCGGAGCACCGGATAACGCTCCTGATGCTCAACTTGCGCCCGGCGCTGCTCAGGCCGGAGCGGCCGCCCCACCAGCAGGGGTCGTGACTCCGTTAATACCCATGGCCCTGCCGTATATCCCTGGAGCAAAATGGCTTTCCCAGTATGATGGCAAAACCAGACACCCTGTCTGGATTCAAGAGAAAGATATGCGGTGTATTGGACATGTATTAAATGACTGGTAAGCAGAGAGACGCTGTTGTGCTGGGACAATTGACTGGTGCCGCAGAGCGGGAAGTTGAAACCTGGCCAGCCGCAGACCAGGAATCAGTATCCATTATCTTTAAGAGACTGCAAACTGTCTTTGAAAACCGCACTGAGACAGATCTCCGGATGAGGTTCTACCACTGTGCCCAGAAACCTGAGGACAGTATCCGGGACTATGCCTGGCGCTTACAGGAAGCCCTGCGACAGGTTAGTCCAGCCAGCATACAAGATGAGAATAAAATGCTGACAGAACAATTCATCCGGGGGTTGAGGTCCCAGGAGGAGAGCAGAACCGTACGGTGGGGGGCCTTAGATCATCCAAATGCCACCTTTGACACCCTGAAGGACATGGCTATTAAGGGCCTTCAGCCCCTGGAAACATCAGGGACTGCTATCCAGCGTTACCAGGGTGGGGCCACCCCAGTGCCCACAGCACCCACTGCTTCTCCATTAATGGCTGAAACAAAGATGCAAACAGTGCCCCCTAGCGAGCTGGACAGCCTGCGCTCTGAAGTGTGTCAGCTAAGTAAAACCCTGGCCACTGTCCTGAGCACCCTGCAGCTACAGACGGAGCCCGAGCCGGAAGGAAGGATCCTACTCGCCGACAGTCCTGAGGATGTCCCCTGGATGAGGAGAAGAAGGAGGACAACGCCACCCCGTAGGAGGACAACACCACCCCGTGGGAGGACCAATGACCAACGTCGCCCTCCAGGAGATTTCATCTGCTACCGTTGCCACAAGGCAGGCCACACCGCGCGGAACTGTCCTTTAAAAGAGCAAACCCTGGGGCCGTGGGCCGACACCCAGGAGTAACTCAACCAGGCCCATCAAGCTGGTATGACCAGTTCATAGGAGGAAGGCCTTTCCCGTCCATCGTGCTGGACGGCATAGCAACATCTGCGTTACTGGACACCGGCTCACAGGTAACCATCATACCTGATGTCCTCTACAAAAGGTACTGGTCCATAGATGAACTCCACCCGCCAGCCCCGAACCTCTCTGTGTATGCCTCTAACGGCCTTCCTCTTAACCTAGTAGGGATTAAGGACGTGACAGTGAAGGTGGGGAGAGTGGAACTAAAGGACCAAGGACTAATTGTTATAGAATCTAACCCTGGTGATACCAATCCGTATATGATACTTGGTACAAATATTGTTGGTAACTGTTTGGGAGAAGTGTTGTTTTTACTCCAACAGATTGCTGACACTGACAAACCAGGGAAGAGGAAGGTGCTCCAGAGAGGGATTCGAGCCCTCCTGTACCAGCAACAGGTAAAGCTAACAGGTGGTGAGATTGGTAATGTACGGGTGACAGACCCGATACCCATTGTGATTCCCCCAATGAGTGAGATGCTGATTTGGTGTAGGGCAGCAATACGTCTCAAGGGACAGAACTACCAGGCGGTAGTGGAGCCCATTAGCTCAGAGCCCAGACCTACACTCTTAACTGCTAGAGGGGTAGTTGATGTATGCAATGGGAGGGTACCCATACGTCTCCTAAATTGTGGGGAGGAGGAAGTTAAATTGCCAAGATACGCCACTGTTGCCAGATTGCATACTGTGGATAATGATGCCATACACACAGTGGAATCCTTGACCCCACCAGATACAGTGGAGGACAATGACTCTGAAGCTCAGCTGGAGGATTGGTGTCAACAGCTCCATGTTGGAACTGACGCCACTCCTGTCCATCAAAAACACGGTGTCTACAGAGTGGTTCAGGAATATGAACAAGTATTTAGTAAACACCCACTTGATTTTGGAAGGGTTAAAGGGGTACAACATCACATACCCACCGGTAACCATCCACCCATTAAAGAGCGTTAAAGATCCGTACCACCAGCACATTACCAAAAAGCCAAGGAAATGTTGCATGACATGAAAAAGGCAGGGGTAATAAGGGATAGCTGTAGCCCCTGGACAGCTCCCCTCGTCCTGGTCAGGAAAAAGGACGGTAGCATGAGAATGTGTGTAGATTATAGACAAATTAATCGAATAACACATAAAGATGCATACCCTTTGCCCCGTATAGAGGAATCCCTGGCTGCATTAAAATCTGCCAATTACTTCTCTACATTGGATCTCACTAGTGGGTACTGGCAAGTCTCTGTTGCTGAGGAAGACCTGAAGAAGACAGCCTTCACCACCCCGATGGGACTGTGCGAATTCAACAGCATGCCGTTTGGATTCTGCAACGCACCTGGAACGTTCCAGAGGCTGATGGAGTGTTGCTTGGGACACCGGAACTTTGAGACAGTGCTGCTGTACCTGGATGACGTTATTGTGTACTCGAGGACGTATGAAGACCATCTGAAGCACCTGGCGGAGGTATTTGAAGCATTGTCCCGGTATGGGATGAAACTAAAACCTTCTAAATGCCACCTGCTTAAACAGAAGGTTCAGTACCTGGCACACGTAGTCAGCTCAGAGGGAGTAGCACCGGACCCAGAGAAGGTCACTGCCATCCAGAAGTGGCCTGAACCGAGAAGCATCAAAGAGGTACGGCAATTCCTGGGACTGGTCGGATACTACAGGAGGTTCATAAAGGACTTTACCAAAAAGGTAGAACCTCTACAAGACCTCCTGGTAGGACAGTCCAAAAGAGAAAAGAGTCCCCCATTCCAGTGGTGCAAAGAGCAGACTGAGTCCTTTGCATCAATGAAGGAAGTCCTAACCGGTGAAGAAATCCTGGCTTACCCGGACTACAGCCAGCCTTTCCTGTTGTATACTGACGCCAGCAACGAGGGACTGGGAGCTGTGTTGTCCCAGAAGCAAAATGGCAGAGAAAAGGTAATTGCGTATGCCAGTAGGAAGCTGCGCACTACGGAGAGGAACCCAGAGAATTACAGTTCCTTCAAGCTGGAGTTCCTGGCCTTGGTCTGGGCTATCACTGAAAGGTTCAAGCATTACCTAGCCTCAACGAAATTAACAGCCTTTACTGACAATAATCCCTTGACACACCTGGAGACAGCCAGGTTGGGAGCCATGGAACAGCGTTGGGTGGCCAGACTGTTGAATTATCAGTTCACCATCAAGTATCGGACAGGTCACAAGAACACCAATGCCGATGCCGTGTCAAGGATGCCCCACCAGTCAGACACCAAGGATGAAGTGGATTATTTAGAGGAAGTTAAATTACCTGCTTTCCACCGAAGCGGAGTGGTCCACGAGCAACACGCCACCAGAAGACGTCATGGAAGGACGCTGAACCCTCTACCTCATCACAGCTGGAAGGAGACCCAGGACAATGACCCGGTTGTCAGCCTCATCAAAAGACTGATAACCCAAGAAGGTTCTCACCTGGAGAAGGGTGCTCCCCCACAAGCTAAACACCTGTGGAATGAGAGAAGCCGGCTGTTCATCTACAGAGAGAAGCTGTGCAGGAGGTATGTCAACCCCAAGACTCATGAAATGGTGTGGCAGATTGTTGTACCCAGGACGGATATCCAGATGGTGTTGGAGGCCTACCACGACCAAGCAGGTCACTTTGGCTAGAAGAAGCTGGAAACCCTGCTGAAGGACCGGTTCTATTGGGTTGGAATGCGGAGCTCCATAGAGAGGTGGTGCCGGAATTGTGGGCCCTGTAGCCCCAGAAGGAAAGACTACGGCAGCCAGAAAGCACCCTCGCAGTCCATCAAAACAACCCAGCCCCTGGAGATTGTCGCTCTGGATCACGTCAAGCTGTCACCCAGCAGGTCAGGCTATTCCTATGCACTGACCATGGTGGATCACTATTCCTGGTTCCTGGTGGTAGCCCCTGTCAAGGATCTGACAGCAGAAACTGCAGCAAGAACGTTCCAAGCATACTTCTGCAGGCCCCATGGATACCCGGACAAAGTGCTGACGGATCAAGGCCCTGCCTTTGAAGCCGAGCTGTTTAAAGAATTCTGTCATCTGTTTGGGTGCAAGAAGATCCAGACTACGCTGTATCACCCTCAGACCAATGGTTTGTGTGAGAAAATGAACAACATCGTCATAGACCTGCTGAAAACCTTACCCTTGGAAGAAAGGAACCAGTGGCCAGACAAACTACCTGACCTGGTAGATCTGTACAATCACATACCTGTGAGTTCTACTAATTGTACCCCAGCGTACCTCATGAGAGCAAGACCCGTAAAATTGCCCATGGACCTGGAGCTCGGAGTGGTAGAACCTGCTGCAGATACGTCCACTGAAGATTGGGACACAAGTCGGCAAGAGCAGTACAGGAGAGTACAGGCCTGTGTCGAAGACAGTCTAAACAGAGTAAGGGAAAAAAACAAAAAGAACAGTATAATAAACATGCACCAGCAGAACCCTTGGCACCTGAAGAGATAGTGCTAAAGCGGAAAAGAAGAGGTCACTGTTAGAACCTTGCTGTTAGGTTTTTTTTCCTTTGTTGGTCACATGACCTTGTTGGCCTATTTAATCCTGCTCCGCCCTTCTGGCTTTGCTGGACTTCATTGTATATCTACTTTCTAGCTAGCCTGTGCTCTGTATCTAACTCTGTTAGTTTGCTTGGTCTACGGACCTCTAGGTTCTATCTATTTTGTTTGTTCGTCTGTCTGCTGCTATTTCTGTTAGGAGGTGTCCCATATTCCTCCCAGTCCTTAGTACTTGTAGGGATTCCCTCCCCAAATCTATAGGTCTCCGTACAGACTAGATTAGGACTTTAGCAGGTCTGATCGCAGGATCAGGTTCCCTGTTACTTCGTAGGGATTCAGCTGAGTCTTATAGTAGGGACAGATCTCCTCTCTTTCCTTAGCTTTGGTAGCAGAACATAACAGTAAGTCCAGCCTGTAAATTCTCTAAGGAAAGATTTTTTTTTGTTCCATCATGGTGTCGGTTCAGGATTTGGCTAAACACCTGCAGGGACTCTCTCTGGAAGTGGCCGAGCTCCGTCAGCACGTGAGTAACTGTCCTGGAGCATATTTCTTGGAGCCTAAGGTATGTTTGCCGGATTTATTTTTTGGTGAACATCGAGAATTTTTTTCATTTAAAAATGCTTGCTTATTGTATTTTCGTTTGAGACCCAAGTCCTCTGGGGATGAATCCCAGCGCGTAGGGTTCATAATGTCACTTTTGCGCAAAGAGCCTCAGGAGTGGGCCTTTTCTTTGCAACCTAGTGATACATGCTTCAGATCAGTGGATAGTTTTTTTTCTGCTTTAGGACTATTATATGATGATCCTGACCGTGTGGCATCAGCTGAGACTGAGTTGAGACGTTTAAAACAAGGATCAGGTAATATGGAAAAATATTGTACACATTTTCGTCGTTGGTCCACTCAAACAGGGTGGAACGATTCTGCTCTGAAAAGTCGTTTATTTAACCTTACTATTCCTGAGAGGAAGGCTTTGGAGGAATACATACAGACAAGTTTGGCCGCCGGTCACATTAGGCCCTCTAAGTCTCCTGTGGCGGTTGGATTTTTTTTTGTAAAAAAAAAGGACGGCGGTTTACGTCCTTGTCTGGATTTTCGTGAGATTAACAAAATTACGGTACGCAATCCTTACCCACTGCCATTGATTCCTGATCTGTTTAACCAGTTATTGGGGGCCAAGTGGTTCTCTAAAATTGACCTTAAGGGGGCATACAATCTGTTGCGCATGAAGGAGGGTGATGAATGGAAGACTGCTTTTAACACTCCTGTGGGTCATTTTGAGAATCTGGTTATGCCTTTTGGTCTTACTAATGCTCCTGCATTTTTTCAGAATCTGATTAATGACATCCTTAGACCTTTGATCGGTAAAAATGTGGTTGTGTATTTGGATGACATTTTGATTTATTCGCCAGATCTGGAGTCTCATTGGCGGAGCGTGCGTGAGGTATTACAGTTATTAATGGACAATTCGCTTTTTGCTAAGCTGGAGAAATGTGAGTTCGCTGTACAGAGAATTAGTTTTTTGGGCTACATTATCTCCAGCAAAGGTTTTGAGATGGATCCGGTTAAGGTTCAGGCTGTGCAGGAATGGCCTAGGCCTATTGGTTTGAAATCAATACAGAGGTTTTTGGGTTTCGCCAATTACTATAGAAAATTCATAAAAAATTTTTCTAGTATTGTCAAACCTCTGACTGATCTCACCAGGAAAGGTGCTGATGCGGTTCAGTGGTCTTCTGAGGCCATTGAAGCTTTTGTGTATCTCAAGGAGAGGTTCACCTCTGCTCCCATCCTTATGCAGCCTGATGTTACTAGGCCGTTTTTGGTTGAGGTTGATGCTTCCTCTGTGGGGGTTGGCGCAGTATTGTCTCAGGATAACGGGGATGGATTACATCCCTGTGCATTTTTTTCAAAAAAATTTTCGGAGACTGAATTGAATTACGATATTGGTAATCGGGAATTATTGGCTATTAAACTCGCATTTGAACACTGGCGCCACTTCTTGGAAGGTGCGGAATTTCCCGTTCAGGTTCTTACGGATCATAAAAATCTGATATATCTTGACGCTGCCAAGCGCCTGAATGCCCGTCAGGCTAGGTGGGCACTGTTTTTCTCGCGGTTTAATTTCTCCGTTACTTACATCCCTGGTACTAAGAATGTTAAGGCGGATGCCTTGTCTCGCAGTTTTTCTCCCATAGTCGGTGCTGAGAAAGAGGAAAACATTTTACAAGAAGGTGTTGTGATAGCTGCTTTAGACTCCGTTTTGGAAGATGAGATTCTTAAAGCTCAGGAGAATGCCCCATCTAACACTCCTCATGGGAGGTTGTTTGTGCCTGGGACCTTTAGGAGAGATTTGTTTGTTGAGTGTCACGAATCTCGGTTGGCAGGTCATCCCGGAATCTCTGAGACCAAGAGACTGGTGGGTCGCAGTTTTTGGTGGCCTGGATGGCAGAAGGAAGTCATTAAGTGGGTGCGCCAATGTACTATATGTGCTAGATCTAAGTCCTCACATACTCCTGCTGCGGGGTTGCTTTGTCCTTTGGAGGTCCCCAGTGCTCCTTGGACACATTTGGCTATGGACTTTATAACTGACCTTCCCCCCTCTGAGGGTTTTACTGTCATCTGGGTGGTCGTGGACCGTTTTAGCAAGATGTGTCACTTGGTTCCCTTCGTCAAACTGCCCTGCGCTAAAACTCTCGCTAAGGCCTTTGTCAAGGAAATTGTCAGACTTCATGGCGTTCCTACTGACATTGTTTCTGATAGGGGTCCTCAGTTCGTGGCTCGTTTTTGGCGTGCCTTTTGTGACAGGTTGGGAATTCATTTGTCGTTTTCGTCCGGATATCATCCTGAATCTAATGGCCAGACAGAAAGGAAAAACCAGGATGTTGAGCAGTTCTTGCGTTGTTTTGTGGCAGACAATCAAGAGGGGTGGTCTGAGTTTCTGCCACTTGCCGAATTTGCTCTGAACAATCATACATCTTCTTCTGCTGGTTGTTCGCCTTTTTTTTGTTGTTCTGGGAGACATCCGTCGTTTGGGTCGTTCTCCAAGTTGGGATCTGCCGTGCCTGAGGAGGAGAATTTTTCCGGTGATTTGGAAAGAGTTTGGACGGATGTGCGTGGTAATCTTCAGGAGGCCAACAGAAAATCTAAAGACTACTTTGATAGGAAACGACAGGAGGTTTTGTTCGCTGTTGGTGACATGGTTTGGTTGTCCTCTAGGAATCTGCGGTTGAGGATTCCTTCTAAGAAATTGGGTCCCAAGTTTGTAGGGCCCTTTAAGGTGCTTCAGGTTGTCAACCAATCTGCTGTTAGGTTGGAGGTTCCTACCTCCTGGAGAATTAATCCGGTCTTTCATGTCTCTCTGTTAAAAAAAGCTGTTGTGTCGGATGGTGACGCCTCTGCCTCTGTTCCTCCGGTGGTGGAGGACGGGGAATATGAAATTTCTCGCATCCTTGACTCTAGACGGTATAGAGGTAGTTTGCAGTATCTTGTGGCCTGGAAAGGTTTCGGACCCGAGGATAACTCTTGGGTGAGGTCAGATGATGTTTCCGCGTCCAGACTTATCAGAGCGTTTCACAGGAGATTTCCTGATAAGCCTGGTCCTAGGGGATCCGGAGGATCCTCTTAGAAGGGGGGGTACTGTTAGAACCTTGCTGTTAGGTTTTTTTTCCTTTGTTGGTCACATGACCTTGTTGGCCTATTTAATCCTGCTCCGCCCTTCTGGCTTTGCTGGACTTCATTGTATATCTACTTTCTAGCTAGCCTGTGCTCTGTATCTAACTCTGTTAGTTTGCTTGGTCTACGGACCTCTAGGTTCTATCTATTTTGTTTGTTCGTCTGTCTGCTGCTATTTCTGTTAGGAGGTGTCCCATATTCCTCCCAGTCCTTAGTACTTGTAGGGATTCCCTCCCCAAATCTATAGGTCTCCGTACAGACTAGATTAGGACTTTAGCAGGTCTGATTGCAGGATCAGGTTCCCTGTTACTTCGTAGGGATTCAGCTGAGTCTTATAGTAGGGACAGATCTCCTCTCTTTCCTTAGCTTTGGTAGCAGAACATAACAGTCACAAGCTCGATGACCAGTGGGAAAGAGAGCCCTACACTGTGCTAAACTCCAGATTTGACAACAGTAAAACCTGCCTGATCAGTAAAGATGGAGGTAAAATGACCGCAACAGTCTCAAGAGACCATTTGAAAGTGTGCCCAGGTCTACTGAAGACAACGAAGGAAGAAGCCTATAGCACCGGAGGAACCCAAGGAAGAAGTGCTTCACACGGTTCTAGGAGATTTCCCTGCGGACTGGCCTCAACTTGATGGAGCAGTTATTATACCCGTAATACACTTCTATCAGCCACAAGAAGAACCTGTGAGCGCTCTGGAAGAACCTGCTCAGGAACAGGAAGAGTCCCCAGTCAGAGGAGGATCACCCGTTGAAGAAGAGCCTGAAGGCCCAGTAATCAGTGCACTTGCCAGTCCCATAGAGAGATTAAGGCAGTTTTATAATCTACCAGCATGTACACCTGCTAGATTAACAGAAAGTGCATGCACAGACACTAGTAACACCCCACTGCTACGAAGGTCCACACGCAGCACACAAGGACAAATCCCTGCCAGGTTTAGGGAATAAGCACGAAGTGCCTACATTATAAATAGTTACCCTGTTGGGTATTGCCTATTGTTTATTGTATGAACTGAAATAATATGTGCATTTAGTTACCCGTAAGGGTATAAAGACTTGAAGGCTGAGGACTGTGAGTAGCCAAAAACTGTATTTGTAAATAGTTGCACTCATCACAAGTGCCCCCTTATAAGACCACAGAACCAAAACTCGTTTGGCATGGCCGAAGACGTGGTCCAGCACCTGGATCACTTATGCCCTGTAGCCACGCCCAGGGCCTACGTTGAGGGTTTTCAGGCGGGTCCCTCATGTTACCCTTGTTACGCTTTCTTCGGTGAAATGGACATGGGGTTACGGGACTTACTGTAACTTAATTATTGTTATTGTTATTATAATTGTTATTATCTGCTACATAAACTAAGGAACGAATGGGAAAAGCTGTCCCTACAGTAAGACTAAGCTGAATCCCTACGATGTAGCGGGCAACCTGTTCCTTGTGAACAGACCCGCTTTCGTCCTCGGCTAGTCTGAACGGAGACCTATAGAATAAAGGGAGGGGGTCCCTAAAAGAACTAAAGACTGGGACAAAAATGGGATACCTCCTAACAGAAGTTGTTGCAGAGCAAAAAGACAAACTGACAAAAAGTACTAGAGGTCCAAGAGGACCAAGCGAACTAGACAGAGATAGGCACCGAAGCACCTGGCTAGAGAGACAGGCAAAAAACACTGAAGTCCAGCAAAGCCAGAAGGGCAAGCTGGAATATATAGGCAGCTGGTCACGTGACCGCAAAACAAAAGATAGCAAAAACTAACAGGAGGGTTCTAACAATAATTACTATTGTTGTTGTAACCTGTTTTAAAAATGCTTCAGTCCAGGAGTACTGAATTGTACTAGGGGAGAATGTGGCACCCTGCTGTTCACAGGTACCACAGGACCCAAAAGGGTGCATGGATGGACTTCTCCACAAGAGGCCCTCATTACATACAAACACCTCCACCCTTCCACCTCATACCACCAGAGGGAGCCCGTTAGGGATATATATATGGAGGGTGGAGCCAGGCAAGTCAGTCAGTCAGACAGAGTCAGAGAGTCTGAGAGTGTGCTGCCACTGAGAGCAGTGAAGATGCAGCACGTCTGCTGCTGGATTGAGGGCCCCGAGTGTGGCCGAAGGCAAGGAGGAGAGGAGAGAGGAGTCGAGGGGGCAGAGGAGCATCATAGGCTCACCCCCGAGCATACAAACCAAACACTGGGTCCGCGCCTACAGGGTCCCTTTATACCCAGTAGGGATCACCGGCATACCAGGAGGACTACAAGTCCCTGGCCGACCTGAAACTAAACCCATTACAGGACTAGGAACCACGAAGGCTCCGGTGCCCAGGGATAGTGGTTGCCAGCGGAAGGTCCTACTACCAAGCGACAGGTGAAGAGAGCAACACGACACAGAAGCTAGGCCCAGTTGCAGACTGGCCAGGAGCTTAGAGAGAGGGAGACACGGACCAGGAGGCCCTATACTCGCTCACTGGGGAGAAGTCCTGAAGTGCACCCTTCCTACAGAGTACCCTGGACCGTACCTGACATCCGCACCAGTAAAGGTATTGAAGCGAATCCCCTGTCTCTGTCAGTTACTCCTGCTGCGCCACCCCAACTGCACTACAAGACCCAGCATCACCACCCACCGTCAAACTATATACTGCCCTGAATCCTGCTCCACCTGTGGGGAGCTGTTCCATCCTAGTTGCCTATCAACTGACTCAGAGGTCTGCAGCAGCGCTGGTACAAATTACCAGAAACCACAGGTGGCGTCACGATCAAACTACAAATCCCATATAAACTATCCCCTTTTTGTTGACCGCCCTGGGCCACGGACCGGGTCAGCCACTGTGACATATTCCCCCCCAGCATCCATAGGCCTGGATACCGAGTACCCCACTGCCCTGGGGGCGCGTCATCTTGACGTCATAAGTCCCCCCTGTGTCACATTACCGCGGGCCGCCAATAGGTTGGCATGACAACCCGGGGTATGCAGGAGACGCATGCGGTTGTCATTGTTAGGATGGTCAGCGCTCATTGCAAGTGCGCAATTCTGCTACAATTCTGCTAATTCTGATGATCGCTTGTGTGCAGTACAGGCGATGAGAACATTGCAGCTTCTAGTCTCCCATGGAAACTATTGAAGCAAGTAAAAAGTTTAAAAAAAAGTTTTAAAAAATATAAAAAAAATTACAAAAGTTCAAATCACCCCCTTTCCCCAAATTCAAAATAAAACAAAGAAAAAAATAAAATATATAAACATATTTGGTATCACCGCTTTCAGAATCACCCGATCTATCAATATATACAGTACAGACCAAAAGTTTGGACACACCTTCTCATTTAAAGCTTTTTCTGTATTTTCATGACTATGAAAATTGTACATTCACACTGAAGGCATCAAAACTATGAATTAACACATGTGGAATTATATACTTTGGGTCTCAGAAAATGGCGTCTTTTTTTAAACAAACTTTGGATTTTTTTTCCACCACTTAAAAGAACATATACATGTTTGGTATCTGCAAACTCGTAATGACCTGGAGAATCATAATGGCAGGTCAGTTTTAATATTTAGTGAACATGGTAAAAAAACAGAATTAGACTTACCGACAATTCGGTTTCTAAGACTCTTCACAACAGCACCAATAGGAGGTTGCCTCCCCATCCTAATTAGGGACAGGAAACACAAGAGGTTAAATAGCCCTCTGTCTATAATCATTGTTTTTCCAAAGACCACACAGTATAAATGCTTGAATTATTTATTAACACCAAGGAATTTAAATGAACATAAAGTTTCACATGGAAGGGGGGAATTACCCGTGCTGTCGTGAAGGGTCTTAGAAACCAAATTACTGTTAAGTCAAATTCTGTTTTCTCTAATCCCCTCCATGACAGCACCAAAAGGAGAAATACCAAAGAATAATGTTAGGGAGGGACTATAACCTGAGGACTTTCCTGCCGAAAATTAAATCTTTTACAGACATTAAATCTAATCTGTAATGCTTGGTAAAGGTATGGACCGAGGACCAGGTAGCAGCTTTGCAGATCTGCTCGATGGAAGCGCTGGCTCTTTTGGCCCAAGAGGCAGACATGGCTCTGGTGGAATGAGCTTTCAGTGACACAGGAGGAGGCAGGTCCTGACTTTCATATCCTTCTGTGGTTGCTTTTTTAATCTAGTTTGCTAGAGAACTCTTGGACGTTTTCTTCCCTTTGGTCCCCAGCATTGGACAAAAAGGTTCTGATCCTTCCTCCAAGTTTTCGTTTGTTCTATATAGTAGAGGATGATTCTTCTGACATCTAGAGAATGGAACTCGTGATTCCTTATTGTCCTTTGGATTTTGACAAAAAGATGGGAGAATTATTTCCTGGGACATGTGAAAGTGAGATGATACCTTTGGAGGAAAAGAAGGGTCTAGGCGAAGAATTATTCTGTCATCAAGGATTTTCAGATAAGGTTCCCTAATAGATAGGGCCTTGATCTCGCCATCTCTTCTTGCTGCTATGGCTACTAACAGAGCTGCCTTCCAAGATAATTTGTCCATTTGAGATTGGGTCATTGGTTCAAAGGGCATGATGGTTAGACCCTTCAGAACTATATTCAGGTCCCAGGTTGGAATTATGATGGGCCTTCTTGGACATATTCTAGAGGCTACTGTCATGAACCTCTTTATCCATCGGTGGTCTGCCAGGTTTTGGTCAAAGAAAGAACTTAGAGCAGAAATCTGGACTTTCAGGGTACTAGGCTTTAACCCTTTTGATAGACCGTCCTGTAAAAAGTCCAATATCCTGGCAATATCAGGATGAAATGGATCAATGGGAGTAGATCCAATACCATGCAGAGAAGGTCTTCCATATTTTTAGGTAAATGGCATTAGTGACCCGCTTCCTGCTTTTTTGTAGGGTACCTATAACTACATCCGAGAGACCTTTGGCCTTTTAGGATTAAGGCTTCAGAAGCCAGGCTGCTAGGCATAAGCTCTGGGGAGCCGGATGAAATATTGGAACCTGATGAAGTAGGTCGTGGTCTGGAGGCAGGGTAAGAGAACTAAGTTTAGAAAGTTCAGAGCCCCAAACCAACTTCTCTTTGGTCACAGAGGGGCAATCCGAATTGTCCTGACCCTGTCTATTCTGATTTATTTGCAATGTTCTCGGTAGTGATGGAATTGGAGGGAATGCGTAGGCCAACCCGAGGTTCCATGGGTGAGAAAACACATCTACCCTTGAATAAGTCTCGCTGTGATCTATAGAAAAATATTGATCCACCTTTGTATTATGCCAACTCGCGAACAGTTCTACCTCTGGGTGACCCCATTTCCTGGTTATTAGCTGGAACACCTTTGAACTGAGGCTCCATTCTCCCGGATTTATATCCGTCCTGCTCACGAAGCAGGGCCGGCTCCAGGTTTTTCTGGGCCCCGGGCGAAAGAGTCTCAGCGGGCCCCTTTAACACATACCACGATTCATGATGCACAGATACCGCAGAGAAATATATATATATATATTTATATATATATATATATATATATATATATATATATATATATATATATATAGTACAATGCCGAAAATTTCACTTCATACATTACATGGGCGACAGCTATTGTAAATTCCACAATAGCCCAGAAACCGGCGAATCGCTCCACACAATATACTGGCCCCCATAAAATGCTACATACGGAATACTGGCCCCCATATAACGATCCATTCAGAATACTAGCCCCCATAAAACGCTCCGTACAGGATACTGACCCCCATATAATGCTCCGTACAGGATACTGGTCCCCTTATAACGCTCCATACAGGATACTGGCCCCCATATAGTGCTCCATGCAGGCTGTTCCCCCCACATAATGCCCTATGCAGGCTGTTCCCCCCTTATAATGCCATAGGCAGGCTGTTCCAATCCTTATAATGCCCCATGTAGGATGTCACCCCCCATATAATGCCCCATGCAGGATGTCACTCCCCCCCATATAATGCCCCATGCAGTATATCACTTGTCCCCCCCATATAATGCCCTATGCAGGATGTCACTTGTTCCCCCCCATATAATGCCCCATGCAGGATGTCCCTCCCCTCCCCATATAATGCCCCATGCAGGATGTCACCCCCCCTTATAATGCCCCATGCAGGATGTCCCCCCCATATAATGCCCCATGCAGGATGTCCCACCCCATATAATGCCCCATGCAGGATATCACTCCCCCCATATAATGCCCCATGCAGGATGTCACCTCTCCCCCCCATATAATGCCCCATGCAGGACGTCCTTTTCCCCCCACCATATAATGCCCCATGCAGGATGTCAGCTCCCCTCTTTGTAATGCCCCATGTAGGATATCACCCCCTGTATTTATAATTCCCCATGCAGGATATAACCCTCCTCTCTTTATAATGCCCCATGCAGGATGTCACCCCCCCACCCCATATAATGCCCCATGCAGGATGTCACCCCCCCCCATACAATGCCCCATGCCTCAATACATTAAAAAAAAAATCAAATACCCACCTCACTCCTCCTCACCTGCTGCCGCTGCTCAGGTCCGGACTCCAGCGTTGCCGGTGTCTTCCCGCTCTGCGCTGCCTGTGATGGCTCAGGGGAGGGCACGGTGGAAAGACGTCACTGCACCCTCTGACCTGAGACGTCACAGGGAGCGCACAGCAGGAAGACAGCGGATATGCGGAGGCACGGGAGAGAGGTAAGTATCCGGCTGCCGGGGCCCTGAGCAAGCGGGGGAGAAGGGCGGGCACTGGCACTGCTCTATTCCGCCCATATCCCGGCGGGGTGCCCAACCGCGAGTGGGCCCCCCCGCGCCTTGCTGGCGTCTGTCGTTAAAGAAGAGATCGGGTGTTGAATCCCAGAAATTCCCTTTGTCAAGTTTCCTGGCTTGAGCCACCAATTGAGAGATATTTTTACATGGTGGGGAAGGGATATTTTTGAGTTGAGAATATCTGGAGTTTTGTCCCAGCAAGAGAGGATGAAATTCTGAAGGACTCTTGTATGAGCCTAAAAGACAAAAAGGGGGTGGGGTGGAAAAGCGCAGTGCTTGTGTGAACCTGTATGGAAGTAGAATATGCGTGCAGATACAGTGGTCTGCTCACCTGAGTGGGTTGTGCAGACCGCACAACCCAGGTTAAACAGCTGCTGGCGCTGATAGCGCAGCCACGATGCCTTCAGCGTCTCCTCTGGGTTAACAGATGGAGCTTCGAATCACGTGATTCCGGGTGGGGTCACGTGGGTGATGACATCATCGCAGGTCCTACAGGTCCTGCAGCTGAAATTGTATCCAGTTCTCCGCAGCCTCGAGCCACAACTCCCAAGGGAAAAGTGAACAGTGTGGAAATTGAAGTGGTCAGTGGGGCGCTAGAAACTGGATAAGGCACTGGAAAAGAATAAAACAAACCTCTTTATTGAAGTTCCAATGCCCACAACGAGTTTCTGCAGCGGTCTGCTGCCTTCATCAGGTGGAGTTATGGGAAAATGGCAGAAACAGGCACTTTTATACATAAAGCAAAGGAACTCAATGGGAGGTACCAAGGGAGAAGTTTGTACTCAACCCCTTAATCACCATTAAAAAAGACAATTACAATTTAATAACAAAGGGGACTTAAAAAAGCATTACGGGTCAATAACTACACATTATAAACTTACTATGAAGATACAAGATGCAGACATTAACGGCAATGCTTTAAAAATACATACATATAAAAATGCATATATAAATGAGGGTAAATAAGCATATTACATAAAAATTGGTGAGGCACATCCTAAGTATACATCTCAACCAGTTTTTATCCCCCAAAAAATATATATATATTAATATTAATAATTCATCTGCACACATTATCAATCGCTAAATTCAAACCTTCCGGATATAATGTACCCAATTTAAAAATCCAAAAATTCTCTCTCTTCATAAGATAATTAAGCCGATTTGTTACATTATCAAGGACTTGTTCTAAAATCGTGAGTTTCAAGCTAATGGGATCTCTCTGGTGGGCTGTCAGAAAGTGCTTGGAAACACTATGCTGCACATACCCATTCTTAATATTAGAGCGATGTTTATTAAGGCGGGCCTGCATTCTTTGTATAGTTCGGCCCACGTATTGCAAACCACATCCACACTGCAACAAGTAGACCACATAGTCAGAATGACAGTCTACTTTACAGGTAATGGGGAATTGTTCACCAGTGGTTTGCGAGTAGAAGGATACTGCCCCATGATTAATGGTACTGCAGCATAAACAGCCAGGAGATCTGCAAGCAAAACAACCTACTCCTTCTTGCCTTTGCCTCCCATATCTCCGTACTGAAGCTGCAGATTTCAATGTCGTGTTACTGGGCGATATGAAGGATCGTAAATTCCGATTCTTCCTATAAACAATCCTGGGTTTACATGGCAAATGTTTGGACAAAAGCGGATCCCCCAACAGGACGCACCAATAACGACTTAATAGTTCCTGTATGGACACTCTAGTTTTATTGAAAGTAGTCACTAAACTTCAATCTTTATATCCTGTATTCGCATGCTCACAGTTAGTGCCAGAAAATAGAGCCAGACATGATTCCTGACTGAGCGGCTTAATTCTTTTATGCGCGTCCCTAATCAATTTCTTAGGATACCCCTTCCTCAAGAATCTTTTTTCAAGGACATCAGCCTCCTTTTCAAAATCTTCATCCTGCGTACAATTTTTCCGTATATGCCAATACTGGCCATACGGAATGTTCTTAATCCACCTTGGAAGATGGCCACTGTCAAATCTGAGGTAGCTATTCACATCCACGGTTTTGAAATGGGTGGATGTGAGAACCCTCCCTAAATCATCCAATTTCAAAAACTAAGTCAAGAAACTGTATGGAGTCACTTGACATGGATACAGTGAACTTAAGACCCCATGGGTTATTATCCAAAATTTCAAAGAAATCCTGGGCTGATTTTTCCGTCCCTTCCCAGAAAGAGAACAGATCATCGATGAAACGACGATATAATCGTATATGGCCTTGGGTTAGAGGAGAAGACGTGATGAACAAAGATTCAAAGCGTCCCATGAAGATATTTGTGTAGCTGGGAGCTATCCTCGTCCCCATTGCACAGCCCTTTATTTGCTTATAAAAATTATCTTCGAATGAGAACACATTATTATTTAATATGAATTCTATTGATTTCAAAATAAACTCTTTTTAAAAAAGGGGGATACTACCATCTTCCATTAAGTGATGGCGCACCGCTTCTATACCTAGTTCGTGGGAGATATTACTGTAAAGAGCTGCAACGTCTGCTGTGATAAGAATACAGTTCTTCACAGACGGCAAACTTCTAACTGTGGCAATTAAAGTTGAGGAGTCCAAGATAGGACCCCAATTCACATACATATTTCTGAAGAAACAAGTCGATGAAGTGTGATAGATTGGACGTAATGGAATTTATCCCGGATATGATGGGACGCCCAGGCGGATTACAGGGATCCTTGTGTAATTTAGGTAAAAAATAAAAAATGGGGGTCCGGTAACTTGAGATATCTAAGAACCTTTTTTCATTCTTATTCAGAATGCCCTTTTCATAACCTTCCTTAATCAAATAATTATAATTAACAGAGATGGAGATAGAAGGATCAATATCCAATTTATGGTAGTATTGGTCGTCACTAAGTATCCTAAGACCCTCACACAAGTACCGGGATCTGTCCATAATCACGACTCCTCCTCCTTTATCGGCACTTTTTATTATAATGTCATTATTGTTCTTCAAAGTCTGCATTGCTTCCCTTTCACTTTTCATCAAATTGTCTGGTTTCCTACGCCGCCCAATCAAGCGTAGATCTCTGAGGACCAATTGTTGAAAAGATTCTATATGCGCAGATCTCGTATGAGCCTAGGCCCAGGGAACTGCCTGAATGCAAGCTGTCATTGATCCCAGGACTGACATGGCAAACCTTATAGACACAGTCTTTTGGTTCTTTAGTACCCGGATCCTTGATCTCACATTTAACTGCTTGGTTGCTGGTAGTGAGGATCTTTGATTCTGAGAATCTAAGAGGATTCCTAAGAAGACCTTTTGGGTTGATAGAGTTAGATCTGATTTTCCCCAATTTATGATACAGCCTAATGATCTTAGGGTATGCAGGACCAATTGGAGTTGGACTTTGAGGTCAGGAACAGAAGGAGCCATGATGAGGAAATCGTCCAAGTAAGGAACGATGCAGATGTTTTTCTTTTCTGATAAATGTGACCACCTCCACCATAATTTTTGTAAAGGTCCGGGGAGCTGAGATGCCAAAGGGAAGGACCTTGAACTGAAAGTGGTACACTGTCTGATTTAGTGAGGCTGCAAATCTCTGATATCGCTGGTAATCTGGATGGATGCGCACATGATAGTATGCGTCTTTGAGGTCTACAGTAACCATGACAAAGTTTTTCCCGATTAATATAACTGTGGATTTTACAGACTCCATTTTGAATCTCTGGTAAAGAATATACTGATTCAAACGTTTTAGGCTGATGATAACCCGGTGGGACCAGTTGTTTTTTTTTTTACCAAGAATAAATCGGGAGTAATGGCCTTTGCCCTGTTCCGCTTTTGGCACGGGAGCAATTACTGCTGAGGATGGCATTTGCTGAAGTTCTGAAACCAGAATGTTCTGAAGTTTTGCAGACGAAGGAGATGTTATTTCCAGTCTCTGTGGGGGAAAGGAGGAAAATTCTATTTTTATTCCCATCCTGACCCAGTCTAGGATTTTGCAGTTTGATGTTATTTCCCCACATTGTTCGAAGAATTCTGAGATTCCGCCTCCCACCTGCTTGGCGTCATTGTCTATCAGAACGTTGGGTTTGAAAGTTGTTTCTCCCTTTTCCCCCTTTGGGGTAGTTCCAACGTCCTGATTTACCCTTTTCTCTGTATGAGGGATTTTGTGTTTGTGGGGGACGAAATAGTCTTCTTTTGAGCGTTTTTGGTTATTGAAGAGACTTCTTTTTGTCGGATACCTTTTACAGTAAATCGTCCAGTGTTGGACTAAACACATATTCCCCTTTGGAAGTTATGGAGCATAATTTGGTTTTAGATAGGATGTCTCCACATATTTAACGATAGTGCTCTTCTTGCGGTATTAGAGAGAACGGAAGTTCTTGCTGCTATCCGGACAGACTCTGCAGAGGCGTCTGCTAGGAAACATGCTACTGACGCGCCCCTGGGCCTGAGTCGCGCAGTGTTGCGCACGCGGGAGCCTACCCGGAGCCGGATCGGATAGGGGTAGTAGTCTCGTGGCGATGACCCGGTCCGTGCCCAGGGAGTCAGACTAAGTGGCGGTATATTAGCAGTAGATGTAGGACGACTACGCCACCCGTTGAATGCAGCTATGGAGCTGCCGCTGCAGGGCAGACCGCTGAGGCCGGTGGAAGGATGGTGCAGCGTGGATGGTATAACCCCAACGGGAGGGGTATGGCCTCAGGGCAGCCGACGTGGATGATGGGGGTAGCAGGAACCACTCAGAGACGATGCGGTGTAGTTCAGGGTCTTTACTGGTGACAAAGATAGACCCTCCCGGAGTACTGGCTAGCGGTCGGGGCCTGGTCAGTCCTTGAGCAGATGGGATCCCCCTTGGCCAGGCGGAGTTGTAGGCCTCCCCAACTAATTGTACTCTTCTGGCTTCCTTGCTAGAGGCGGGTAAAGGTAGCCCACGTCCCTGAGTGTACCGTGTGGTGCTCACCCGTATGGCCGGTGACTCGGGGCCTTCTAGTGGCTTCCGCTCCACGACGGCGGTGCTGGTCCCACGCGTGTGACCGTGCCTTCGGGTTTCTTGGCCAGAGGACCTGAAATCCCCTGCCGGGCGGTTTCTGCTGCTGGGTCTGGGTTAATCCCCACAGCCTCGGACTCCGGGTCCGGTGGTAACTCTTCAATCATGGCGAGCTCTTCAGCTGCCAGCCCCTGATTCCTTTTTGCACTGCTCCCACTGAGCTCCTGATCTTTCTTTCCTATGCTGCTCCTCTTCTTCTCTCTACTCTACTCACTAACCCTGCCTCAGCCCCAGCTTTATATAGGGGAAGTTCTTCCCCTCCCAGGACTGGGCAGGAGGTGTGGCATGCATAGGATTCCTGACCAAGAGACCTCCCACCTGCTCTCAGACATAACATTGCTATTACTGTGGAGACCAGACTCCTGGGGTGCCACACTACCTTTTGTAAGAGAGGCAGTGAGGCCAGAAGATCTTCTCTAGGGGTACCTCCCTTGATATGATCTTCTAACAGATGTAACCAATGGAACAGGGTTCTTGTGACGCAGGTGGATGCAACATTTATTCTTAGAGCAGCAGCCGATGTCTCCCATGACATCCTCAGAAGACTATCCATCTTATGGTCAAGTGGATCTTTGAGTTGAGCGGAGTCTTCAAAGGGTAGGGTAGTCTTTTTCACTACTCTGGCCACCTGAATGTCGACTTTAGGAACTTCTGCCAGCATTTAGAGATGCCCTCATCTAAGGGGAAGCGGTCCTTTAGATCAGATGGTATATTCAACTTCCTTTCTGGAAACACCAATTCATCCAGAATTAAGTTCTGGACATGGTTATGGATGGGAAACACCATTTTCTTTCTTGATCTTAATCCGCCCCTGGTTCAGGGGGTTAAGAGTAGCCAGGGCCCCGGGCAGTTTAGAAGGTGAGCCCCTCCCCCCCCCGCTGACAGAAATAGCAGTGAGTGTATCGCGGCGGGCACATTTTCCCCTTATGTACAGCATAAGGGAAAAATATATAACATAGTGCCATACATAATAGGGCAGGGGTGGGAGATTAATTTTCAGAAGAGGCCACATGAGAGACCGTGACTGTTGTGGAGGCTGAACAATAGGCTGAAATTACGGTAATTCTGCTCAATATTAACATACAAATAAAATTAAAAATAATTATACTTAATATCACTTAATATTGAGCAGAATTAATATGCTGACATAACCTACGAGGGTCAGTCAATAAGTAATGCCTCCTATTTTTTTTCTCCTTTTAATTGGCAAGAAATTCAAATGCAATTACATAGGTTGAAAACAACAACATTAACTATTAATTTGTCACTTTTCAATATAATCTACATCCATTTCCACAGTCTTGGTCCACCGTTTAACAAAGGCATGTATTCCAGCATGGTAAAAAGCATTCTTGGGACCCACCGTGCACAAACTTTTCTGTATCCCAGTTGTCCAATAATTTTCATCACACTGCCTTTACTGAGGCAGATAATGCCACACAATTCATCTGCAGTCACCCGGCGGTCACCACGAATGATGTCATCGACTCGCTGAATGTTGCTTGGAGTCACTGCGGTTACTGGCCTGCCACTCCGCATTTTGTCAGCCAACGGTGATGGCCCTTCAGCTGTGTTACAGCGACGAACCCATCGTCTAACAGTACTGACATCCACTGTTGCATCACCGTACACATTTTTCAGTCTCTCATGAATTCGAATGGGCGTTTCACCTTCTGCATGCAAGAATTCAATCACAGAACGTTGTCTAATACGAACATCGATGTCAGCCATTTTGCAAACGGATACAGTCCTGCCACCTGTTGGTGCAGGAAGTTGCAATTGCTGTGGATTGGAGAAGGTTTGAGGAATTGTGCCAAATTCGAATATTTAACATAACTACCTTATTTAAGGAGAAAAAAAATAGGAGGCATTACTTATTGACTGACCCTCGTATATACAGTACGAGCCCCCACATAGTCCCCTCAATCAACAACCAAAGCAATCAATCTATGGGGCCTTCATACATGTAAACCATAAAAAAAAAACTAAAAAAATTCTCTTTATTTTAAAAACGCAATTCATAAAGACATTAGTGATGGGCGAATGTGGCACCCCAGGGGTCTGGTTGCCACAGTGGTATTGCCTCCCTCACAAGGGGTGATGCCATGCCTGGAAGCAAGCAGGGGTCCCCTAGTCAGGTATACCAGCATAAAACACTTTCCGTGCTCCAGACCAGCAAGGGGAGCTCCTCCCCTTATCAACTGGAATCTGGAGGCGGGGTTAGTGAGAGTAGTTGAATACAGGACAGCGACGAGGAAAGACCTGGGGAGTGGAGCTGCACAGCAGTTCACCCCAAAGAGAAGCGTAGAAGAACCGGACACCGGAGTCTGAGGTTATGGGGCACTGAAGGCCCAGCAGGAGAAACCAGAGGGCAGAAGACTGCAAGTCTCCTGGCCCCATCAGACGCCTGGAGGCTCAGCAGCACATAGGGCCCAGCACCGCCACATGGGAGCGACACTCCAGGAAGGCCCGAGCTGCCTGCCATACGGGTGAGCATAAAGACGTTTTACTCAGGGACGAGGGCCACAGCACAGCTATAAGCAGCAGGGCCAAAGAGATTAGCGCAAAGGGAAGGCCTCCAACTTCACCTGGCAAAGTGGATTCCCAACTTGCTTCCAGGCCGCCCGGACCTCTACTACCAGCTAGTACCTGTGCCCCAGTCTGCATAACCACCGCAAGTAAAGATAAGAGGAAACCGCCATTAAGTTGTGAACTGATTATTAACTGCGCCATCCCCAGCACTACACTGCACAGCAACATCTATAACATCACCATTTCCTGCCCTGGAGCTAAGCTCTGCCTATGGAGAGCTGAACCAACTCTGCTGCGTCATCATCAGCTCAAGAGGATCTGCACTGCAGCGGCGGCCCCATATAGCCGCATACCACAGGTGGCGTCACGAATATTATATATATAAAAGCTTTATTTCCTTTTCACTTAACCCCCTTTTATTGACCACCTTGGGTCACGGACCGGGTCGCCGCCACTGTGACATCCCCCAGCATCGACTGGCCCGGCTACCGAGTACCCCACGGCCCAGGGGGCACGTCAACTTGGCGTCACGAACATTATATATAGAAACTCTATTCCCTTTTCTTTAAAACCCCTTTTATTGACCGCCCTGGGTCACGGACCGGGTCACCGCCACTGTGACATCCCCAGCATCGACCGGCCCGGCTACCAAGTACCCCACGACCCAGGGGGCTCGTCACAAACGTGCTCAGATAACTTGTTATCCCTGCATGCTTGGGTGTTATCCGAGTATTTTGTAGTGCTCGGATAATATATTCGAGTCCCTGCGCCTGCATGTTTTGTTTCTGTCTGTTAGATAACCACAACACTTAACAAACAGGCAATCCCCGCATGTGTTGCATCTGTCTAACAGCAGATACAACACTATATATATATAGACCCTATAGGGCCTGACCAGTTTGGTACTTAGCTTAATGGAGTCTTCTTCCGACGCTTTTTCTCCTCTTTTGGTCATTCAGGGATTTGTCAGGGAATTCCTTCAATCAGGACAAGAAAAGGAGACTATAAGCCGAACTGCAATGAGGATAACAGCTCACAGGTCCAGGCAATATGCCCCCACAAAGCCCCCTACATACAATATGAGCCCCCACACAGCCCCTTACATACAGTATGAGCCCCCACACAGCCCCCCCATATACAGTAGGAGCCCACACAAAGCCCCCTACATAAAGTATGAGCCCCCATAGCCCTGTACATACAGTGGAAGCCCACACACAGCCCCCTACATACAGTATGTGCTCCCCATAGCCCTGTACATACAGTAGGAGCCCAAACACAGTCCCCTACATACAGTATGAGCCCCCCATAGCCCTGTACATACAGTATGAGTCCACACACAGCCCCCTACATACAATATGAGCCCCCACACAGCCCTCCATATACAGTATGAATCCACAGTACAGCCCCCTACATATACGAGGGTCAGTCAATAAGTAATGCCTCCTATTTTTTTTCTCCTTAAATAAGGTAGTTATGTTAAATATTCAAATTTGGCACAATTCCTCAAACCTTCTCCAATCCACAGCAATTGAAACTTCCTGCACCAACAGGTGGCAGGACTGTATCCGTTTGCAAAATGGCTGACATCGATGTTCGTATTAGACAACGTTCTGTGATTGAATTCTTGCATGCAGAAGGGGAAACGCCCATTCGAATTCATTAGAGACTGAAAAATGTGTACGGTGATACAACAGTGGATGTCAGTACTGTTAGATGATGGGTTCGTCGCAGTAGCACAGCTGAAGGGCCATCACCGTTGGCTGACAAAATGCAGAGTGGCAGGCCAGTAACCGCAGTGACTCCAAGCAACATTCAGCGAGTCGATGACATCATTCGTGGTGACCGCCGGGTAACTGCAGATGAATTGTGTGGCATTATCTGCCTCAGTAAAGGCAGTGTGATGAAAATTATTGGACAACTGGGATACAGAAAAGTTTGTGCACGGTGGGTCCCAAGAATGCTTTTTACCATGCTGGAATACATGCCCTTGTTAAACGGTGGACCAAGACTGTGGAAATGGATGTAGATTATATTGAAAAGTGACAAATTAATCGTTAATGTTGTGGTTTTCAACCTATGTAATTGCATTTGAATTTCTTGCCAATTAAAAGGAGAAAAAAAATACTTATTGACTGACCCTCGTAGTATGAGCCCCTACATAGCTACCTAGATACGGTAAGAGCTCTCACACAGCCCCATAGATATAGTATGAGCACCCACATAACTCCCTTTATACAGTATAAATCCACAGTCCCCTACATACAATGACACCACAGTCCCCCAATATACAGTATGAGCTCCTTACGTACAATATGACACCACACAGTCCCCCAATATACAGTATGAGCCTCCACATAGCCTCCTATATACAGTATGAGCTCCCACATACAGTATGAGTCCACACACACCACCCAATATACAGTATGAGCCCTCACATAGCCCCCAATATGCAGTATGAGCCCCTACATAGCTACAGTAAGAACCCTCACACGGCCCCATAGATACAGTATGAGCGCCCACATAACTCCCTTTATACAGTATGAATCAACACAGTCCCCTACATACAATGACACCACACAGTCCCCCAATATACAGTATGAGCCCCAACATACAGTATGAGCCCCCTACATACAACATGAACCCCCACACAGCCATATACATACATATTGAGTCCTCACATAGCTCCCAATATATAGTATGAGCCCCCACATAGCTCCTTGCAGCCCCCTAACCCACAGGATAACATTAATCTGTAGCCCCCAAGATAATATACTGTGCAGCCACTAGCAGCCCCCTCGGTCACATACCCGACGTCCCCCCCATGGTCATATATCCTGCGGCCCTCCCATGGTCACATACCCTGCTGCCCTCCTTTGGTCATATACCCTATTGCCCCCCATAGTCACATACCCGGCGCCCCCCCCATGGTCACATACCCTGCAGCCCCCCCCATGGTCACATACCCTGCTGCCCCCCATGGTCACATACCCTGCAGCCCCCCCATGGTCACATACCCTGCAGCCCCCCATGGTCACATACCCTGCTGCCCCCCATGGTCACATACCCTGCAACCCCCCATGGTCACATACCCTGCTGCCCCCCATGGTCACATACCCTGCAGCCCCCCCATGGTCACATACCCTGCTGCCCCCCATGGTCACATACCCTGCAGCCCCCCCATGGTCACATACCCTGAAGCCCCCCCATGGTCACATATCCTGCAGCCCCCCCATGGTCACATACCCTGCAGCCCTCTGTTGGTCCCATACCCTGCAGGCCTCCCATGGTCATATACCCTGTTGCCCCCCATGGTCGCATACCCTGCAGCCCCCCCCATGGTCACATACCTTGTGTCTCCCCACACATGGTCACATACCCTTCAGCCCCCCCCCATGGTCACATACCTTGCGCCTCCCCCATGGTCACATACCCTGCTGCCCCCCATGGTCATATCCCTTGTGGCCTTCCCCTATGGTCACATACCCTGCAGCCCACAGGGTGACATGCCCAAGTCACTCTCTCACAATACAGGAAGCAGCTATTTGCTTCTTACCATCACCAGGAGCTGCCAGCAGGAGGGAACAGGAAGAAAGGCAGCACTGAGCACAAGAGGAGAGGGGGCGGAGCCAGCACCGAGCACCACAGGAGCTGCAGTGCAGGAGCCGAAGCTGGGAATCCCAGGGGCTCCGCGTGTGAGTACAGTAGACGTGGGCAAGCAGAGTGCGCTGCGTGTTCGCTTCTGCTGCACTGTCCTACGGGTGGCGCACATAACATTATAATGAGGGTAGGCTGCCATGGGTCCCCCCGAAGCTTCGGGCCCCAGGCGGTAGCCCAGATTGCCCACATTATAATCAGCCTATGCCCTGAACATCTTGACCTGGATTGTGCGTGAAGTTTTCTCCTCCTCTACTCCCATTGCGTTCCTGACAGCAAGTGAAAGTTCCTCCAGAACAGTCTTCAGAATAAAAGAAGAATTTTCTATCATCCTCAGTGTTATAGTTTGGAGTTATTTCTCCTTCCTCCAACCATTCCTCCGGAGCTGAATTCTCTGAGTCTGATGTATCTGTAAAAGTCCCATCTATAAAAACATACAATTTGTTGAAGGGGTGGTCTGAAGTCCAAGTAATTTTCATTCTAAATTCCTATTTGATGCCATAATCTAAACTAATTTCTAATATGCTTGCATTAAAAATTCCCTAACTACACTATACAACAGCTTTTATATGTTCTTCCCTACTCCATTTTTGATGATGCTTTGAGAATCCCAGTGCATGCTGGGATACTGAAACAAAGTGTCATCAGAGGGCAGAGGCCGCGGTCACTGTCGCAGCCCCACCCCTGAAATGTGCATCATCGTTTCAGGGAGGGGGCAGTGACAGCAGCCTATGCCTCCTGATGACACTTTGTTTCAGTATCCCAGCATGCACTGGGATTCTCAAAGTATCCGCAAAAAGGAAGCTGGGAAATAAAAATAAAATTGCAGTTAGTGTAGTTAGTGAGCTATAGGGGACTTTTAATGCAAGTATATTAGACAATAGTTTAGATCATGGCACTAAATACATAGGGAGCTATAATGAAGGTCACTTTGACTTCGGACCAGCCCTAGCGATAAACGACGGGCTCAGAAAACGGCAACACACTTATTTTTTTTATTATTTTTTTTACAAATTTCCAAATTTTTCTCCACCACTCAATAAAACAATGTCTGGAATGGCCATCATCGAATTGCTCTGGAGAACCCTGGTGCTGCACAAAGACCACCATAAACAGCCCCTCTCCTTCAAAACATGGCGGAGTCACCACTTCACTTGGATTCCTTCCCATTTTCCAGAACAGTTAATAACAAGAATTGAGTCTTTCACAACTACCCCTCATCCCACAAAATGCCTCATACAGCGATGTCACTGGGAAGGAAAAAGAGCTGTGCCTCCGGAAAAGAGAGAAAAAGCAGATAAAATCGCCTGCGAGAGAAGGGGTTAAGCTCAAACGTCTGATTCCTCCGGACAATGGCAAATTATGAGGTAAAATCACAAACAGCCGCTTCAGAGATGACGAGAACAGAACTCAGGGTCCTAGTGCAGGTAGCGACCCTTTATACAGCCTTATCACGTGACTACAGTACACCAGCACACCCGAGTGTATGACTCATCCGATCACATGGGTCTGACGTCACCAAAGGTCCTTCTGCTCAGCTGCCGGCAGTGGCAGTGAGGCTTGGAGCGCAGACAGGAAGTTTATGATCGCCTAATATCCGGTGTGTAAGTCCTGACGGAGGCTGGGGCTCCCTCTGCTCCATTACATGTCTCCTCCATCCCCGGGATCCTGAATAGTGGCGTCTGCAGGTGAGTGTGGAGGTCTGCACCCACTGTACAATGGCGGCTTATCCCCAGCGCTCCCCCTCTACACACGGACCCATTGTCGGCACAGTGGAGGCTGTACAGGTCTGTGTACAGAATATAGAGCGAGTTCTGGGAGGCAGTGTGACTGATGAATGTTATTACGTGTGTGTACTTTGTAGGGCACATATATAGATTTGTGTGTACACACACTGCATATCTGCAGGTTAACAGCAGTAGTTCTGGTGACAGGTTCCCTTTAATTTTGTAGTACATTACTTCAATAAAATGGTGTCGGAGTCATTGCGTGTGCATACCACGATCTCCGGCGGCATTTTATTGAAGACACTGTATATGTGAATTTGCCGACCGTGTCTTAAAAAAAAAAAATGGATAGCGCGGTATGCACACACGATGACTCAGACACCATTTTATTGAAGTAATGTACTACAAAATTAAAGGGAACCTGTCACCAGAAATACTGCTGTTAACCTGCAGATATGCAGTTGATTTGCTGGTTAACAGCGTTATTATGCTGCCGAGCACCTGCATGCAGCCAAATGGCTGACTGACACTGGCTCTACAGTGAGGCTGGCTGTCAGTAAAGAGCCGGGGGCGCAAGTTACAGTGGCCGCTCTGTATACTCAGAGCAATGACTGAACCCGCGGTGCCCTCGCCTCCATGACTAAAGCCGAATGCTGGCAGGAAGAATAAAGTTCATTTTCTCCCCGCTGCATTCGGCTAAGTGCAGGGGCCGGGCAGCATAATAAAGCTGTTAACCTGCAGATTAACTGCATATCTGCACGTTAACAGCGTTATTTCTGGTGGCAGGTTCCTTTTAACATAGCACAAAAATGCTCACCACCCGGGTGTAGGACAGGTTCAATAGCTAGTCTTAGTATATGCTCCCCCAGCCTGGTATACCATCCTATTATATGCTCCCCCATCCTGGTCCTCCCTCCTGTTTTATATGCTCCCCCTATTCTATTATATGCTCGCCCATCCTGCCTGTGCTGCTGTTGTTCCATTCATCCATACGTACATACAGTGCTGCTCGCCATTAGTGGCACCCCTTCATTTTTTCATAGACTATACAATATCTACAGAAATAAATGGAAATGTACCAAAGTTATATCCTCAGGATATTTTAATTAGTGATCCAAAGTAATACAACAATAAAACATTTGTTTTTCAACTTCCATATTTCAATTTCAAAGAAAAAAGCAGAATAAACAGCATATGCAGCAATAAAGGCACCCCTAATTAATAATTTGTTGCACACCCTTTGGCATTGCTGACAGCCTCCAAACATTTCTTGTAGCCATCTATAAGTTATTTTTACTCCTCATCTGGAATTTTCTCCCACTCTGCCTTTTCAGTTTTGCTCTTGAATGTTTGCAGGGTTTTTTCCCAATAGCAGATTTTAGCTCGCCTCAAAGATTTTTAGTGGGATTGAGGTCAGTTCTCATTGCTTGCCATTTTAAATCGGTCCATCTTTTCCTTTTTTCAACCATTCCTGTGTGTTTTGGGTCATTGTCTTGCTGGAGTACCCATGATCTTCAACGCAAACCAAGTTTTCTTACACTGGGTAGGACATTTCACTCTAAAATCTATTGATAATTCTCTGATTTCATGATTCCTGTGATACGGTCAAGGCCTCCAGTACCAGACACAGCAAAGCAACCCCACAGCATTATGGATCCTCCACCATGCTTAACTGTTGGTAAGGTGTTCTTTTTCTTATAAGCTTCATTGCGCTGTCTATAAACATACTGTTGCTTTCTTTGCATTGCCAAAAAGCTCTATTTTTGTTCCATGTGTCCACAGAACATTTTCCCAGAAGGATTGTGGTTTATCACGGTACACTTTGGCAAAGATCATTCTTTCCTTTTTATGTCTTTTCTTCTGCAAGGTTTCTTCCTTGGCCTTTGCCCATAAAGCTCTGCTTAGTTTAGTGTGCGGTGTATGGTACTTGTTGAAACCATGACCCCAGACTGTTCCAGGTTTGCCTTCAGGTCTTTGGATGTCTGACGACGTGATTTTCCACCATTCGCACCAACTTTCGAAGACATCTCTTGTTAATTTTCCACTTTCCCACATGTTCATGGGGGTTCTTGACGGTTCCATGATTGCAATACTTCTTAATAACATTACTCACTGTTGAAACTAGGATACCAAGGTCTTTGGGGATGGCCTTTTACCCTTTGGAAGTCTTGTGTTTGCTAATAATAGCAGTTCCGATGTCTTCAGACAGCTCCTTTCTCTTTGATATTGTGACAAAGGACCAGGGCCTACCATGTGGCTTTTTAAAACACTGGTCATCTTTCATTGGCTAATTCATGTCACATGGGCACAGACAATTAATCACAGGTGAAACTCTTTTGTGATTTACCACAGGCGAATCAAAATGTGTTTCCATACTAAATTCAGGGATGTGGAGTTGAAGTCGGTATAAAATGGACCGACTCCGATAATATATAATAAATTGGCTACAGTAGTTCAATTCAGTTTGTGGGGAATATTTTTTCATAAGAATTTGGGAAAGTTATGAAATTTCCTATTCCTGATTTAAGGGTCTAGACTTTTAGCTGAGATGAATCTGTGCTACAGTAATTTATCACTTAAGCATGAGCCATGCATGTTGGAGTTGGAGTCAGTGTCATGGAAATTGAGGAGTTGGAGGTTTGGCTTGCCGACTCCACAGCCCTGACTAAATTAATGTAAGGCTATGTGCCCACGATGCAGAAATGCTCAGGATTTTTTCCTGAGCGTTTCTGCATCTCCCTGGCAGAAAAAAACGCATGTGGATTGTACATGCGTTTTTCCTGCCAGGGACATGCGGAAATGAAGCGTTCTTCACATGCATTTCCGCATGCGCGTGTCAAGCGCTTTCCAAGCGATTTTAGCATCACTTGGAAAGTGCTTGACAGCTCGGTAACACTATATAAATCCATGCAACCGGCATGGATTTATATAGTGCAACCCGAGAGAATGTCAAAAAATAAAAAATAAACCTATACTTACCTTCCGATGGCCCCTGCAGTCTTGCTGCGCTCCTGTGCTGGCTGCCGGCAGATCGCGGTACGCTGAACTGAAGGACCTGCCGTCACATGACTGTGACGTTACCGCAGGTCCTTCAGTCCTGCGCGATCTATCGGCAAGCACAGGGAAGGAGTCCAGGGGCCGTCGGAAGGTGAATATAATCTTTATTTTTTTATTTTATTCTTTATTTTTTACAGCTTTTAGGGTACCTGGGTGTGGAGGAGAGTCTTCTCTCCTCCACACCCGGGTACCATCCGCACATTAGAACGCGCCAATTACGCAAGTACAGATGCAGTCTTGCGGAATTGGCGCATTCTAATGCAAGTCAATGGCGGCGAAAACGCAGCATTTCCGCAAAATAATTGGTAGTGCTGCGGATTTTTCCGCAATGATAATCCGCAGCGGAAATTTCCGCAACATGTGCACAGCACATGCGGATTATCATTGGGGGACATGGCAGGCCTTCTACCATGCATTTCTGCAGTGTTTTTGCTGCTGCGGAAACGCTTAAAAAATGCATCGTGGGCACACAGCCTAAAGGGCGCCAATACCAGTGACACAGCAAACTTTAGCTTTTTCCATTTTTTCCTCCCATTGTTTTTTTGTCTTAAATTATTGTATATCATTTGCTCTTTTGTATTTAACACGAGTGCTCGATGCAAAAAAACTTTCACTTGATTCATTTTTTCCCATCCCCACGACAGCACCGTTCGAGAGAGGATCCGCTCCAAGGAGAGGAAACCTACAGATTTAAAAGATCTGAGCCACTCCTCCAGCTTCAGTGGTTTCCTGTGCTTGGAGGGAGACCTAGAGGATCCATCTCTCTCTCCCCCGGTTGAGTGGGGGGGGGGATAAGGTAAAAATCCCTGTAGAGCTCACCGGGTCCCCTCTCATCTGTATCGGCGGTCTCGGGAGTTCCTGACCTTCCCCGAGGGTTTGGAGGGATGGGGACGCAGTCCGCAGCTAAAGCTGTTGTTGTACCGGAAGGCGCACTGTGCGGCGGCGGGAGCAGGTGATGGCAGGGCTCTGTTGCGCTGCAGCACTAGAAGTCCTGTGCGCAATCCCCGCAGTGACACCATACTTTTAGGAGTCTGTATGCTCCCTGCATTTACGGGGAGCAGAAGTTTCGTCTTCCTGTAGTTTATGCCGTGTGCGTGAACGCCACCGGAGAAAGCAGTCAGCGATATGACACGACTTCTGGGGGCATGGTTAGGGGCGTGGCTACTGTGCTTGGTGGGAGATTTGAAAAACGGCGCCAGATGTATATATAAAAATGGCCCCAGACAAATCCTAACTGCAGGTTCTGCAGAATGGAGGAGGAAGCCTAAGAAAGTCCTGGGGAAAACCAATAATAAAGATTGCACACTATGTAAATCAAATCTACTACCCTCATACGGCAAAAAAGTATGTCAACCCTGTATAGAGAGAACAGTGGCTGAGGAGTCTTCATCTCTAATAAGTAAAAATTGAGGTTAAAAACTCTTAACCCCTTAACAACCTTGGGTTTTTCTGTTTTTGCGTTTTCATTTTTTGCTTCCCTTCTTCCCAGAGCAAGAACTTTTTTATTTTTTGGTCAATATTCCCATGTGAGGGATTATTTTTTGCGGGACAAGTACTTTTAAACCCCACCACTGGTTTTACCATATTGTGTACTGGAAAACGGGAAAAAAAATCCAAATGCGGTGAAATTGCAAAAAAATGCAATTCCACTGTGTGTTTTTTTTTTTTTTTTTTAACCACGTTCACGGAATCCTAAAACTGACCTGCCATTATTATTCTCCAGGTCATTATGAGTTCGTAGACACCAAACATGTATAGGTTCTTTTTTAATTGGTAAAAAAAAAATCCAAAAAAGCGCCATTTTCCAAGACCCATAGCGTCTGCATTTTTTGGGATCTGGGGCTGGGTGAAGACTTATTTTTTGCGCGTCGAGCTGGTGTTTTTAATGATACCTTTTTGGGGCTGATGTCATGTTTTGATCGCATTTTATTGCAATGTTGCGACGACCAATAAAAGTAATTCTGGCGTTTAGAATTTTTTTCTCATTACGCCGTTTACCGATCGGATTAATTCTTTTCTTATTTTGATAGATCGGGCGATTCTGAACGCGGCAATACCAAATATGTGTATGTGGGGTTTCTATTTTAGTTTATTTTGAATGGGGTGAAAGGGGGGTGATTTAAACTTATATATATGTATGTACAGTACAGACCAAAAGTTTGGAGGCACCTTCTCATTTAAAGATTTTTCTGTATTTTCATGACTTTGAAAATTGTACATTCACACTGAAGGCATCAAAACTTTGAATTAACACATGTGGAATTATATACTTAACAAAAAAGTGTGAAACAACTGAAAATATGTCATATTCTAGGTTCTTCAAAGTAGCCACCATTTGCTTTGATGACTGCTTTGCACCATCTTGGCATTCTCTTGATGAGCTTCAAGAGGTAGTCACCGGAAATGGTCTTCCAACAATCTTGAAGGAGTTCCCAGAGATGCCTAGCACTTGTTGGCCCTTTTGCCTTCACTCTGCAGTCCAGCTCACCCCAAACCATCTCAATTGGGTTCAGGTCTGGTGACTGTGGAGGCCAGGTCATCTGGCTTAGCACCCCATCACTCTCCTTCTTGGTCAAATAGCCCTTACACAGCCTGGAGGTGTGTTTGGGGTCATTGTCCTGTTGAAAAATAAATGATGGTCCAACTAAACGCAAACCGGATGGAATAGCATGCCGCTGCAAAATGCTGTGGTAGCCATGCTGGTTCAGTATGCCTTCAATTTTGAATAAACCCCCAACAGTGTCACCAGCAAAGCACCCCCACACCATCACACCTCTTCCTCCATGCTTCACGGTGGGAACCAGGCTTGTAGAGTCCATCCGTTCACCTTTTCTGCGTCGCACAAAGACACGGTGGTTGGAACCAAAGATCTCAAATTTGGACTCGTCAGACCAAAGCACAGATTTCCACTGGTCTAATGTCCATTCCTTGTGTTCTTTAGCCCAAACAAGTCTCTTCTGCTTGTTGCCTGTCCTTAGCAGTGGTTTCCTAGCAGCTATTTTACCATGAAGGCCTGCTGCACAAAGTCTCCTCTTAACAGTTGTTGTAGAGATGTGTCTGCTGCTAGAACTCTGTGTGGCATTGACCTGGTCTCTAATCTGAAGTGCTGTTAACCTGCGATTTCTGAGGCTGGTGACTCAGATAAACTTATCCTCAGAAGCAGAGGTGACTCTTGGTCTTCCTTTTCTGGGGCGGTCCTCATGTGAGCCAGTTTTTTTGTAGCGCTTGATGGTTTTTGCAACTGCACTTGGGGACACATTCAAAGTTTTCCCAATTTTTCGGACTGACTGACCTTCATTTCTTAAAGTAATGATGGCCACTCGTTTTTCTTTACTTAGCTGCTTTTTTCTTGCCATAATACAAATTCTAACAGTGTATTCAGTAGGACTATCAGCTGTGTATACACCAGACTTCTGCACAACACAACTGATGGTTCCAACCCCATATAAGGCAAGAAATCCCACTTATTAAACCTGACAGGGCACACCTGTGAAGTGAAAACTATTTCCGGTGACCACCACTTGAAGCTCATCAAGAGAATGCCAAGAGTGTGCAAAGCAGTCAACAAAGCAAAAGGTGGCTACTTTGAAGAATCTAGAATATAAGACATATTTTCAGTTGTTTCACACTTTTTTGTTAACTATATAATTCCACATGTGTTAATTCATAGTTTTGATGCCTTCAGTGTGAATGTTCAATTTTCATAGTTATGAAAATACAGAAAAATCTTTAAATGAGAAAGTGTGTCCAAACTTTTGGTCTGTACTGTATATATAATCACTATGTAATAAACTATGTAAGTGGCAAAAAACAGTGTTCAACAAAAACGTACTAGATAACATTTGTGCAGTCTATGAATTTGTTCTAAAAAATAGATGACCTCAAATCTGACCTAATAATATTAAGGCTAGAGAACAACCTCTCTACATCTCTACACTAACTTGGGTTGGAGTCAAAGCCGTAACCACATGGGCAACATCTCTAACAATTTCCGGGTATAAAGGAATTGCCTCATGCACAGTCAGTTTTGATGAACGGTTGAATTTTTCTATTTGTTTGAGAGCAAGTGAAACATTTTGCTGAAATATGGTCAATCTGCTTGCTATAGGAGACAGAGTGAAATCTTTTTCCTTGCGGCAACGCTTTGCCTGCTCCATGTCATCCAAATACTTGTCAAAGTCAAACTCCTCATCTGATGAGGATGAAGATATGGCAGCAGTAACATTGTCAGGACCCAAGTCCTCTTGCGCCTGACAGTCCTCCTGTAGGCCACTCATCCTAACTGCTACCTCAGTCATAGCTTCATTCTTTTTGGTACAGATAAGATATGGATAGAGGGATGGGTAGATGAATACATGGAGGGATAGAATGTGATGGACAGATGACAGCTACAGACAGCAAATAGTACATTGCACATATCACACATATAGTTCACACATTGTACAGGGAGCACATAATAATAAACTACAATATTAGCATTAGTTACCTTCCTGTGACAGAGATGAGCAGTAGTACTTTCACTTTCTCACTTTCTCCAGCTCGGGGCCCAGGAATTGGATCCTGTGCAGGGCATGCACCCCTCCCCCTCCTCTCTCTGGTGAAGACGGCAGAAGACAGGACAGAGGAGGGGAGATTGCCCCCTGCAGTCTGGAGCCGGTGCAGGACTGGAGCCCTTCAGCATACAAGTGAGTTTTGATTGGTTCTGTGCCCCTGCTTCTAGGGGGGGCAGCTGCCCCCTATGCCCCTCACTGGTTATGGCCATGATTCACCCACAGCGTTTTTGCGGATCCGTTTTTTGCAGTAAAATGCAGTGACTCTGGGCATCCCAGCAAAGTCAATGGGTTTCAAGATATGACATTCAGACACATCGTTTTGTGAGGATCCGTTTTTGGGCTCAAAAACGGATCCTGACAAAGATGAGCATGTCAGTTTGTGCGGCGTTTTTCTAATCTGCTTTTGCTATTGAAAACATTATCTATGAGTTCAAAAACCTTTCAGGTGATGCGGTTTTTTAAAAAGCTGATTTGCTTTTGCAGCTGAAAAACATATCCTCAAAAAACGCAGCAAAAACGCTGTGTGTGAATGTAGCCTTAGATCAGGAATAGAACAGCCATTTATAGGACATTTCACAACTTTCCCAAATTCCTATGAAAAAATATTCAGCACATTCTGCATTGAACTACTGTACCCAATTTATTATATATTTTAGGAGTTGGTCCATTTTATACCGCCTCCGACTCCACCAAAATGAGCACCGACTCCATGACTCAGACTCCGACTCCACAGCCCTGCTAACAGGTTTAAATCAATATCTAGAAACCAAGCATTTCAAAATGGAGACTATAGGAGCAATAGTGAAGCTTCTTTTCCCCAACTGCTACGTGGCGGTATTAGATCTTCAAGAGGCATATTATCATGTGCCCATTTATCAGGAACATCAGAAATTCCTGAGAGTAGCAGTGAGCATGCAAGGGAGTTGGCAGCACTTCCAGTTTCAAGCCATGGGCTATGGCCCAAGGGTCTTTACAAAGTTAATATCAGAAGTATCGGCCCACATCTGAGAAAAAGACTACTGTTCATACCATACTTAGACGATTTTTTAATAGTAGAAAAATCAGGATCAGACTGCCGCCAGGCTGTAGATCATGTGGCCGGGGTCTTAGCATCCCTGGGATGGATACTGAACACAAAAAAATCCAGAATGATCCCGGAACAGACTCTGGTCTTTCTAGGAATTATGTTGGATGCATACAAATAAAGGTCTTTTCTCCCAAAAGAAAAGATAAACAAATTTAATAAAGATGATATCTGCTGTTATCATCAATCCAATAGTGACACTGAGGAGACCCATGTCAATCCTGGGGTCCCTATCTTCGTGCATCCCCAAGGTTGCATGGCCAAGGGCACACTTCAGAACACTCCAGTGGGAGATTCTGGAGGCACAAAAAAGATACAAGGGACACCTAGACACCAAGATCCATGTATCAGTAGCCACTCGGGAGTCCCTAGTTTGGTGGCTCCGTCAAGAAAATTTCTTACAGGGAGTTCCCTGGGAGGTTCAAACCCCATCCATCATTACCACAGACGCAAGTCCCCTCGGTTGTGGGGCTCAAACCCCATCAGTCATTACCACAGAAGCAAGTCCCCTCGTTGGGGGGCTCATCTGGGGAACAAAGTCTTTCAGGGTCTATGGCCGCAGGGGAAGATGAAGTCCTCATCGAACCTGAAGGAACTGAAGGCCGTCAGATTAGCATTAGTAGAAACCCTGCCAAGTCTTTCAGACAACATAACAGCGGTCTACTATATAAACATACAAGGAGGCACAAAATCCAAATTTCTAATGACAGAGGCACAGAAACTCATAGCGATGGCAGAGGAAAATCTCTTGAACTTATCGGCAGATTATTTAAAGGGGTAAGACCATGTAAGAGCAGATTACCTGGGCCGGCATCTGCTAGATCAGGACGAGTGGTGCCTAAACCAATCTATCTTTCAGAAGATAGTAGAATGATGGGGACCACCTCAGATAGATCTTTTTGCACCACAGCTAACAGGAAAGTACAATTTTTTTTTTTTCCCTAGACCCAAGAGAATCACCATATGGGGTGAATGCCTTGACCCAAAAATGGACAAAGGAGCTAGCACATGCATTCCCACCGATATCCCTGATCCCAGTAACACTAAGGAAGATCCGGTCAGATCAAACAGAAGTAGTTCTGATAACACCCTTTTGGCCCAAAAGGACATGGTTCATATGGTTGAGACTAATGGCAGTAAGGGATCTGTGGGTCCTTCTGGAATTCCTGGATTTGCTATCCCAGGGCCCAGTGGGGTGTCCAGAGCTAGGGAAATTCCATCTGATGGCATGGCGTTTGAGCAACAGCTCCTGGAGTCAAAAGGTTTCTCCAAAAACCTGATCTCTACTCTCATGGGAAGTAGGAAAAAGGTGACAACGAAAATTTTATGCAAGGCTCTGGGGTAAAATTTTAGAATTTTCGGGAATATATCCCTGTGCAAATAACCTTGTACCATGGGTAAAAATCCTGGAATTTTTACAGAAAGGGTTGGGGCTGGGATTATCAGTAAACTCCCTAAAGGTACAGGTTTCAGCCCTAGGAGTTTTATTTGACCAAAAGATTGCGGACAATCCATGGGTGATAAGGTTCATAAAATCAGTAAATTGATCTAAGTCATTGGTTGGACCGCAAGTTCCACCTTGGGACCTCAATTTAGTGTTAGACTGCCCTAACTGAAACCCCTTTTGAACCATTAAAAAATATTCAAATAAAAATCTTGACATCTAAAACCATTTTACTGGTAGATCTTACTTCAGCCAGAAGGATAGGGGAGTTACAGGCTCTATCTTCTAACCCACCATTTACGAGCATTCTATCTGATAGAATAATCATAAGACCTGATCCAGATTTCCTTCTGAAGGTAGTCTCAAGTTTCCACAGGTCCCAGGAGATTGTTCTTCCATCCTTCTTTGATAACCCCAAAAACAAGAAGGAGGCTAGTTTTTACACTTTAGACGTTAGAAGATGCTTATTACAATACCTAGAGAGTACTGCTGCGTGGTGGAAGACTACCTCTCTTTAGTCTTTTCCAGGGCACAAACAAAGGCCAGGCGGCATCTAAGGGGACCCTTGCTAGATGGGTTAAATCCGCTATATCTCTGGCCTACTCTGCAGGCGGACACTCCATCCCTGAAAATTTGAAACCCCACTCTACTAGAGCGATATCCACCTCTTTGGCAGAAAGGGCAAATGCTACTCTTGACCAGATTTGTAGAGCAGCAACTTGGTCCTCACCAACCACATTTTTCAGACACTATCAGTTGGATTTGAGTGCTTCTGATCTTTCCTTTGGGAGAAAGGTTCTTTCAGCGGTGGTCCCTCCCTAAGGATTCCTTTGTCATCTCTAGTACGGTGCGGTCGTGGGGAGGGGAAAATGATAATTGTTTACCTGTAATTTTGATTTTCCAGAACCCACGACAGCACCCTGCTTATTCCCCTCTCTACTATGGTTTTGGGTTCTTTCTGATATCACAAAATTGTGCATTGGGTTAAGCCGTAAAAAAAAAAAAAAAATTTAGTCTGTCTATCTCTGTGTATTACTAACTAAACTGAGACCTCTTATGCTCTATAAACCACTGAAGTTGGAGGATAGTCTCCGCCCTTTTCAACTTGTAGGTTTCCTGTCCTTGGGGGCAGATCCTCACTCTCTCGTACGGTGCTGTCGTGGGCTCTGGAAAATCAAATTACCATTGTCATTATCATTTTTTTTCAGAAGATATTCCACATTATGTACTTAAACTTCATGGGTGCCAATAGTAATGAGCAGGACTTTACATACAAAAAAAAAAAAAAAAAACCACTCCTACTCACCTTTCCCCCTGCTCCCCTGCAGCGCGTCGCCTGCGTTAAACATTTAATTAAAATGTCATCTGAGTCAGCGCATGCGCATACCGCGGTATCCGGTGCCATCTTGTTGAAGACACTGTGTGCAAACTTGGCTTCAATAAAATGGCGCTGAAGATCGCACTATGCACAAGTGCTGACTCCTGTGCTGGTACGCTCCTCCTTCAGCATCGCCGGAGATCGTGGTATGTCCTCCTGGCGCCAGAGTTCGCGGTCAGCGTCTACGCATACCGCTATCTCCAGCGCCACGCTCCTCCTCTAGCCTCGTCCTCCTCCTGGTCTATTGACGCTGGAATTTCTTCCTTTTGACTCCGGACTACACTGAGCAGTGCGCAATCTATATCTGCTTAGGACAGAAGGACTCATCCAGCGTTATATTAAAGATTGTAGTGAATGTTATCTCGTGTATGTGTGTATATACACGTTGTGGTGTGTGTTATGACGTGTGTGTATAATATGGTAGGTCGACTCACTCTACTTCTTAAAGCTGTAGACACAGGAACCGTTTCTAGTTAGTCTGGTTGGTTTATTGCAATCCTCATAAAACAACGTCACCAGTATACTTATCTTGTGCCGGACAAAGGCTGTATTTAAAACATAAAGTAGCAAGTCAATACAATAGTGCTGGTTTTGCCAAGGCATTCAATCCAGGAGACCTGCAACCTCCATACTTCCAGCGTGTGTGAGGCAAACTGCTATCAATTTACCCAGTCAATCCCACCCAGGGGTGGAGATATGGTGAACAGCCATTCAGCTGTTCATAATCAACCTGTCATGGGCAATTAACCCCTCTTAGTCCTATATGCATTAAAACATTACTTCAAGTTTATCTCCCAATCATAAGGTGTCTAACAGCCACCTTACATACCTCCCCCTTCTGCCTAAAGCCATGGGCTTGGCACCTTTTATCACTAGACACTGGATTCTTGAGGGGTTCAGCATTACTATGTAACTCCCGGTTTTATGTTCTACATGGAAGCGGAAATTCTGCAGGGCTAGCAACCAACGGGTAAGACGAGCATTTTTCCCCTTTTTCCTTCCTCATCCACCTAAGTGGGCCATGGTCTGACACAAATTTAAATTCTCGCTTTAAGAGATAGCATTGCAATGTGTCCACCGCCCACTTTATGGCCAGTCATTCCTGGAATCATTTTTCTTACATGCTAACCGTTTCCTACTCAGAGTACAAGATGCTCGTCTCCGTGTATCTCTTGAGAGAGGACCGTTCCTAATCAGACTTCTGAGGCATCCGTTTGGAGTACAAATTCCTTCTTGGGGTATGATCAAACCGGATGTTTTTTTCCGCAGCAAAACCTGCTCTCTAGGTAGGAAAAGAGTAACTTCAAAAACACAGGTTTTGGTTCATTTTTTGCGGTGTTTTTTTGTGCATTTTTTAGGACCCCAAAGTTCAGCTTTTCTCCTCAAACAGAAGCATAAACACAGTTTACCAATGCAAGACATATGTTCATGAAAAAATAAACATTACAAACGTAAGCCAGGGGAGGTGAATTGGTCTGGAATAGTTTACCTAACACACTGGCAGCGCATTGAGTTTGTAGGACACTATTTACTTTCACACTTTGGTCTGGCATTGCTCTATTTCACACCTTGGTCATCCACAGATATTGTTCAATCTCACACCGTGGTGAGGCAATGTTTACTTTGTACTCATCAATAATTTAATTATACTGTACTAATCCTAACTGCTGTCTCAGGTGACCAAGACAAGATGGTAAACTTGGGAAAATCACAAAAGTAAATGGGTTTCACATACTGTTGTATTTACTTTTTTTCACTAAAAATGCAGCAAAATGCTCACACTTGGTGTTTTTGCACCTTTTTTTCACTACGCATTGCTTTCAATGGGTGAAAAATGCTGAAAGAAGTGACATGCTCTATTGTGCAAAAAAACATGCAAAGCACAAAATACTGAGGACAAAAAAAAAAAAACAAGCTGTGTGCATAAGATTTCTGAAATCTCAGACTTTGCTGATACTGTAAAACACAGCTTAAAATTTGCATACAAAAGCACAGAAAAATCGCCTAGTGTGAACATAGTCTTAAAGTTGGGGAAAATCAGGACTGACTGCTTACACAAAGCAACTTTTAGTTCTTGAAAGGCCGTCTCTCCCTCCGATGTCCATTTAGCCATGACTGATTTTGTCCCCTTAAGGCGGTCGGTAAGGGGTGCGGCCACCATGGCAAAGTTTAGAATGAACCTCCCTTAGTACTCCACGATTCTCAGAAAGGCCCTAACTTGCTTCTTTGAAAGTGTTTTCGGTCAGTTCTGGATTGCGTCCACTTTATTCATCTGGGGTTTGATTTCGCCTCTACCTACTACATATCCAAGAATACACACAAACTGAAAATACACATCTGCATATATACAAATGGATCTAATAAAATGAAATAAAACCAAATGCTGTACGTTTGCTGTAAGGACCAATGAATGGCAGATCTTTCGGGTTGAAACATTGCCACTACTACATATCCAAGGTATTTGGCCTCTTCTTTCCCCATGACACATTTGGATTTAAAGAGAAACCCTCCTTCCTGAGTGCATCAGACACTGCTTGGACCTTTACCAGATGACTTCCCCAGTCCGTGGTGAAGATTACGATATCGTCCAGGTATGCCGCAGCATAGTTCTTGTGGGGTGCAAGGATCAGGTCCACAGCTCTCTGGAAGGTGGCCGGGGCTCCCTGCTGTCTGAATAGCATTCTGACATATTGAAAGTAACCGCTGGGTGTAGAGAAACAGTTTTCTCCTTGGCTTCTTGTAACGTGAGGATTTGCTAATATCCCTTTCTTAGATCCAAGGTGGTTATGTACCTTGCCGGCCCAAGTCTCTCGATCAGATCATTGACAAGTGGCATCAGATATGTGTCGAACTTAGAGACTTTGTTCAGCTTCCAATAATCAATACCAAATCTCCATTCTCCATTGGGTTTTGGAACAAGGACATTCGGGTTAGACCACCCCCTCTTAGATTCCTCAATGACCCCAAGATTCAGCATACGCTTCACTTCCTTGAGGATCTGTTCTCAACGGGCCTCTGGAATTCGGTAGGGCTTCGAATTCACCCGCACGATGGGTTCTTTCAGAACCTCGTGTTCTATTACATCTGTACACCCCGGCAAATCTGAAAACAGGTCCCGGTTTTGCAAGAGTGTGCAAAGCAGTCATCAAAGCAAAATGTGGCTACTTTGAAGAACCTAGAATAAAAGACATATTTTCAGAAGTTTCACACTTTTTTGTTAAGTATATAATTCCACATGTGTTAATTCATAGTTTTGATGCCTTCAGAGTGAATGTACAATTTTCATAGTCAAGAAAATACAGAAAAATCTTTAAATGAGAAGGTGTGTCCAAACTTTTGGTCTGTACTGTATATTATATATATTCTATATATAGGGTCATATTAGTCCTTATAAGGAATTGTAGGGTGTATCCCCTGATGCTTCTGATTAACTTGGAGGACTGCAGTATTATTGGCAACCTGGACATTCCAGAGCCCTGAGCAATCAGATGAGTGAGAACATCCCTTTTTCACATATTTTTGTTTGTTTGTTTTCCCGATTGCCACTAATGGATGTAGTGAAGGACGTTAATATGAATTGCTGAAACTTAACCACTGATAACACCGTATTTGCCTTATCCTTTAACATGATACAGCTTGAATGTCTATTTAATGAGGCGTGTGTGTGTGTGTTTGCCTGGGTTTCCTCCGGGTTCTCCTGTTTTCTCCCACACTCCAAAGACATACTGATAGGTAACTTAGATTGTGATGCCGATGATGTCTGTAATAAATTGTCAGAATTGTAAAGCGCTGCGGAATATGTTGGCGCTTTATAAATAAAAAGATGATTATTATTGGACTAATTGCAGATTTAATTTTAATTATGTAGTGACAGTTGTGTTATATTATGCTTCTCACTATTTGTTGTTTCTTTCTAATATTGAGTGAGTTGCATTTTTTCCTTGATCACTTAGGGTATGTGCCCACATAGCGTTTTTCAAGCGTATTTGCTGCGGAATTTCCGCAGCATAAACGCTTGTGAAACGCTATGTAACCTGCCCCCCATGGTCCCCAAGGGGATTCCGCAAGTTCAATGCCCATGCTGCGTATTTTTCCGCAGCGTTTTTGATGCGCAGAAAAATCCGCAGCATGTCAATTAATTTTGCGTTTCCGCAAGCGGAATTGCCTTTGCAATGCAATATAAATGCGTGCGGAATTCCGCATGCGTTTATCCGGGAGAGGACATGCAGAAAATTTCTGCTTCATTTCCGCAGTGTGGGCACATAGCCTTAGATGTTTTTTTTTTTTTTCTGCTTGTTCTCATGCATAAAGAAGCTGCAGAATACAGAGTATCTGGAGCTAACCAGAATCCCAGTACTAAGTAGGGGGCATACAGCTAACATACCCCCACCGATTTGACTGGTCTGACATGTTATTAAGTATCACACTAACCAAGTTCTTTCACAAAGTCCTAATAAGAAGTAATTTAATACAGGTTGGCAGATGACATATGAGACCTAAAAGAATCCTCCAGTTCTGCCACATGTAGCAATGCTAGATGTGTGACATATTACATTTGGCATCACTATAGCACAGGGGAACAAAGTTCCCTTATCTGGTTTTATGTACAATTGTGTATTATGGAGGCCTTAAAGGCATTAACTTTTAGTTCACATGCAAATGATGTGGCTTTGGTGTGGTGCACCCTTGGTGTGGTGTGGCAGTGTACCTTATGCCTGCTCATTTGCATTTCGGGGCCTTCCAGTTCCTCTGCTTCTGATTGACAGTCACTTCCCAGAGTGAGCACTGTCTAAATGCTGCTAGCACGTGAGCTGCCACGCATCCCCAATGGCATCCCCATTTATTCTGTGCCAGTTTTAAGCTCTTGTCTATGAAATGCATGAGGTGCAGGAAGCAAAACCCGATTGATAGGCTTTGTCTCATGGTATTTGCACTTAGCTGACGCCGCAAGTGTACGGTTCATTCACAAGATTTATCATATAACCTTGCACTACATTTTTAGATTTTTAGACCTCTTCCATTTAACATGAACCCTACCAGACCTTTAAGGCCAGGGCCTGAGCTTGACATTGAGAAGACGCACACACTGAGAGCTCTTTCTTCAGACCGTGTTCCTAGGGGAATTATAAGCAATTTACAGCCTCCCACATGATTTCCATTATGGAAAAGAAAGACGAAATCTGAGGTTAATCTTAGGTCTTCCACCTCTGTTAGTACGCCTGATATGCAGCGTTTCTTATCGGAGATCTCCCCTTCCTGCCAGACAGCCAGCGCCATTACGGCTTCACCTCCATGTGGAATAAGAAGCAGTCTTAACCCTCATGGTCACAGACAGCTCAAGCCTGTGAGTTCAGGGTGGGGAGCATTTTTTTTCTGCCAAGGGTCATTTGAAAATTTCTTCTATCATTTGGGGCCGCACAAAATTATCAGCTTGAAAATTATCTTACTATATTTGGTCAAACAATTAACTCACCCCTAATGTGGTGCTTCTCTTTGGTGCGGCTTTAGTGTTAGGTGGTATTGATGTGTCTTCTCACTGCTGCTTTTCCAGGTTTCCATTGGTCTGGAGCATAGTCAACTCTTTGTGATAAGTTTTGTAAAGCATATACATCACATAGACGGTGGGACTGCTGTATATACATCACAGGAGACGCTGGAGGGGCATAGACATGGCTTGGGGGCATGGGGATTGCTGGCGACAGTAGGGCTGCCGCTGCTCTCGTCGTCTGTGGGACGGGAGCTCATTGTGCATTAACTCCGCCCTCAAAGTACGTGTTCACGCTAGCACTGACCTGTGTGAGGACGTAACCCTTCAGTGCTCGCGCACCCAATGTTCAGTAGTGAACGCTGCGTGTGAGGGCTCGCAGTGCAAGTGGGGTTTTAAAGAGCCGGCAAAACGCGGCTGCCAGCCCGAACACTGCATTCCCCTTGAATCTGACCTGCGCAGAAGCGCGAAGGGGAGCACTATGTGTATGACGTAGGCATCACAAGAAGAGAAGAGGCGGAGCATGAAGACTAGCGACTCCCATCGGACCACCCTGCCCCATAGGTAAATATAATAAAAGGTGTTTTTTTTTTTTTTGCCTTACAAGGCGGATTGGAGTCACATATACAACATATTAGAATGCTGTCACATGGGACTGAAAAGTGGTGGCCGTAGGCTATATGGGAAAAACTTGATGACAGGTTCCCTTTAAGCATACAATTAGATACAGCTAAATGGAGTGCCACTCTTCCACTATATAGTATGTCTCAGTTCATATAATATCTTAGAACGGCGTTTAAGTTGAGTTCACATTATATTTCTGTAATATCAGGCTGTATTACTTTACTCGCTATATGTTCCATGGTTCCCCTAATGGGAACCCCAGGTCTGAAAGTTTGACTTGCGCCTGTAAAGACAACCCCCAGTTAGGCTGAGTTCACACGATGCGTTTTTAATGCATTTCCGCGGCGTTTTTGCAGTTGCGGAAACGCATGTAAAACGCATGGTAGAAGGGCAGCAATGTTCCCCAATTGAAATCCGCATGTGCTGTGCCCATGATGCGGATTGTTCCGCAGCATAAACGCTGCGCTCAAAAATCCACAGCATGTCAATTAATTTTGCGGAAACGCTGCTTTTTTGGCGCCATTGACTTGCATTAGACCGCATGGAATCCGCATCACTGTATATGTTGATGCACTTTTAATGCAGTCTAATGTGCGAATGGTACCTGGGTGTGGATGAGAGGACTCTCATCCAGACCCAGCTACCATTAAAAAAAAAAAAAAAAAAAAAAGAATAAAATAAAAAATATATACTCACCTTCTGACGGCCGGCGCAGCGCTCCTGCTTGGTTCCCCGCACTTCGCAGTTGAATGAAGAAGGACCTTCGCTGATGTCAGTCATGTGACGGGTCACGTGACGCTGACGTCGGCAGGTCCTTCAGTCTTCACTGCCGGTAGCCGGGACCGAGCGAAGCAAGACACCGGGGGCCATGAGAGGGTAAAGTATATATTTATTTTTTATTTTTTGACATTCACACACTATATAAATCCATGCCGGCTGCATGGATTTATATAGTGTGAAGTTGACAAGCACTTTCCAAGTGATGCTAAAATCACTTGGGAAGCGCTTGTCAACCCGCATACAGAAATGCATGTGAAGAACGCTTCATTTCCGCATGTCCCTGGCAGGAAACCGCATGTACAATCCGCATGTACAATCCGCATGTCCCTGGCAGGAAACCGCATGTACAATCCGCATGCGTTTTTTCCTGCCAGGGAGATGCAGAAATGCTCAGGAAAAAATCCTGAGCATTTCTGCATCGTGTGCACATACCCTTAGGGATGGGCTTGTTTTTCAGTTTCCTAGTGTTCGATTTATTCATAATATATACCTCTTAGATTAGACGCTGAGAGGCTGACGTTACTATCTAACGTCTATATTTCCTCACTCTTGATCTCTCTATCCTTTTTTCCTTTACCGCTTTTTTTCCCCTAGAATATGGCACAACTCAAAACTTGCTCATTGAGTGTCAGAGGACTTGAAGTTCCAGAGAAAAGAGCTCAAGTGCTTCATCATATGCATAAACAACATGTACATCTCTTCCTTCAGGAGACCAACTTTAGAGGCGATCATATACTGTACCTCAGTTTACTAACATATTATTCATTTTGGCGCCACAGTACAAATGCTGTTTTGAAGTCTAAGGTGGTATAGGCATACTCAAATCACTGCCGCATACTATTTTAGAAACACGGTTTGACATGGAGGGGAGGTATGTGTTTAAGGAGGTTGTCTACTACTTATACATTGATGCCCTATCCGTAGGGTAGGGCATCAATGTCTGATCGGCTAGGGTCCGTCACCCGACATCCCCGCCTATCAGATGTTATTGGTGTCAGCGGCGGCTGCCAGCCAGAAGTACTTACTTGCTGAGTTTGCCCGTCTCGTTGTAGTGGCCGCAGCAGGGTACTACACATCCGCATCTTATCCGGTTCAATGGGAGGCAGATGTGTAGTACTCCGTGGCAGCCACTACAACTAGATTGCCGAGCTCCGCAATTAAGCACCTCCGGCCAGCTGAATAGGGCATCAATGTATAAGTAGTGGACAACCTCTTAAGATCTCTTTGTACTCCAGAATTTTGTGGCAAACTTCTGTCTCCCTAATTGTGACCAAATTAAGACATGCCATCAATACTTAAAGGGAATCTGTCTGCAATCAGACCGCTAATATGGGACATACAGGTATGTATAGATTTACATTTCTATAACCTGTATGCCCATATTAGAGGTCTGATAACTCCCAGGGGGGGTGACACATTCCCTTTAAACAAAACATTTTTTGTCTTGAATCCTTCTTTAGACTCGTCTCTGGGCAGGAGTCGCCACTCTCAATCACAAACAAAAGCTTTGCTAAACGTGCTTCAGTCTCTCCATCTGGTTGATGTATGGAGGATACTACATCCAGATGTAAAGGATTATACGTGTTCTCCTTTACCGTATAGACTTTTTCTTAACTAGCCATCAGTTGTTTACATGACATCCTACATGTCAGATAGGAACTGCTATCTGGTCAGATTAATCTCTGCATATTGTAATCTGACTATACCCGACTCCCAACAAGGCTTCAGATGGTGGAACGTAAATGATAATCTGCTTCAAGACTTACTCTGTGTCTCAGACATTCGTGAGACTATAGACCCCTTCAAAAATATTCATGTGCGTGATGAAACTGCCTTACTATTTGAGTGGGAAGCACCCAAAATGCGTCCTCACAGGGATACTAATAAAACATGGATCCAGGCTAATAAAAGAGAGCAGCTAAAGTCTCCATTTTGCCTGAGCAGATTGATCTCCTTGAGAAACAACATAAACGATCTGCTTCCCTCCAGGTACAAAAATACAGAAAGAAAGAAGTATGTATAGACAGGGATCACCAAAATGTACAAAATTTACATTTTGGTGATCCCTGTCTATACATCTTTCTTTCTGTATTTTTGATCATGTGCTTCTGTATGTGACGGGTTGAACACCATTGGACACAATTTAGGTGGTGCCCTCCGCTTTTCTTAATAGCTTCCCTTCAGGTATACGCAGACCTGCATAACATTAGAAAGGAGCGAAGGTCTTCAATGGATCAAATATATACAAAATTCCTAGATCGCATGCGAAGGTACTTGAACGAATTTGCAGATAACTGTGGTTGCTTATTGGCAAGGAGGTTACATCCATGCAAGTAAAAGGACATATGTACCCAAAATAAAAGGGGCACCTGGGCCAGAAATTCATAACCCCACTGATATAGTTGAAGCATTTTGTTGCTATTATAGCTCACTATATAATATTCATGGACCATACCACGACATGCCATCTTATATTCTTGAAACAAAAATTGACAAATGTTATGGACACTACTCTTCCCTCCTTACAGACTCCTGAGCAGGAGGTATTGGACAATGCTTTCACTGAAAAAGAGATAAGGAACGATTTAATCGCCTCCCCTATCAGAAAGAGCCCTGGGCCAGATGGATTCAGTAATAGATTTTATAAGATGTTTGTACCCCAGTTATTACCATTTTTAGCAAAAGTGTTCAATAATATCTCAGAAGACTCCCCCCCCTTTGCCATCCAATCGCTTGAGGCTTACATAATGGTTTTATCAAAGCCTGGAAAAAAAACCAAATGCCTGCCCTTATTTTGGTCCAATATCATTAATGTAGTTGTCAAAATCTTCTCTAAAATAATTGCAACGCGGCTCTCCCACTACCTACCCTCAATTGTTGGCAACGATCAGGTTGACTTCGCTAAGGGTAAAGAAGCTCGTGATAATACAAATAAAGCGTTGTTAATTTCACATGCAAAAAAAACCAAGGGATCACAAATTAGGTAGGGCCCTTTCTTATCTAAAATTCTATCCTTATGCGCTGACCATAAAGCGAGAATTAGGGTAAATGGCCTTCTTTCTGACACCTTTTCAGTTAAAAATGGAACGAGTCAAGGGTGTCCTTTATCACCTCTCCTATAAACACTGGTGATGGAACATTTAGCGGTAGCATTACGTAAAAATCCATATTAGTGGAGTTAGTTACTATAGGCTCACAACACTATAAACTAGCTCTATACGCAGATGACTTGTTGATCTGTTTCAAAGCCAATGATCTCATTTTCCTCTATAATAAAGGAATTCAAAGAATTTGGCTTTGTAAGCTATTTTCAAATCAACTACTCTAAAACAGAAGCCATGTTATGTAATCTGAGGACAGCAGGAGATTGAGGTTTAAACACAGAATTCAGGGATGTCACTTGTCAAAGTGTGTGCTGTTGTTTACTAACTGTGAAGCATTTATTACTAAGAGATTAACATTGCCGGACTACACTAGTCCAGCAACGCCCCCTCCTATGATAAGCTGCACACTGTCTATGGACTTTGTACATGGAGAGCCTGGTGTGGGCAGGGGAAGCTTTCTCAGCTTTGCTTCATTCTAAATCTAATGGCTCCGATTGTGTCAGAACTGCTGCACCCAGTTCTCTAAGTGATACATGGTTGGATTCCGCTTCTCTTTGCCAACATCATGCTGTTCTCATATGAAGTACTAAAACCTGTTTACAGATTTCCCTTAACGCAGAACTGACACTACAGTTATTTTCCAACTTTCCCTTTAAGTGGCAGACAGATGCAATTAAGTATCTGGATGCCTAAATTCCGGGGAACTTGAATGATCTGTATAGTTTGTTATATCCCCATCCTTGAACAAACTTTGAAATCTAAAGAATTAGAACTTGAAACCCTTGTCCTGCTTTGGGCGTATTAATGTGATCAAAATCAACATTTTGCCAAAACATCTTTATATAGTCTAAACTGGTCCGGTGTATGTTCGTCGGACCTTTTTGTCCCGTCTCAACAAGACTATTAGCAAGTTTGTATGGGGAATGTTGAGGCCTAGGATATGTTTTAAAATATTGTGTTGTTCCAAGAACAAAGTGGGTACTAGTCTGCCTGACCTAAAAAAAAAAAAAATACGATCAGTCTGTGATTCTTATGAAAGCAGTGGACTGGTTCAGGTGTGTGGAACATAAGCAATGGGTTAAACTGGAAGGGGACCTCGTTAACTGGACAGTCACATTTCTACTTGGGTTGAGAACACACATGTACAAACTAAACAATTACCAATACTCACTCAACACGTTTTTGCAAACAGGGGAGCTAGTCTTAATCTCAATCCATATCAAGTAGGTTGGGAACATTGCCGAACTTGTTTGACAATCCAGATTCCCCCCTACTCCACCATTGCTTCAGGTGCAGACTCCTTTTTAATCTGGGTTATATTAAAAACACGTTCTCATGGTATCGGGCTCTTTTCCTATGGTGGCTCTTGCCCAGGTAGTCATCTATCCTGGCTGGTATGTTTCCAGCTCAGGTCATTTATAAATTCTCACACATCTCTGACAAGTACAAAGGATGAACTCACTCAATTTGCAACCTTAATCACTCAAGTAGGTCCTTGTACTAAACGTAATCTTGTATATACAAAGGGACACCTGCTATGACCTTTATACTTTACTGGGGCTTGGGAGAGGGAATTGGGTAGTCAAATTTCAGAGGAGGACTGGCAAAAAGCAATCATATTCTCTCACAAATGACCTATTACTTGCCGTGCTCAGAAGAACTGTAAGACTATCTAGATGTTACCGTTGTCCCATTATACTACATAGGAACTTCCCCCTCTGTGTCAGACTTGTGCTGGCGGTGCAATCAGGTCTATGTTACATATGTGATGGGAATGCTCATTGGTTTGTGGGTTATGGAATTCATTTTTGTCACTGTACAATAGCCTCACTGGTAGCAGAGTCGCACCCCCCCCCCACCCAATATGCCTACTTTCCATTACTCCAGATTCAGTCTCGAAGGCAAAAAAAAATAAATCCTTAGGCACTTTCTAATAGCAGTTAAAGGAAACCTGTCATGTCATTTCAAGCATCTAAACTGTCCCCAGTGCGTTGTTAGTGATGCAATGTGCATCACTAACACGATATTTTCATTAAAATCAGCGGTCTAATCGTGGCCCAGAAGCACTTTATATACTTGTATTGTACCTGCTCCTTTAGACATATGAGTGTGCTTAATTTTCATTGTCATGGGCGTCACCGTCCACTCAATTTGATTGTCCTGGATGCCCCGAGGTCACTCGAAACCATTGTAAAATCCCACCCTTGCGCAGTGTGGAGCGTTGAGTGTGAAGCCGCGCTTTCGCAGTGTTGAGATCGGGCAGCCGTGTTTGCGCAGTGTTTAGCCTGGAGCCGCGCTTGCGCCCTGCGTAGCATGGAGCTGAGCTTGTTCAGTTTTGATCGGTGAGCCACGCATGCGCCGTGACGAGTGGCTTCCCACACTTGCGCTGTGACCAGCAACACTGCGCAAGTGTGGCACCAAACTACACACTGCACAAGTGCGGCTGCCCAATCTCAACACAGTGCAAGCGCGGCTCCACACTGCACAAGCATGGAATTTTACAACTGTATCGAGTGAGTTTGGTGCCTCCAGGACAATCAATGAAATTGCGTGAGCGGTGACCCCCATGACTGAACGAAAATTAAGCACACTCCTGTGACTAAACTAGCAGGTACAATATAAGTATATAAAGTGCTTTTTGGACATGATTAGACTGCCGATTTTAATGAAAATAACATGTTAGGGATGCACATTGCATCACTAAACGCACTGGGGACAGTTTAGATGCTTGAAATGATGTGACTGGTTCCCTTTAAGTCAGTTATTAAACATCACTAGAAATCCACAAAAACTCCCATTTTGAGTGAATGGGTGGAGGAGGTTAACAATATTATGAAAATGCAAAACATGATTGCACATGATAATAATCTCCTCAAAGCTTTTCATCGCCAATGGACATGTTGGATGTTATTCAGTGAGGGGAATGACGTGGCAATCTGGTTGTCATAAAATACTACTACTAGGGGTGCTGAAACACTGCTGTGTACTACACAGGCGATCGGATGATCTCAGCTTCAAGTCCCTTAAATATAGTAAAAAGTAAATAAAATTATTTTTTTTTAAAAAAATGTAAATTACCCCATTGAAAATAAAACAAAAAATACACATACAGTGCCTACAAGTAGTATTCAACCCCCTGCAGATTTAGCTGGTTGACACATGCGGAATTAACTTGGCATTGTGACATTTGTACTGTAGATCAGCCTGGAAGTGGGAAATGCACTGCAGCAAATTTTGTTTTTGTTTTTTTTTTTTTTGTTTTTTTAAAAACGTTAAAAGTTAATTCAGAGTGTCATTTATTATTCAACCCCTCAAACCACAAGAATTCTGTTTGGTCCCCCAAAAGTATTAAGAAGTAGTTCAGGCACCAAGAATAATGAGCTTCACATGTGTGGATTAAAGATCTCTTTTGCCAGCCTTTTCTGACTATTTAAGACCCTCCCCAAACTTGTGAACAGCACTCAGACATGGTCAACATGGGAAAGACAAAGGAGCATTCCAAGGCCATCAGAGACAAGATCGTGGAGGGTCACAAGGCTGGCAAGGGGTACAAAACCCTTTCCAAGGAGTTGGGCCTACCTGTCTCCACTGTTGGGAGCATCATCCGTAAGTGGAAGGCTTATGGAACTACTGTTAGCCTTCCACGGCCAGGACAGCCTTTGAAAGTGTCCTCCCGTGCCGAGGCCAGGCTTGTCCGAAGAGTCAAGGCTAACCCAAGGACAACAAGGAAGGAGCTCCGGGAAGCTCTCATGGCAGTGGGGACATTGGTTTCAGTCAATACCATAAGTAACGTACTCCAACGCAATGGTCTCCGTTCCAGACGAGCCCGTAAGGTACCTTTACTTTCAAAGCGTCATGTCAAGGCTCGTCTACAGTTTGCTCATGATCACTTTGAGGACTCTGAGACAGACTGGTTCAAGGTTCTATGGTCTGATGAGACCAAGATCGAGATCTTTGGTGCCAACCACACACGTGACGTTTGGAGACTGGATGGCACTGCATACGACCCCAAGAATACCATCCCTACATTCAAGCATGGTGGTGGCAGCATCATGCTGTGGGGCTGTTTCTCTGCCAAGGGGCCTGGCCATCTGGTCCGCATCCATGGGAAGATGGATAGCACGGCCTACCTGGAGATTTTGGCCAAGAACCTCCGCTCCTCCATCAAGGATCTTAAGATGGGTCGTAATTTCATCTTCCAACAAGACAACGACCCAAAGCACACAGCCAAGAAAACCAAGGCCTGGTTCAAGAGGGAAAAAAGTCAAGGTGTTGGAGTGGCCTAGTCAGTCTCCTGACCTTAACCCAATTGAAAACTTGTGGAAGGAGCTCAAGAATAAAGTCCACATGAGACACCCAAAGAACCTAGATAACTTGGAGAAGATCTGCATGGAGGAGTGGGCCAAGATAACTCCACAGACCTGTGCCGGCCTGATCAGGTCTTATAAAAGACGATTATTAGCTGTAATTGCAAACAAGGGTTATTCCACAAAATATTAAACATAGGGGTTGTATAATAATTGACCCACACTTTTATGTTTAAAATTTATTAAAATTCAACTGAGCAACATAACTTTTTGGTTTGTAAGATTTATGCTTCTGTTCATAAAACCTACTCTCGTTTGCAGTTTGAAGGCTCTAACTTATTTGCATCTTATCAAACCAGCTAAATCTGCAGGGGGTTGAATACTACTTGTAGGCACTGTATTTGGAATCACTGCATTCAGAAATGCCCGATCTATCCAAATCTAAAATAAATTAATCCGATCTGTAAATGGCGTAACGAAAAAGACAAAATCAAAACCCCAGAATTGTGTTTTTTTTGTCCGCTGCTACACTGCATTAAAATGCAATAAGAGGCAATCAAAACCTCGTATATATTCCAGAAATTGTATCATTTAAAAATATAAGCTCAGGGCTCAAAAAATAAGCCCTCACACAGCTGCAGATCACGAAAAATGAAAACTTTACGGGTCTCAGAAAATGGCGACAAAAGCAAAAATGTTTTTTCTTACAAATTTCTGAATTTTGTTTAACCACTTAAATAAAAATAAAAAACTATACATATTTGGTATCTGCGTACTCTTACTGACATAGGGAATCATACTGCCAGGTCAGTTTTACTATATAGTGAACATGGTAAACAAAAAAAAAAGTAAAAACAATTGTGGAATTGCCCCCTTTTTTGCTACTTCAACGCACTTGGATTTTTTTTCCAGTTCACTATATGGTAAAATGAAGAGTGTCATTCAAAAGAACAATTTGTCCCACAAAAAACAAGCCCTCATATGGCTATATGGCCAGAAAAATAAAAAAGTTATGGCTCTTGGAAGAAGTGGAGGAAAAAAATGGAAAATGGACCGAGGGTGAAGGCGTTAATATCCTTATTTTTTAATAGTGTAACTTTTTTTTAAACATTTCACAGTATTCATTAATCCCCTTAGAGGGTTCGAACCTGCGATTGTCCAATTGCTGGTACTATATACTGCAGTACATCAGTATTGTTATATGTAGTAAAAATCACAGTCTCGTTTAAAGCCTGGTCACAAGCTTGGTTCCAGTGAAGCTCCAGGATGGCAGGCATGGAGGTCAACAGACTCCTTGCTATCATAGCAACGCATTGGCACCAGATAATCATGTTGCGGGGGTGTATATATACGCAACAAATGAAGTGTTCCCATGCTGATGTGCTATTAAAGGCGTTCTCTGGTCTAAAGGTATAAGTCTGCAGTCACTGAGACTTCAGTTCTGGCACCAGGAGCAGTGAAAATGTTGCTGTGAATGAAACAAGTTTTATTGGCAATCCTTATAGTTAACATTTCGGTCCTGAATATGGACCTTCATCAGAACTGATTGTCTTATGCTGTGTGCTTATAGACCACAATGTGCTTATACAGTCATGGCCAAAAGTTTTGAGAATGACACCAAAATTATATTTTCACATGATCTGCTGGCCTCTGGTTTTTATTAGTGTTTGTCTGATGTTTATATCACATACAGAAATATAATTGCAATCATATTATGGGTACCAATAGGTTATATTGACAGAATGAGTTAATGCAGCAAGTCAATATTTGCAGTGTTGCCCCTTCTTTTTCAAGACCTCTGTAATTCTCCCTGGCATGCTGTCAATCAACTTTTGGACCAAATCCTGACTGATAGCAGTCCATTCTTGCATAATCAATGCTTGCATTTTGCCAGAATTTGTTGGTTTTTGTTTGTCCACCCGTCTCTTGATGATTGACCACAAGTTCTCAATGGGATTAAGATCTGGGGAGTTTCCAGGCCATGGACCCAAAATCTCTATGTTTTGTTCCATGAGCCATTTAGTTATCACCTTTGCTTTATGGCAAGGTGCTCCATCATGCTGGAAAAGGCATTGTTGGGTGCCAAACTGCTCTTGGACGGTTGGGAGAAGTTGCTCTTGGAGGACATTATGGTACCATTCTTTATTCATGGCTGTGTTTTTAGGCAAGACTGTGAGTGAGCCGATTCCCTTGGCTGAGAAGCAACCCCACACATGAATGGTTTCAGGATGCTTTACAGTTGGTAAAAGACTGGTGGTAGCGCTCACCTCTTCTTCTCCGAATAAGCTGTTTTCCAGATGTCCCAAACAATCGAAAAGGGGATTCATCAGAGAAAATGACTTTGCCCCAGTCCTCAGCAGTCCACTCCCTGTACCTTTTGCAGAATATCAGTCTCTCCCTGATGTTTTTTCTGGAGAGAAGTGGCTTCTTTGCTGCCCTCCTTGAAACCAGCCCTTGCTCAAAGAGTCTCTGACCACAGTGCATGCAGAAGCACTCACACCAGCCTGCTGCCATTCCTGAGCAAGCTCGGCACTGCTGGTAGTCCGATCCCGCAGCTGAAACAGTTTTAAGATACGGTCCTGGCGCTTGCTGGTCTTTCTTGGGCGCCCTGGAGCCTTTTTGACAACAATGGAAGCTCTCTCCTTGAAGTTCTTGATGATGCGATAGATTGTTGACTGAGGTGCAATCTTTGTAGCTGCGATACTCTTCCCTGTTGGGCCATTTTTGTGCAGTGCAATGATGGCTGCACGTGTTTCTTTAGAGATAACCATGGTTAACTGAAGAGAAACAATGATACCAAGAACCAGCCTCCTTTTAAAGTGTCCAGTGATGTCATTCTTACTTAATCATGACTGATCGCCAGCCCTGTCCTCATCAACACCCACACCTGTGTTAATGGATCAATCACTAAAACGATGTTAGCTGCTCCTTTTAAGGCAGGACTGCAATGATGTTGAAATGTGTTTTGGGGGTTAAAGTTCATTTTCTGGGCAAATATTGACTTATCAAGTACAGTAATTGCTGTTAAGCTGATCACTCTTTGACATTCAGGAGTATATGCAAATTGCCATTACAAAAAATGAAGCAGTAAACTTTGGAAAAATTACTATTTGTCTCATTCTCAATACTTTTGGCCATGACTGTAGACCACAATGTGCTTATAGACCACAATGTGCTTATAGACCACAATGTGCAGCGCTATATGAACTGCGAAATGAGCCGCAATGGAGCGACATTATGGTTTGTCCTGAAGAAGGAGTCTGTGTGACTCTGAAACGCGTTGACTATAAACCAGCAATTCTTCATTTCATCGTGGCTTGTCATTTATCAGCAGTGCAGGATACTTTTATCGCCCTTGGCACTATATGATCAGGTATCTGTTTTAGTATGGTCAGATGTAAACTCATTGAATTTTTATTTTATGTTCTGATAAAAAAAAATGTTTAGATAGAATGGTGTTTTAAATCACAGTATATCAATTCATTGATATTATACCTATGTTTGTTAATTCGGCAGTGGATGGGTTGTATTGTTTTCCCAACATATTGAAGATTGCAATCACACTCCAGCAGATAAATGGCAAACGATCTGTTACAGTTTAAAAAAAAAAACTAATATAAAATTTGTATGTACAATTATTTTGAACCTGCCAAATATCTAGATGACTATTAAGATTTGACATTCTTGAAATGAGTAGCTGTAACAATATTACCAGCCTCATCTTTGGAAAGAATCAAATCCATAAACGCAGTTCTGTTTATAGAATAAGAAAAAGTAAAACTAAGACCCCATTGATTCTTAATGAGGTTTTCTACAAACATTTGTGAAGATTGGCATTTGAAATGTCAGTCTTGAAAAATGTTCTCTTTCCAATGGAACAGGAAAGATTGATAGATTGTGATTTGTGAACAGACCCAAAAACTGTGTATTCAACAGGCTCCATCCACCAGGCTAGTATTTGTAAAGCATCACTTTTATTTTTTTGCCTATATAAACGGTATAGGAAAGTATATTTTGCTGTATTTTTCTGCACACATGGATAATGTAAAAAATGTATACTAAATACAGAATTTAGTAGGCTATGTATGCTGATAAAGAGGAATTTTGGATCGGTACAGAAGTAAAAACAAAACTCACTTTTATCTAATTCGTTAAAAACAAGGAAAAGGATATCCATGGTTAAAATAACTTGTGATTCTTAAGCGTTTCAGGCCTTGCTGTCCTTAGTCATAGAGGGCAGCATTGCCTGAAACATGTAAGAATCGCAAGTTATTTTAACCATGGATATCCTTTTCCTTGTTTTTAACGAATTAGATAAAAGTGAGTTTTGTTTTTACTTCTGTACCGATCCAAAATTCCTTTTTCTTGGACTCTTTACACTGTTTGGCAGCAGTATGGATCAGCGGCAAGGCATGGTGTGGCTTTTCATATTCTTTTTTTCTATGTATGCTGATAAGGTGGCATGTGAGGCAGGTTTCATCGGACTTCCTTCCTACATATAGTACACTATGTGAACAGTGGCCTAGATTGTAGCTTGAGGTTTCTACTTGTAATATAATAATCTTTATTTATATAGCGCCAACATATCCCGCGCTGCTTTACTATTCAGAGGTTCATATACAACAGTCATAAGTAACATAGCGTAATAGTTTCTTCCTGACTCAGAGAGTAGAATGAATTCACTTGTGCTCTCAGATTGGTTTCCATCCGAGGAAGGAAATGTTCCTCTAATCATTTGTACATATGTTGTCCCAAGAAAACGTCTTTCATGAAAAAATTATTGGTATGTTCCTACAGTAACAAAGGAGGATTTTATCTCATCCTTAAGTGACAAATTTCTGTTCACAGGGGTCGGCTCGAAGACATCTGAAGGTGCATCCTGAAGATATCTTATGTGCCCACTGATAATGGACAAGGACAGGAATCATGTGACTAAGAGGATACTGAAGCTTACCTTGGAGATCATCTGTCTGCTGACTGGTGAGGTGAGGGATTCTCTCTAACCCAGTTATTCCTCTTACCTTCTAAAATGTAGTGAATAGTAGTTCATGTCCTTCACAACTATTTATAGGAATATACACTTGTCAAGAAATTTGGAGATTATGTGTCACTTAAGTCCATAATGGATCCGGAACTTCCATCGTGGGCACATGAGCGGAAGAATGATCAGAAGATCCTGGAACTCACCAAGAAGATCACTGAGCTGCTGACTGAAGAGGTGAGTGCTACAAGGAGTGCTGGGACATTGTATAGTAACAGTGAGAGAGGTTTCTAGATGATAATTCTGGTTTTATTATACGTCAGGTGCCGTTAAGATGTGAAGACATCATGGTCTGTTTCACTATGGAGGAGTGGGAGTATGTAGAAGGACACATGGATCTGTACAAGAATGTCATGATGGAAAATCCTGAAACCGCCCCTTCTCTTGGTAATTTCCCCCCCCCCAATTTAGATCTTTGCAATTAAAGCATCTTCAAAAAAAATTCCGTAAAGGTATTTCTGATCTGAAAATGTGCAGTTAAATGATCTATTGGGGCATGTGTTAGTGATGGACCAAGAAGTCCCCCTCATTAATATCTGAAACTAACTACACTCAAATGAAATGTCCCATTAACCATTAACCCTTTAATGAAATTTGATCAAATATAAGTTGGTTTCTTTTTCCCGCTCTGTGTTGTACATTTTTGTCCTGGTCATTTTGTTCGTGCACCCACTTGATCAGGAACAGGAGCATAGCTATATTAAACAGCTGTGTTCCTGGCTCAATGATGGGATTGAAAATAACCCTCCCTATGTCCCCCAATTGACCCTCCAGCGATCTGATCACAAAGTGCCAGAGGAGTGCTATGACACAGCTAGGGGTGTAATAATTGCACTTAGATCTGCCACCTTATACATTGTCATTTGGCAGGGCCTAGTACTATGCAATACAGAAGTACCTCAGGGTATTATACCAGCATCCTGTAGATCAAATTTTTAATTCCTTAATGGGATTTAAAAATAAAATATTGTAATTGACCAGTTCATCAGAGCCCAAACTATACAGTTATCCTGGGATGTAACTTTTACATCACCAGTCTAGTCCATGCTCACACTTCTCCACTCCATATTCTATGTGTATCCTTTGCAGCTGAAAAAACAAAACAAAACTGTCATTAAGTAGTGACACATACCCCAATTCTACAGTGCGATGTAGAGACGAAAAATATCTTCAGCTCATCCTAAGTAGTAAATCGATGGTAGTGAACTTCCAATTATGGGTGGTGCACAGACCACTGTTTCAAGCAGGAGAGATCCAAGTAAAGTGTAAACGTCTGGCATCACATACATAAAAAATGCAGACTAAAAACAGGTAGAAATATATAATTGAAAAAAGAAGCATACTAGAAAAAGTCCAGGGAACTAGTCTATGCGTTCTGTGGTTATAGACTCTTATAAGGCAGGAAATAATTTTGAGATATAATGACCATAAATTATTTTAAATATTTAAACCTTATATCCAATATCCGTATTGAAGAATCTATAATCATAAACAGATTAATGATGTACATCATGTCGGTTTATCTATTCATGCCTGTCCGCATGCGTGCTTCCAATTTAAAGAGCCACAAAGCTTCTCGGTTCCGAAGCATACGGCATTGATCTTCTCCCCTGCTTGGTTGAGCTATTTTCTCAATGGCATTAATCCTCAGATGACTGACGTCAGTCACTAACATGTACATGTAAAAAATGTTGTGATGCGCCAGATAAGCAAGTAGTAGTGCTCTGTTCATCATAGATATACTCTGCAATATGTATTCTTAAAGGGCAAGATATATGTCCGATATATTGGATGTTACACGTAATTACATAAATTACAAAAGTGCTGCCGCAATTTAAAATTGATCTGCGCATGTTAATATGCTGTTTCTGGTTACACCAGATGCTATGATACGAATGTGTGATGCAATTTGTAAATATTTGCACCATTATAGGGCACCTGATTGCTCCCCCTTAGGGCCCCGTCACACTAAGCGATGCAGCAGCGATCCCGACAACGATACGACCTGTCAGGGATCGTTGCTGCATCGCTAATACATCGCTGGTGAGCTGTCAAACAGGCAGGCTCACCAGCGATCAGGGGAGCAGCGATATCGTGGAAAGAATCGTTCCACGATGTCCTGCTCCCGTTACCAGCCTGCTGCAAGCAGGAGCAGGCTGGTAACTATGGTAAACATCGGGTTACTAAGCGCGCGTGTGCCCCTAGTAACCCGCTGTTTACCTTGGATACCACTCTGCTACGGTGCGCGGGAGCCTCCGTGCACCGTAGCAGAGTGGTATCCATGGTAAACAGCGGGTTACTAAGTGCGCGCGTGCCCCTAGTAACCCGATGTTTACCATAGTTACCAGCCAGATCGTTGGTCCCGCTGGTCACACACAGCGATGTGTGCTGGCCAGCGGGAGGCTAACGACCAAAAAATGGTCCAGGACACTTTGCAACGATCAGCGACCTCACAGCAGGGGCCTGATCGTTGCAAAGTGTCACACACAGCGACATCGCTGGTGAGGTCGCTGGTGAGTCACCAAAACCGTGACTCAGCAGCGATATCGCTAGCGATATCACTATGTGAGACGGGGGCTTTACACCCAAACCCCCATCATGTACTTATTCTTATCTTAATTTGTTTCCTAAAAAGCTCTTTGTCATGTATATTTGATTACACTACATGGCACAACATTTTTTTTATAAATCTGTTTGTGATATGCTAATTATTGTCAGACTAGTCGAGGGGGCGTTTGTTTGCCCAGACTAGTCATCCCGCTAATCATGTTCTCACGCTCATGTGGAAGTGATACACGATTTGTAGGAGTCGTCATCATTGCCAGCTATTTGCAAATCTTGGGTATGCGTTGTTCTTTCTTCCTTTCGTGACAGTGTGCAATGAAGCAGGGTTTACTTTCCCCAGCTTCTTAGGTGCAATGCGGGAGCACATCGTAACAATGTAATCTGCCATCAACCAAAGACAATACCCGGAAGGAGAACACTGAGCATGGCTGTGCTCCTCGGACATGCAAGTATGCCTATGAAACTGGAGAACGCACACCCAGCTTCATTGCACACCGACCTAGAAGGACAAAAGTAGTAGAAGTTTTGAATATTTGCAATAATGTATGCTCATTATATTCTTGCATTTTTTCCTGCCTCTAGTCTTATAAAACGGAGTCTATATCCATAGACCTAGTGCTATTATTAAGGCTATGTTCACACATTGCGTTTTTGCTGCTTTTTTTTTTCTGCAGCAAAACCTGATATCTTGCCAGGAGCTTTGTTCAGGATTTTCTTGCTTTTTTGCTGCGTTTTTCAGTGTCTTTTTTTCACTGTCCTTTTGTCTCTTTATGCATGTACATAAAGTTCAGTGAAAAAAAAAAAATAATAATCTCATTCTAGTTTTGGCACAAACGGTGAAAAAAATGCTGAAAGAAGTGACATGTTCTATTTCTAAAAGCCATGCAAAGTACAAAATCCTGAACAAAAAAACCATGATGTGTGCATGAGATTTCTGCAGTCTCATAGACTGTAAAACGCAGCTGAAAATTAGCATAAAAAATGCTGAAAAACCATGATGTGTTAACATAGCCTAAGGGTATTCAGTTGGAAATACGTAGGAAGTTCCCCCTTTTACTATGCTTTTTTATCATATGCTAGTAAATGTTATTTTTATACTGCATATAATTTTTAGACGTGATGCCAGACATTTACACTTTGCCCAATTCTAAACTGCTATTACTTTTTTTTTTCACCTTTTTGTTTTCATAAAATCCCTAGTTATTGACTGAAGGATTTGACTCCTAATATTCTTGAGCTGTGTTTCCAACCGCCCAGCCACCTCTAATCTGACCCCCATACCATGCATAAGGAAAAGACTGTAAATGAGTGGTAGGGTGAGCACCAGCTCATGAATTTCAACGACTTCTCGCTTTTTGCACATAATGGAGAGGACTGGTCACTGCAGCTGACAACCAAAAGAAAAAAAGTAATAGTGTTGGAAGCATTACTGAAACTACTGATGATCGAGTACCTACTAGGGTATGTGCCCACGATGCATACCAGCCTGCTGCCTCGACGCTCCGGGATAGCTGCACGGCTTCCGCTCATTATGCAAATGAGCGGTGCCATTTATTATTATTTATTTTTTTTATTTGCAGACTTTCCTCATAGAGGTTAGGTCTATGGGGAAAGTCCACATGTGGATCTGCAAGAGAAATTGACATGCTGCGGTCTGGAAAGATGCGCTGCATGTCAGTGTCCGCGGGTGATCCGCAGTTTCCCAGATACGTATAGTGAACATGGGATTTCTACAAATCCATCCACTATGCTGTAACATCTGGCCACAGCGGGATTGACATTGCATAGACACGCAGCGTCAAACTCGCAGTGGCTCCAGATCGTGTGCACATGCCCTTAGCTGCACCGTGTGCACAGGTGTGACAGTATGGAGGGACAGCTGTCAAGGATTTCCTAAAAGATATGGTCGTCCTGAAATAAGCCGAATTGGCATCATATGTGCAGAGAAGAGCACTGTATATTGGTGCTCTGATTTCTGAAGTCACAGTATGTAAGGACTATCCTTTTACTCTGGTTATTGTTTTCTCTATTGATAGTGGACATAACCTCTGCGGATACATGTGAAGCATTGAAGTCCGTTCCTCCATGCACGAGCATCAATGACCAGGAATGCGCTGCTTTAGAGGGTAAGAGTCAGGGGATAATGTGCCTGTAACGAGCGATGATCGCCAGTGTACAAGCTTACTTATATTCACCTACGGCAATTACTGTTTGGTTTACATATGGACATTTTTAAACCGGCAATGATCGGATACAGATCTGAAGCTAATGTTTTAATGTGGAACCATTACTGTGTTTGGATTTGCTTTAAGACATGTCATTTCCAGGAATAAATCAGCTACTCTGACTTTGCATCTTCCCACTACCCCCTACACCTAGATAGATCATTTATTACTTGAGCTTATAAATGCTTAGAATCCTGTTTGGCAGTGAGACGACTAGACTAAGTATAAACATAATACACCGGATCTGCAAAATTAAGACTAGTACTCTAGGCGACTCTCCCCTCCCCCCACAGTCTTTTTCTGATATGTATAAATTCACAGCCTGCGAGGAAGTAAAAAATGAGTTTACCTTTACAAACATTGTCAGAAATTTTTTTTTTTGACAACTGATATCTTGTATAAAATATTCAGCTGCCCAAGTAGATCCTAGACATGTTCAAAAACAGTTTCCATCAGAAGAAAGGGCTGGTTACTACAATTACCTGATCTCTTCCAGTTTTAGGGATTTAGCCTCTCTCACAGCTCTATTTGGGCAGTTATCATACTTAACTAGATGTTTGGTCCCATTGCATCCCTTAAGAAAAAATAACACCCACTTGGAATTAATGAAAATTAACTCATTAGGTACTAAATTATTTGATTGTTAATATCTCCGCAAAGGGAGAGATTCAATTTAAAATGAATAAATAGTTCTGCAACCACTATTAAATCAGAGACTAAACAATAGCATACAATGTCAGTCAGCAGCTTCTAAGGCCCGCAGGATATTGTCATGTACAGTGGGGGAAATAAGTATTTGATCTCTTGCTGTTTTTGTAAGTTTGCCCACTGACAAAGACATGAACAGTCTACAGTTTTAAGGGTAGGTTAATTTTGACATTGAGAGATAGAATATCCAATGAAGAAAAAACAAGAAAATTACATTGTATAAATTAGATAATTTTACCAGTTTGTCCATCATGACAGCACAACAGGAGGTAGTTCCTCTGACCTTCTAGGGACAGGAAACACATGAGGTTAAAAACCCTCCCTCAGTGTTTTTCCTGTCCCTAGCAGGACAGGACACTGTCAGAGAGGACAAACAACAAAAGAACAATTACCTGAGAGCCAGGGTGGATCGGCGGGGCTGACCTCTTCCCTTCCCCCGGTCAAGAGGCTCTGCGCTTATACCCCACTGAGGGTCCCTCAGCTGGGTCGATGGAGAGGACTCCCGACAGCGCCGCACCCTTCGTACACAGGGCTCTAGGCTGCATCCTGCTGCCCGCTGGTGGTCTCCACGCTAAAACCTCCTGGCCCTTCTTCTGGATACGGGGACAGGAGATCGCGAGGCCGCCGGCCGAACATCCGGAGCGGCCGGAGACTGCCTTGCGCAGGCGCCCTGGAGCGACACCGCTACTTCCGGGGCGCACTATGATGACTCGCTGGAGCGCGCGCGATCCGGAAGTTGGCGTGCATTCCAGGGTGGAGCGCACGCAGAACCGGAAGTGTGCCCCTTTGTCGTGCGTTCCATGGTGGAGTGCACTCCGAATGTTGGGCAGCAGAGGAAGACACCCCTGCAAGGAAACTGCAGTGGCTGTCATGGAGTGCGGGCCTTACATCACCTGGATCAGGTAAGACCCTTTAAAAGGGTACCCTTGTGCACACACTCCCTGACACAATGGAGTCTATCCTTGTAAGGTTAGAAGCCCCATCTGAGTCCCTGGGTAGTCTAAGTAATTTTCTACCTCAAATCCATCAGATCCACTAAAAACAGGTAGAATTGGGTATTAAATAAATATTCCCATGTCTCCCTTAAAATAGGATAGAGGAACCCAGAGATCCGGATCCTCTAAAAAATCACGAAGATGCATATCATGTAATTCTAAACTACAGGATTCCTATAAAAAGCAATTTTGTAAGGAATGCATCGCTAAAGTTCTTAAGGAGGAGAAGGGATCATTTCTAACAGACATGCGGTCTATGGTCTGGGAGGAAGTTAGAAATACGATTTCCGAACTCATACCCGCCCAAACATCCCAGATACCCCAGACTGTACAGTCCTCCTCCCGCCATAAAAGACCTAGGTTAGAAATGAAGGAATCATCTGAGGAAGGGGAATATCTGGATTCCTCCTTGGAACAGAGTCAGGAAGGAGAAGAAGAAACTCTCTTCCAAATACCTTCGAAAGAAAGGAAAATATATATGTTTTCAATTGAACATATAGATGATCTATTAGTGATGAGCGAGCATGCTCGCCCCTGCTCGGTACTCGCCCGAGCATCTCCATACTCGAGATGCTCGGAGCTCGCCGAGTACTTTCGAGATGCTCGGGCGTGAGCTCTGGTCCCCGTCCTGCATGTTTGGCACTATTTAGAGCTCCAATCATGCAGGGATTGTCTGCCACTCACTGTAATGTCACAGCCATGGTGGTTGTGGCATTACAGTGATTGGCCAAATCGATGGGAACAGTGCTCACAGTGAAACATGAAAAGCCGGCAATTCATCAGCGGCATACACAGGTACCCGACAATTTAGAATAGAAAGAATAGAGCATCACACATAGATTAGATATAGAAACATGTCAGTCACATATATAATAAGTAGAGTGACAGTGTTGGTTACTGTACTTGTCATTTAGTGTTAAAATAAAGGATTTATTAAAAGAAAAATTGGCGTAGGGTTCCCCGTAATTTTAGTCTCTAGCGAAGGTTAAGCAGACGGCTGGGGCAGATGTTTGAAGCCTGGGAAGGGGGTAATACCCACGGAGCTTCCCAGGCTACTAATATCAGCCCCCAGCTGAATACCTAGCCTTTACCAGCTATTAAAATGGGGGACCCCCCCAAAAAATAACGTGGGGTCCCCCCTATTTTAATAGCTAGCAAAGGCTAGGCAGACAGCTGGGGGCTCTTATTAATAGCCCAGGAAGGGTGCCATGAATATTGGCCCCCTCCCAGGCTAGAAACATCAGCCGCCCCAGAAATGGCGCTTCTCAGTGTCTGCGGGATGACAGGCTGGATGGCAGCTTTCTGCTGCGATCCAGCCTGTCATGTGAATGTAGCAGAGCTGGAGCCGTCCTGGGAACCATGGAAAGGTAAGGATGAGGTTGGTTTATTATTTTATTTTTATTGCAGGAGATCGTTGGCTTCAGCTGGAATGGGCGTGATGGCAAGTATGGTTTAATTTAGAACATTAAAGAATTGTGTGTTTATTTCAATTAAAGGACTTTTATTCTGGGTGTTTGTGTTTTTAATATAACTTTGACTATGGGGTTAGTAATGGGGGTGTCTTATAGACGCCTCTCCGTTACTAACCTGGGCTTGAAGTCAGCTGGCATTATAAGCTGACATCAACCCCAGCCCTATTACCCCACTGCCACCGCTATAGGGCCGTGGGAAGAGCGAGGCTAAGTGCCAGAATTGGCGGCTGATGGCTGATGTTTCTAGCCTGGGAGGGGGCCAATATTCATGGCACCCTTCCTGGGCTATTAATAACAGCCCCAAGCTGTCTGCCTAGCCTTTGCTAGCTATTCAAATAGGGGGGACCCCACGTCATTTTTTTTTGGGGGGGGGGTCCCCATTTTAATAGCTGGTAAAGGCTAGGTATTCAGCTGGGGGATGATATTAGTAGCCTGGGAAGCTCTGTGGGTATTACCCCCTTCCCAGGCTTCAAACATCTGCCCCAGCCTTCTGCTTAACCTCCGCTAGAGACTAAAATTACGGGGAACCCTACTCCAATTTTTCTTTTAATAAATCCTTTATTTTAACACTAAATGACAAGTACAGTAACCAACACTGTCACTGTACATATTATATATGTGACTGACATGTTTCTATCTATCGAATCTATGTGTGATGCTCTATTCTTTCTGTTCTAAATTGTCGGGTACCGGTGTATGCCGCTGATGAATTGCCGGCCGGCTTTTTTAAAGAGAACGGGTGCATGAAAATCGGAGGGCACTAGTGTGTTCCAAGTGCCCTGCTATGTTTTTCATGCACCCTCCTATATACCTTGCCTGCCTGTCTGCCTATATATTCTGCCTGCCTGACGTTTAATTGAGCACCGTTCCCATCGTTTTGGGCAATTTTTGACCTTCTGCAGACCGCCGGGGGGGGGGCCACCAGAAAAATGCTCGAGTTTCCCATAGACTTACATGGGTGCTCGACCTGAGCAACAAGCCCAGAGTATTCCAATGTCGAGCACCCGAGCATTTTAGTGCTCGCTCATCACTATGATCTATTAAAGTCCGTGAGGAGCACTATGAATTTAGAAGACACTCACGTACCCATTTCTAAGCAGGATGAAATGTTTTCAGGCCTTAAAAGACAAAGAAATAGTCTTTCCAGTTAATGAGAACATTAAAGCTATGATTCTCGAGGAATGGGAAGATGCAAAGAAAATACTCACCATTCCGAGAGAATTTAGGGTCCGGCTTCCATTCAACCCTGAGGGTATCAAACTATGGGAGGAAGTTCCCAAAGTGGATATTCCCATTGCAAAAGTTGCAAGAAAAACGTCTATTCCTTTTGAGGACACTTTCTGTCTAAAGGACCCAATGGACAGGAAAGCAGAGACTATGCTGAAAAGATGCTGGGAAACATCAGCTGCGGTTATAAAAACCAATATAGCGGCTACCTCTGTAGCTAGGTCTATGTGTCTATGGATAGACGAGCTGTCAAATCACATAGTCTCTAATACCCCTAGAGAAATAATATCAGAATTCCTGCCATTATTAAAAATAGCGACACAGTTTTTGGCTGACACATCAGCTGAATCTGTTAGATTCACATCCAGAAGTAGTGTCCTATTCAATTCGGCAAGGCTCACGATTTGGCTCAAAACTTGGACTGAGGATAGCCATTCAAAAAATAAGCTTTGTTCTATGCCCTTTTCTGGTTCCCAGGTTTTCGGTCCAGTCCTTGATGAGATTCTGGAAAGGGCGTCTGATACAAAGAAAGGGTTTCCCGAAGAAAAAAAAAGAGATATCAGCCCTTTCTTAAATCCCGCCCCCGGTCCCCTAAACCAGACTATAGGGGTAAAGGTAAAACGGGGAGATGGTCCTACAAAAAAGGGGGAAGAGATAGCGCAGCCCAGTTTTTCTCTTGCCCTCAGAGTAGACCCTGACTCTATGGGGGTTGTGGGGAGGCTTCGTTTTTTTGGGGAAAAATGGCAGGCCATAACAAAAAGCCGATGGCTTCTGCACACAATAAAAGAGGGGTACAAAATAGAATTTTCCCATCCTCCCCCACAACGTTTTCAGATTACCCACTCTCTCAGGCCCTTTGGCTCGATGTAATAACCCTGGAGTCTGTAGGTCCGGTGGAACAAGTACCTCCCTTGGAAATAGGACTAGGCAACTATTTCTCCCTCTTCTCGATCTTGAAACAGTCGGGCAAAAGACGTACGGTAATAAATCTAAAGCCCCTAAATCATTCAGAGCAGTACAGAAGATTCAAGATAAAGACAATCAGGTCCAGCATCCCTCTAATACAAAAAAGATTCAGTAATGTGCACCCTAGATCTCCGGGATGCATATTATCACGTCCCTATCCATCTGACCCATCATCAGTACTTGAGATTTGCCCTAGAACGAGGAGACAGAGTATATCATTTCCAGTTTACTTGTCTTCCTTTCGGTCTGTCATCGGCTCCCAGAATTTTTACAAAGCTAATAACGGAGGTTGCAGCTTTCCTCAGAAAACAGGGCATAATTATAATACCATATCTGGACGATATATTGTTAGTGGCCGAATCAGAGCCCGCTCTTCTCCAACAACAAATAAAGACAATCAAAACCCTACAAACCTTAGGATGGAGAATCAATTGGGAAAAATCAAGTCTCCAACCAAGCACCGAAAAGGTGTTCTTAGGAGTACTTCTAAACTCTCATCTCCAGATTTCTTCCCTGCCTCTAACGAAACAGCAGGAAATCGGTCTCAAAATCCGAAATTTCCAGAAAGACTTTCACGACGGTCAGATTTGCCATGGGAATTCTAGGTCTACCTCTTGAAGCTCGTCAAGAGAATGCCAAGAGTGTGCAAAGCAGTCATCAAAGCAAAAGGTGGCTACTTTGAAGAACCTAGAATATAAGACATATTTTCTGTGGTTTCACACTTTTTTGTTAAGTATATAATTCCACATGTGTTAATTCATAGTTTTGATGCCTTCAGTGTGAATGTACAATTTTCATAGTCATGAAAATACAGAAAAATCTTTAAATGAGAAGGTGTGTCCAAACTTTTGGTCTGTACTATATGTATGTGTAGATAGATAGATCAGCCATAGAACTGATAAGGGGCATGGAGGATCTTGGTTATGAGGAAGGACTGAAAGAATTAAGTGTATTTATTCTTGAGAAGAGATGTCTAAAGGGGAACATGATTAACTTGTATTGGTCATAGATAACCCATACAAAAATGGTCAAAAGTTGTTACATGTAAAACTCAAGACATGGGGGCACCCTCTACAGCTGGTGACCAAAAAGTTCACTCTGTATAGGGGACAAATCATGGAACAGTATGGAAAAGACTTGCTCTTTTGGGCACATCGAAGCATGCCTTTTGGTGGTACCTGTACCCCATTTCCCATCCCTTGGATGAACACGTGTCTTTTTTCAACCGTGCTAACGATCTAACCATGTCAATGAGGCAAAGTGTCCAAAGAACATTTAATATGACACAATTCACAGTAGATGCCATGAAGTAATATTCCTAGCCTTTTTTAATAATGTCACTGGTAGTTAAGGAGGTTGTGGATACAGACAACAGAAGGCCTCCTGCAAATTGTGTACCACAATAAATGTTTGTTAGACTCTGTGTCATACAATAGAGTGTGGAGCAAATTCTATGGTTTCTACTGGACTAGGGTCACACTGCCAGCGTCAGACTGTGTAAGTCCGCTTGTCAATGAATTCATGCAAAAAGCGACAGTAAGTAAACATGCTCCAGAAAGGCCATTTTTAAAGTATTCGCTAAAAATAAAGATATGTCAAGACAGCCAACATGTTTTTTTTCTTGAGGGATGCGATAGGACCAGACATCCAGTTATGTATGATAACAACTGCCCAAATAGAGCTGTGAAAGAGGCTAAATCCCTAAAACTGGAAGAGATCAGGCAGTTATAATAACCAGCCCTTTCTTCAACTTTGTCTACAAGGTAAAAAGTACATGCTCCCAGTGAAAAACTTTCACTGGGAGCATGTACTTTTTACCTTGTAGACATAGCCCAATCTTAATTTGCAACCCACTGGAGAAAGAGCATCCTCCTTAAGTGTGATATATAATAACAGACCGTCCTGATCTCTCTGCAAAGTTGAGTACAAGTTGCCATGAATACAACACACATGAGTGTCATTGCTAATATCTTTGAGCTCTCCTCTCCAGACAGGCAGTGTTGGGGGTGGATTGTATAGCAGAGGTGACAGTGCTTTGAGGGGAAGAGAGATATTTGAGGTGTTTCTTATGTGACACACCTAAATACAGCTATGCTGGCCCTTCACCACTGAATATAGTGACCTTATCTGAAAGTCACACACTGAGAAACCTGTTCTGAGCTATTGTTGGGACGTGTTATTTTTCTCCTGTGTGTTGCTACCTGGTTATGATTGGACAACATCATAAAAGTACAAGCCCCCAATGAAAACGCTCTAATAATATACACTTGGACTTAACGAAAATAAACTCATTAACTGCAAATACTTTGATTGCTAATATCTCCCCAACGGAGATTAATTAAAATAATGATTCTGCTTTGCAGCCAGTATTATATCGTGTATCCAGTTAACCAAATTCTTCAAGTTGTAAGAAAAGATGCTCCATGATTATCTCATGAGGAATAAAATACATTTAATTAAACTTTTTTTTTTTTTTTAATTATCTTTCAGGCATTGCAAAGCTATGCATGTTTGTATTGTACTTCATTACCTAATTTTGCATCCTTATTATGTTTTTTGTTCAGATATTTTTTTTTGAATTTCAAAAGTATAAGAAAAAAATAGAACAAATCAACCCCAACAGTCCATCCCTTTCACCACTTCTGAGAAAATAATCTCCTAAACATGAAAAAACTGAACTACTCGTATAAGGGCATGGGAGATCACTTCTGTCATGTTGTGTTTCCATCAGTTCATTGGGTCAGAAAGACGCAATCTTTTTAAATATTAAAAAGGGACCTTTAATAAAACAGTATACGATCTCTAACTAGATAAAGGGGTCAGACCCCAACTCATTAAGTCCATAAAGCCTCATATTTGTCAGTTGTATGTCTCTTACGATGAATACCTTTCTCCATTGAAATAAGCCAATTGGCCTTGGCAAGTTCCCGTATCCAATGTTGTGCGATAAGCTTTCAAGCCATATATAACATTCGCACTACTGCTGTGTTGTGTGGTTCAAAAGCATGGAGGTCTTCAACATATCCCAAGAAAAATATGAAGCGGGAAAGATCAACAGTCACAGTATAATTCTATTTATCAGCTTAACCACAGCACCCAAAAGCCTTCGCAGTAGGGTCAGGGTTTTTTTAGCTCATAGTGGCAGTGGCAACATTTTGGTTCTAAAGTATGGACCTTTCTCAAGCAGTGATGGCATACAAATGCCATATATTTAAAGGCAAAGTGATTAGAAAGGTGATTCTACAATGTTATAAAAATACATATATAAGGTGAATATACAGATATGACTGTGCATATACATTAAAAATACCTGGAAGTGAAGGAATTGTAGTATCACAGTGTACAGATGAGTGCAATTGTGCACCAGGTGAAAATATCACAATTAAATATAGCTCACCCTGTAGGTCACAGGAACAACTATAGAACAAAACCACTGTATTCAGCATCCTAATTAACCCACTGCACATGTCAGAACAAAATGCAGGTGTGCAACGTGGTTTCGCACATGGTACAACTGAGATAAAAGGATATGTGAAAGGGCTGGATCTTATTAAAGACACAGCACTATATATTACACACATGAGAAAAAGTATTTGATACACTGCCGAATTTGTAAGTTTTCCCACCTACAAAGAATGGAGAGGTCTGTAATTTTTATCGTAGGTACACAGAAGCTAAAAATAAAAAAAACAAAGTCACATTGTATGATTTTTAAAAAATTAAATTGCATTTTATTGTATGAAATGAGTATTTAATCACCTACCAACCAGCAAGAATTCTGGCTCTCACAGACCTGTTAGGTTTTCTTTTCTTTTTCTACTGTGCACTCATTATCTGTATTAATTGTATCATTTTTACATAACTAATTTGCATTTGATTGCATGAAATCATGACCCCATCCATCCTCCCTTCAATACAGTGCAGTAGTCATGTCCCCTTTTCAGAAAATCACCCGCCAAAAGTATGATGTTTCCACCACCATACTTTAAGGTTTGGTACGGTGTCTTTGGGTTTGTACTCTTCTTCTTCTTCCTCCAAACACGGCGAGTGGAGTTGATATCAAAAAAGTTCTATTTTGGTCTCATCTGGCCCCATGATCTTTTCCCATGCCTCCTCTGGATTATCCAGATGGTCATTGGTGAACATCAAACGGGTCTAGACATGTGCTTGTGTGAGCAGGGGGACCTTGCTTGCTCTGCAGGATTTTTATCCATAAGAATGCTCAGAATCCTCCTTACCCCATGAGGCAAAATCTCGCATGGAGCCCCAGACCAAAGAAGATTGACACTCGGCTTGTGTTTCTTCCATTTTCTAATAATTGTGCCAACAGTTGTTGCCTTCTCACCAAGCTGCTTGCCTGTTGTCCTGTAGCCCATCCCAGCCTTGTGCAGGTCTACAATTTTGTCCCTGGTGTCCCTAGACAGCTCTTTGGTCTTGGCCATAGTGGAGAGGTTGGAGTGTGATTGATTGAGTGCGTGGACAGGTGTCTTTTATATACAGTAGGTAACATGTTCAAACCGGTGCAATTAATACAGGTAATGCAATGTGATTTTCTAGTTATTATTTTTAGATTCTGTCTCTCACAGGTGAAGTGTACCTACGATAAAAACTACAGACCTCTCCATTCTTCGTAGGTGGGAAAACTTGCTAAATCGGCAGTGTATCAAATACTTATTTTCCTCACTGTACATATAAAAATACAACACGATGAGCCTCGCTAAGGGAAGGTTGTGGTGTTCTTGCAAGTATATCTTGCCAGTGTTCTTCCTCCAATAGGGCCCAAATCTCCCTTTTTTTTTTTATACACATTGAGTATTGCTCCAATATTGTACTCTCAAGATGCATCCTAACCTCTGAAACACTACCCTGCAGTAGTGCTAGTTCATGCTTCTTTAGAAGCCACTCAGTGAGATCTCTCCACTATATACAGTCTATGTACGGGGATTCCTCTGTCTTAGTATAGTATGGGCAACAGAGAGGGAAAGTCCTGCACACAGACTGAGCAGCAGTTGGGGAGCTACTGAAGGAACATGTACTGGGCACTAGAAACAGCAAAGCGTTTGGGATGGAAGTAATCAAAGTAAGGTAATAAAGTACTGTATATTACAAAAAGTGATAACTTTTCAGTGCCTGGAGGATTTTTTAAATAAAAATAGTTTAGTTGCTGTGCAGACATATCATCTAATCACATTTTTGTTTCTGCACAATGCTGCTCATGACCGCACACTTTGATTTCTTGATTCTCTAGGTTCATTGATTAGTGGGTAATTATATATTAGAGATGTTTTTTCAGGATATCCTTTCAAATTCTGCAGTTGCCCCTTCTGCTGGTCTCTCTTGTTATCTAGATTTTGGTAAATGACTTTTTGTTGATAATAATATTGCATGACTATGGCAGTCAGTTGTAGCTGCCCGCGGTTACATGTCATTCAATCTTTCTTTTTTTGCATTTCAATATAGATGACTCAAGGTGCACAAGCATGTCAGATACTTGTGAGAGTCCACCGTATTCACTTGATTGTACAGAGGACGACTTTGACCTTTCGCAGGACAGCGATGAAAAATATGGAGATCGACCATACAACCAAGGAGTTGATGACAGAGAGATGGAAGAAAGTGAATATGTATCACAACAGAATATTGAAGAGTGTCACTATGCCTCCGATGGTAGTGGAGAAGATGAGACAAACTCTTGTGACTGGAAACTGGAAGTTGATTATATTTCAAAGGACTGTAAGAAGGAAATAGGGGATCTCACAGAGGCGTATAAAGACGAAATGGACGATCTCATAGAGGCCTGTAAGGCAGAAATGGATGATTTCACAGAGAACTGTATGGATGAACTCACAGAGGACTCTAAGGAGGAAACGGAGGATCTTGGAGAGAACTATAAAGGGGAAACTGAGAATCTCGGAGAGGAGCAAAAAGAGGAAACGGAAGATCTCAGAGAGGACTGTAAAGAGGAAGCGGAGAATCCTAGGGTAAACTGTAAAGAGGAAACGGAAGATCTCAGACAGGACTGTAAAGAGGAAGCGGAGAATCCTAGGGCAAACTGTAAAGAGGAAGCGGAGAATCTCAGAGAAGATTGTAAGAAGGAAACAGACTATAGCAGGAAGGATTGTAAACAGGAAAAGGCAAGAAAACAAAGTCACTGTAAATATGAAGATGATCGAGTTCAACAGTTTTTTGAGGTAGAGCAGAATGAAGAGTATATTTTTTCCATAGTAATATACCCTGTTGTCAAATGTCATCTGCAGGAAAATATTTTAACCATGTTTGGCTGTGTAACTGGAACAACAGTTAACAGGAAGAAAGTGAAGTTATATTCTCACTACAGCTTCTCGCTTCCAGTCATCGGATGTGTGCGGGAGGCTGTTATAGCCACCGCACACTATACTGCTTATATGTGTGTGTATGTAATGTATGTAATGTATGTATGTATGTATGTATGTATGTACAAGCAAGCTGTCCATCAGGGAGTAGGGGGAGTGATAAGCCGAACTTACTGTAAAGTGAGCAGTATCTGTTATAGCCCCCCCTGCACCACCCTGTTGACAAGAAGAGAGCAACTGCAGGGAGAATATAACTTAATTTTCTCTCTTTAGCCGCCTTCCACTTTCCCTGACAAACATGATTAAAATGCCATTTACCTGCAGGTTACTACTAAATCTCCAGGGAAATAGAATAGTGCTTTTGTAGGTGACAGGTTTTCTTTAAGTCTTTAGTGATTTACGTAAAGTTCTTGGGTGTTTTTAGTGTAGGGAATATGGGGCAGCAACGGTTCGGTTACTGGCACTCATAGATTCCTATGAGATCTCTACTCTTGAAATACATGTGTTTTTATTCGGTTTTCATTTTTAAAGCCATTTGGTATTCTGCTGTCAGTTCTAGCCTTCATAATAGCAAAGAGGAACTCTGTTGCACATATATCAAATTAAAAATTCGGTTGGGTAGATCTCCTGACATGTATTTTTTAGTAGATACTTGTATTCCTCAGGAACTAACCATTCTGGAACATCTGTTTAAGAACTCTGTGTTGTGCTGTTCCTCTGTTATTCCTGTTAAAAATGTATGAATTAATTGTCAAATGGTCGTTACACCTTGAGTGCTCAATTGGTGCTAATAATTAAAATGTGTGTGGAGACACCCCTTTTCAAGGTAAGCGGAAACATTCACTTTGTATTCAGGAAGAACAGCAGAGTAATAGGTATAATAACAGATTGTGAATTGCTACAGTTTACTAGAACGGACCTGTTGGGAGTGGTGGCACATCCTCGTAAAGAGGGAAACTCCTAAATACAACTGTAAGCGTAACGGTACATTTTTACACTCATTAGGAAGAGTTGTTAAAAGATGTGAAAATTGAGGTGATATCGGATGGAGAATGGGAGGAAGAGACCTCTTGGTGGGGTGAACCTGGAAGAGATATCTTCATGGAGGAAAATCCTGAAGACATCCGCCCAGGTAAGAGTTCAATTTATTACTAGAATATATGTTTGTTATGTGTTCTTATGAACCTATCTGATAATTTGCTCTGAACATAACTAAAGGGAATCTATCAGTGGGATCATCCCTCCTAAATTGTATAAATTGGTATGCAGGTCATAGAAAGTTGAATAAAGTGATACCTTGATATCTGCGAGCTGATATCTCTTTGCAGAAGGATCCATGTTTTTTCTAATATTTAAATGAGCTGTTGTGATCTATCGGCCGGACATAGATCTCCCTGAGAATCTGCCTCCATAACTTATTTTAAATGAAAGGCTGCATTACCAGTGTGATACATGTAATGACTGACAGTCTTCACTCCTGATTTACATGTCTCACACTGGTAATGCCCCCTTTCATTTAAAATAAGCTCTGGAGGCAGATTCTCAGGGAGATCTATTACCGGCCCATAGATTTATTTTTTTTTAAACAATTACACATTGCATTTCGTAATAGAAAACATCCAGAGACATCACATCAACACAGATCTACAGCTCTTACATTGATGAGAACACATTAAAATAAACTGGTCAGATGGGTTATCGCATGCATATGAATAATTTCTTTGCCCTGTGGATGTCGCATCTTCTGAATTTATATAAAGAGTAGAGAAAAAGCGTATTTACCTAATTAGGATACCATCCAAACTTTGAACCCTCAACCACAACTTATCAAACTTTTGCTGTCTTTATCCTTTCCATGCTCAGATTGACTCTCATCGTAATATATATGGACCTAAATGCCTGCCCCTATAAGCAACATTTGTCACTTATAACTTGTGGTTTTCTATTTGTTCTCATATCCCTTTGAAATTTACTCTCCCAGCTCAAACCCTTTGCCTAAGTAGAGACCGTAAGACACGAAGAATTCAAATAGTCCCATATTTTGGAGAATTTTAATGGACAACCTCTGTTTTGGTATACTATCTTTTCGAATGGGATGATTGAGTTAACCAATGCGATCCAAGATCGCAATGTTGGCTGTGAATTGGCCATCCATCTCAATGCCGACAATTTCCTGGCCAAAAATAAGGTTTCTCTGTTGATAGCAAGTATGTATACAAGCTGGATATAAGACCTTGTGGACCCTGAGATTTAAGTATTCCTATTAAGGGAAATGAGGAAATAGTTTGATTTATTTCTAAATTCTGTAAGTGAGAGCTGAGCCCAGTTCTAAGTTGGAGGTACCTGAAGAATTGAGATCTTGGAACCTTATTTTGCACCTGTTCAAATTACCTCAGTATAGACCTTTTCATAAATGTCTCTTAAAAAGTAGACCCCACAAGCTATCCAAAAGGAGGCCGATGGATGTTCCACTAATGTCGCAAAATACGGATTCCCCCATATAGGCATTTCTATAGGCATTTCAGCTATAACATGTGTAAAGTCAATCCTTTTCTTTGCTTGTTTCCATACCGTTCTCTCCAATCTATGTAGGGGTAACATCTTAATGGCAGTAGATTTATTCAATTCTAAAAAGCCCAGTAAACAACCTGTGCCTAAAACGTGTGCCAAGTAGTTCTCAGAATTTGGTAACTGGAAGTCAGGCATCCAACTACGGATCGCTTTTAGTTGACCTGCTAAATAATATAGATGGAAGTCAGGCAGAGCTGCTTCTCCCATATCTTTAGGCCTTTGAAGGGTAGATAACTTGAGTTTAGGTCTGGAATTCCCCCAAATAAATGTGGACATTAAAGAGTTAAGAGATGTGAAGAATTTTTTAGGGACCGGTACTGCACTATGTTGTAATATATAGTTAAATTTAGGGAGTAAAATCATCTTAATTAAGTTAATTCTTCCTGACACTGATAGCGGTAATTTCCCCCACAAAGAAAATTTACATTTAGCGTATTCTAATAAAGGGAGAATATTACTCGAGAGGTCCTCTCTATCATTTCTATCAATCATAATTCCCAAGTATTTGAAACATGACACTACAGGTAAAGGAGATAACGTTTCCAAATCAGCATTCGGAGTGGGCGACAGAGACATAAGATAAGACTTATCCCAATTTATAAAGAGACCTGAATATTCACTAAACTTATCAATAGTCGATATAACATATGGAAAAGTATCTTTAACCTTGTCCATAAAAATTATCATGTCATCTGCATATCAACCAATTTTTTTTTTTTTTGAACAATCATTTTTATTAAAGGTTTTAACATTTGGATAAAGCAGGAGTACAAACATTTCACATCAAAGCTTTACATGAATACTCAAAGATAGAAAATCCCCATAAACCAATTTTATCAGTTCTGTCTGCAATTGTAATTCCACTGATATCCTCAGATGATCATATTCTTATTGCAATTGCCAGAGCAAATGGAGCCGGAGACAACGGGCATCCCTGGCAAGTTCCCCTTTCCAACGAAAAAGATGTGGAGGATGTATTATTTATCACTATCTTAGGTTTGGGGGCCGCGAACAATATTTGAATCCAGGCCCAAAATTTAGGGCCAAAACCAAATTTCTCTAGGCAAACAAATAAAAACGGCCACTCCAGTGAGTCAAAAGCCTTGGCCGCATCCAATGAAGCCGAGGCCCAGTCATTTCCCGGTACCAGGGAGCTATATTGAGCTATTGATTGTACCCTTCTGATGTTAATAGAAGTGTTTTTTCCTGGCATAAAGCCTGTTTGGTCCGGGTGGACAACTGATAGTATCACCTTATTAAGTCTCATGGCTAGAATTGTAAGAATTTTGTAATCCACGTTTAATAGTGAAATAGGGCGAAATGATCCACACTCCAGAGGATTTTTTCCCTCCTTTTTTAAGACAATAATATTAGCATCATAAAAGGATTCAGGCAAGGAACCACTTTGCATCGCCTCTGAGAGTCTCTAGAAGCTGAGGCATCGAGACCCTTTGGTATCTATGGTAGAGTTCTATTGGTAGGCCATCGGGGCCCAGAGCTTTACTCAAAGCCATATCTGCCAGGGCTGCATTTATTTCCTCTAGAGTGATGTCTGCATCTAAAAGGGATTGTTGTGTGACACTTAATTTGGGAAAATCAAGATCTGCCAAATAAGTGAGACATTCTAATTTATTATGGGCACTTTGGGATTTATATAATGATTTATAAAAGTTTGAAAGCCACTTAGAATATCTTCTGCCGCCGTGACTATCTGGCCCCCTAATGTTCGAATCCTAAGAATAGCACTAGTCTTTGTTTCTGGCCCATAGATTTTAACAGCACATTAACATATTAAGAAAAATGTGAATTTCTCTGAAATAAAACATCAGATATCCTGGTATAATTTTATTCAATTTTCTGTGACCTGACGCCCATATAGACTGCTTAGGAGGGTTGATCATACTGACAGATTCCCTTTAAGAAGAATATGTAATTATGAGGTAATAACTGCTGATATACCAATTGACATGGTCAATATAGAGCTATTCTCATCTGAAATCTCTAGAATAGGACATCACGTTCTTATTTGTGGGAGTCCACCATTGAGACCCCTTACAGTGATATGCAAATTGATTTTATTTTATTTTTTTGTTGAAGGAATTGCGTCAGGGTTCAACTTGGTGGCTAAAGAGCCGACCGAATAACTGACCCTTTTAAAAACATTATGCTCAAGGTATGACAAACAGATATGTTGGACTGCAGCCTTGCACAAATGTCCTAAAGGAAAAAAGACACAAAAAATGCAAAATTCTGTTTTAAGGTACAGATTTGTCAGTGCACAACATGAAAAGTGAATATACTAAAACGTATAGATTTCCTAGGTGTTGTCAAGCTGAACTAAATGTTTTTTTTTCTTTTATACAGATTTAATGAAAAACAGAATGATTGCTGAGCAACGTCCAAGCACATTTTATCCTCACTCTAAAAAAGTAGATGGCGGTGTATCTCGGGATTATCAGGTGAATCCCTTCTCAAGAAAGAATAATCGTCACTAGCGTGCCGTTGACTATCATAGCATCCAGGCTAACTTGCCTTAATCTTGACCACCTTCGGGGACATTTTTTTTTAAAATGCATGTATTTGTGGCTAAAATTCTGTTTCTGTAATTAGTTTTCATTAAAAAAAATGGTACCGTTTACCTTCTATAGCCTCTGTATTGCACTTGTCTTTTGCTGGCTGCATCATTTATTCAGGGACAATCCGTCAGTGAGCTTGGTCTTCTGACGGTCTTACTGGAAAATTTGGATCTTCGATCTGTCTTTTCTGAACTCCTCTCAGATCATTTATGAGGGCAGACCACATCACAGTTGAATGTACAGGAAAACAAAAGCCTGTAAAACTCAAACGGTGCAACATTTTTTATGAAAACTAATTGCAAAAATATTTTATTTATCCCCAAGACATGTATTTAAAGGGGTATTCTTAAGTAGTCTTTTGATCCACTCAGTTTTGCAGTCTCCTTATTTCCTGGTTTATGGAGGGCAGGCACTCCTTTTTGAGTGAGAGTTCTCATCACTAGCACGTCCGTAGGGCTGAACTTTTCTAATTTTACTGTAACACATTCAGCTATCAGTGGTTTGTTCTGGAGTGTACACTGCTAGTATTATATTTATGGATAAAGGTAACAGGGCACTTGAATAAGCACACTGTTCAGGAAAGTGAGAGCCATATTAAGAGAACTGCTCTTGAAAATGCTTCTAGAGGTGACTGATGATTTTTCAAGATTTATAACCGCAGCTTGTAAAAAGCTGAGGGGGGAGGGAGGTCACCAGCTAACTTCTGTACAAAGATCAATGGGCTGCAGAGAGGTGGCTGAGATGTTAGTCTATGCTGATGCACACAGTGTCTGACATTGGCTTTTGCGTTGATGCCACATCAACAGCATGTCAGTTATCAATAAGCTCAGTGACTCTGAAGGGGATGTTCCATCTACACTGCCACATCTGTTGAGTGCACTGATTGCCCGTCAGTGTAATGTCAGCGCCCTAGCCAATGCCAGACAATAGAAGCATTGGTGGAGACTCGCTGCTGGACCTGAGAGAATTGTTTATTTCTTTATAATAATCTGCAGCCGAGGACATTCATTAACTGAAAGAGAAATGCCCATTGAACGCCTTACCTGTAGTGTAATTACTGGGCTGACTTGGCCAGGGTCTGGGCAGGAACTAGAGGCCGAGCTCCTTGGAAACCAGCTGTACACTATGTAAGATAAAAGCTCTCCTATCTGGAGAACCACAGCAGATGGAAAAAGCAAACAATTGCAGACTTGCTTATTTTCATTCTGGCTAACTAAAGCAGAGTGAAAACATGAGAATATCCCGTTTAAATAATAAAAAAAATGTTCTCAAGTTGGACAATCCCTTTAAGTAAGCCTTCAGCAGTACATTAGGGTGAGAATAGCCAGTACAGCTAAATTTTCATTCACATGCAGTGGTTCAGCCATTGACCTCCATGGTGGGTTCAATTTTAACCACTTGCTACCAGTTATACGGTGTGGTTTCGCTTTACAGATCTTTAATATGATGAGTCTTATTTTTTCTAACACCTTTTGTTTCTAACAGCTTCCTGTTCTGCCTGGAGAACGAGTGAATAAAAGCAATCAACAAGCTATGCTTAATTGCCACATTAATAATGGAACTACAACACTAGATAATGTTAATACAAAAAATTGTGCAAAAACTTTTCCTCTTTGTCAAGGTGAGCTGATGTCCCAGTTCAACTTTCCTGTTTCTCAAGAACATGTCCAAATCGGACAACTTCAAAAAAATATAAACACTGCCAGGAAAACTACCTCTGATATTCAGACACTACAAAACTTTTTGAGTGAAATGAACGAAAATAGAAGAATCGAAGAAATGCCTCACACAGAGCTAGATACACTGCTCTCAAAATTTATTCTGGTGGTGAAGCGCAAAGATGGCAATGAATATGAGCCTCACACCCTCCGCTGTATGGTTGGAAGTATTGACCGTTACTTGAAGGAACACAGCTACAACCACACAATCATTTATGGGAACAGCAAAGATTTTCCACTTACAAAACAGTCACTAAATGCAAAAATCAAATTTCTCAAAAAAATCGCCGAAAGCAATCCACCAATCAGGCAGGAGGCATTAACCGACATCGACATTAACAATCTCTATAAGACTGGAACTCTGTCATTAGATAATCCAACGAGTTTACTAAACTTGGTATTCTTCAATAATGGCATTCATTTCGCATTACGAACAAAGGAGCAGTACGCCTTACAGTGGGGCGACATCAAGTTAAAAATCGATTCCAGAGGGAACCAATACTTAGAGTATTCCGATCGGCAAACTGAAACTTTAGAAAATCGCAAGAATGTAAGGCAACTGAAACCCAGGATATATGCAACTCCACATATTCCAGACCGTGACCCAGTAAATGCATACTTAAAATATCAAAGCTTCAGGCCAGGTGCCATGATGACACCAGATTCACCATTTTATTTGGCACCAAATGTGAACTACAATCCAGCATTTTCTGAATGGTACAGGTCGACAAAAATAGGAATACAAAAAATTCGAGCCATGATGTCAACTATGAAGATTCGGGCTTCATTGCCCGAGTCCAAAAAGAAAGTTGGCTACATAACAAAAAGAAGACTAGCCGAAAGATTGACACAACACACTTTAGCCTCAGCGGCAATGGTACCGACAAGTCAACAAAATCACTTACACAGCTTTAACAACAAGCCAACTGTCATGGACATGAAGCAACATAAGTCAGGAATTATTATAAATAATTTCCATTCCACCTTGACACGACCATCACAAGAAAGGCTACCCATTGTGAGCAGCATCCAACCCCATCCTTCAACCAGCAGATATGGGGAATTACCTGTTCATAAAAGAAGCTTCTTGGCGACACAGATTGCCCAACAGCATAACTCGAACATGTACCTAAACTACCGGTACCTGACTTCTGAGGAACCGGCAAAAAAGCGCAAGCCTATGTATGACTTTAAAAAAGAGTAAAGTCCCTCACGTCTCACTGTAATGTAAATGTCCGACACGTCTGACCATTTTAGAAGGAACTGTTGGAAATAGCTGTCATCTAGACTTAGTTTAACTTTTCTATTTTAGTCTTATTGATGTGGTTTTTCATAAGGCTCTTTAAGCTATATTTATTCAACTTTTTAACTAAGTTGTTCAATGCTTATTTAAAAGAAATTTTACTTCTACACATTTTTTCCGAGTTTTTATTTAATGGAATTTAAAATCGTCAACTTTTTTCAAGCACTTAGATTTTTACTTTTTTTTTTCATTGTAATATAAGTTGATTAAAATGTAAGAATCTATTTTTCCATGATTGGGATTTGAATTAAGAGCTATCCTGTATGAGCTGCAGAAGTATGAGTAAAAGAAATATGAAAAAGTGGTTATGTCATCATACAATAAAAGGACAGCTTTTCTTGTGAAGTACAATGAAGGAAGGTCGTGATAAATTAGATTAGTTGCCGAATTCTGTCTTTTGCCTTCCTGACTTTTTTGAAGGACAGTATTTTACAAAATTCTCACTTCTATGTATTACAGGGATTGTTCCATGAAGAAAGTACATTTTAATCATTAGATATTGGAATAATCGTTTTACAACTTGATTTGTTAGAAAAAAAGTTCCTGTGCTGAGATAATCTTAGTGTGCCCCTGCTGTGTACTGTGTAATGGCTGTGACTGACCGTGCAGCGCTGCTCCAGTTCATCTGCACATACCACAGCTCCTGGTCGGCAGTGGTGGTGGGGGGAGCATAAGTTGCGTATGCCAAGTGAGTGTACAAACGAAACAGCAGGGACTCACTGTTGCTGCTTCCTGAGGTAACATATTTCCCTTCCTGAGGTAACATATTTCCCTTCCTGAGGTAACATATTTCCCTTCCTGAGGTAACCTATTTCCCTTCCTGAGGTAACATATTTCCCTTCCTGAGGTAACATATTTCCCTTCCTGAGGTAACATATATCCCTTCCTGAGGTAACGTATATCCCTTCCTGAGGTAACGTATATCCCTTCCTGAGGTAACGTATATCCCTTCCTGAGGTAACGTATATCCCTTCCTGAGGTAACGTATATCCCTTCCTGAGGTAACGTATATCCCTTCCTGAGGTAACGTATTTCCCTTGATGAGGTAACACAGGAGTGAGTGTTTCTGCCTTGTTTCCAGCCCTCTGAGCTCATCATAAATCATGTCAGTGAGGTATGAACTCCAGCCTTTCATGAGCTTATGAATCCCTGATTTGATTTACAATGATCTCACTCAACTGGTACGAGGCAGAAACATTCACTCCTTTGATAAAACCGGAAAATGTGTTACCTCAAAAAGTAGCTGCTGTTTCGTTTGCATGTTGACTTATCAGAAGTGACTTATGCTCCTTTCCGGCCAGGATCCGTGGTATGTACTGACCATGAACTGGAGCAGCTCTGCATGGTCGTACACAGCCATTACACAATACGTATCTCAGCATAAGAATTTTTTTTTTTTTTTTTTAACACATCCAATTGTTGAACTTGTTTATTATTCCAAGAGCTATTGATTAAAATTAACTTTTTGTTTGTTAGACCACCTCTCTAAGGGTCATGAAGAGAGGGACCACCAGTCAAATATGTATATATCTCTGCCTTTCTATATTCTTTTCTGTATATCATCAATTTTGTGGGCTCTTATTGGGACACTGTCGGCAGTGTCTGTTCAAATCAAGTACAGGTGCTCTGTGCATCATGGCATGGCTAAACATTTAAAGGGGTTGTCCACTACTTTCACATTGATGCCCTATCCATGGGATAGGGCATCAATGTATGATTGGCCGGGGTCCCGCACGCGGCACTCCGCCGATCAGCTGTTATCGGTGACGGCGGCAGATGGACGGCCGAGCCCCGCAGGTAATGACTTACGGACGGCGGCCACCACCTCTGGCACCGATAACAGCTGATCGGCAGGGGTGCCGCGTTCCGATCATACATTGATGCCCTATCGTACAGATAGGGCATCAATGTAAAAGTAGTGGACAACTTCTTTAAGTTCACCTTCCCACCTATTTGTATTCCCTCTATTTCCACGTTCCTTCTTTTTTTGATTGACAACTTTGGCTTCCTAGAAGGCGGTGGAGATAGATGGAAACCAAGCAGGTGGGAAGGTGTATACAAATGATTGGCACTGCCATGACGCACCGAGCGCCTGTACTTTGTCAGCACATAATGACTTTTCAAAACAAGTCCCTTTTTAAGAGGACAGTCGGCATTTTAAAATTGTGCAAAAAAGGATGTATTTATTCACATGGGTGACTTAACCCCTTTCTGACGTGGGGCGTAATAATACCTGCGCCCTGGGGCTTATGGACCAAGTATGTATTATTACGCCCAGCGATGCGCCCGCACAGACGACATCTGTGTCACTGGGCATCAGCAAGATAGTTAGATCGTGCTTAGTGCACGTTCTACCTAACTTGTGTCTGCAGGGCTGACAGCCTGCAAACAATAGAGATGCTGCTACTGCAACTCTATGCTTTGCAAGTGATCAGGCTGCAATAAGTGAAAGTCCCATAGTGGGATAAAATGTAAAAGTGAGAAAGTATCATAAAGTGAAAAAAAAAATTTTTTTTGTAAAAATAAAAAAAAAATGAAAAAATAATCCCCAAAAAATAAAAATATACTGTACCCATAAATAAATATTATTATGAAAAAAAAAACCAAAAAACAAATGTACACATTTGGTATCGCCGCGTCCGGAACAACCTGACCTATAAAACTGTCCCACCAGTTACATAGTTAGTAAAGCCGAATAAAGACTTGCGTCCATCAAGTTCGACCTGTAAGTTATGTGGTTGCTAAAGTTGATCCAGAGGAGGGCAAAACCCCCAAATGATTTGGCCAATCTTCACCTGAGGAAAAATTCCCTCCCGACTCTGAAACCAGCAGTCAGAATAAATCCCTGTATCAACTTACTATTTTATTCTATTTTTAAGTATATGCTGAAATCTGCCTGGTATCTAGAAATGCATCCAGTCCCCGCTTGAACTGGTTTAGTGAATCCGACATTACCGTCTCCTCACTCAGTGAATTCCATATTCTCACTGCTCTTACCGTAAAGAACCCCTTCCTATGCTGGTGCTGAAACTTTTTCTCTTCCAGTCTTAGTGAGTGCCCTCTTGTTACCGTAATATCCCTCCTTTTGAACAAATCCCTGGCAAGGTCTCTATACTGTCCCCTAACATATTTGTACACATTTATTATGTCCCCCCTCAACTTTCTCTTTTCCAGGCTGAATAGTCCTAGTTTTGCCAACCTCTCTGGGTATTGCAGTCCCTCCATTCCCCTTATTAATTTTGTTGCCCTCCTTTGTACCTTTTCAAGCTCATTTATATCCTTTCTATATATTGGGGCCCATAACTGAGCACAGTATTCCAAGTGTGGTCTGACCAGTGCTTTGTACAGTGGAAGAACAATGTTCTCATCCTTTGCAGCTATACCTCTTCTGATACATCCCATTACCCTGTTTGCCCTTACAGCAGCGGCCTGACTTTGGGCACTCCAATTTAGTTTGCTATCAATCAAGATGCCCAAGTCCTTCTCCATCTCTGAATTCCCCAATGATTTCCCATTCAGTGAGTACTGGTGACTTCCATTTTTCCTTCCCATATGTATGACCTTACATTTCTCCTCGTTAAACCTCATTTGCCATTTAATGCTCCACCTACCCAGCTTATCCAAATCCCTCTGTAGGTCTTCACTATCCTCTTTTGTATTAATTGTTTTACATAACTTTGTGTCATCTGCAAATATTGATATTTTACTATTTATCCCGTTGACTATGTCGTTAATAAAGATATTAAATAACATTGGGCCTAGTACAGACCCCTGTGGTACCCCACTAGTGACGCTTACCCAATCTGAGTATATTCCATTTATAACCACCCTCTGCCTTCTATCCTTTAGCCAGTTAGCTACCCACTTGCAGACATTTTCCCCCAGCCCCATCATTCTCATTTTGTATACCAACCTATTATGTGGCACGCTATCGAACGCTTTTGAGAAGTCGAGATACACGACATCCACTGGTTCCCCCTGATCTAATCGAGAGCTAACCTCCTCGTAGAAGTCAATCAGGTTTGTTTGGCAGGAGCGATTCCTCATGAATCCATGTTGGTTCGGGGTTAATAGATTATTAGCATCAAGATGCTCCATAATTGCCTCATTAATAAAGCCTTCAAAAATTTTGCCCACAACTGACGTCAGACTCACCGGCCGATAGTTTCCGGCGTCACTTTTTGCTCCCTTTTTGAATATTGGCACTACATTCGCCTGTCGCCAATCAAGTGGTACAGACCCAGTCTCAACAGAGTCCTTAAATATAAGATATAACGGTCTGTCTATCACATTACTTAGTTCCCTTAGTACCCGTGGGTGTATGCCATCAGGTCCTGGTGATTTGTTTATTTTAATGTTACTGAGGCGTTTCTGTACCCCAGCTTGGGTTAGATTTGTCATACTTAGTGGAGGATTAAGCTTGTCCCTTCTCATTTCTCCTGTTAGTTCTATTTCCTTTGTGAAAGTTGTCGAAAAAAAATTATTTAATAGATTAGCTTTATCCTCATCTTTCTCTATGATTTTGCCTTCATCACTTTTTATCGGTCCAATATTATCCGATTTAATCCTTTTACTATTTATATACGTAAAGAACCGTTTTGGATTTGATCTACTTTCCCTAGCAATACGTCTCTCTGTTTCCTCCTTTGCTATTTTTATTTGTTTTTTGCAGGTTCTCGTTATTTCCTTGTAACACATTAGTGCCTCCTTGCTGTTTTCCTTTTTTAATCTCTTAAATGCCTCTTTTTTGCTATTTAACGCCCCTTTTACGTTCTTGTTCTTCAACCATATTGGTTTCCTCTTGTTTCTGGCCCTTTTATTCCCATACGGTATATACCTCTCGCACTGAGTATTCAGAATTCTTTTGAAGGTTTCCCATTTACTATTCGTATTCCCTTGATTAAGAACTTTGTCCCAGTCTATAAGTTGAAGGTTTTCTTTCAGCTGATCAAACTTCGCCCTCCTAAAGTTTAATGTTTTAGTTGTTCCCTTATTGATAACCCTACTGAAGGGCATTTTGAAATTGATAATATTATGGTCGCTATTACCTAGGTGCCCCCCTATCTGTACCTCAGTTATTCTATCAGGCCTATTAGTCAATATTAAGTCCAACACGGCCTTCCCTCTCGTTGGTTCCTGCACTAGTTGGGAGAGATAATTATCCTTAATATTTGTCAAGAACCTTTTTCCTTTCTGAGATCTACAGGTTTCAGTTTCCCAGTCAATATCCGGGTAGTTGAAATCCCCCATTACAATCACTTCATTTTTTTTTGCTACTTTGTCTATTTGTCCTAATAACAGTTTCTCATTCTCCTCTGTTATATTGGGTGGCTTATAGCAGACCCCCAGTAATATTTTATTATTATTTTTAGTTCCCTCTATCTCTACCCACATGGACTCGACCCCCTCTTCTCCCTCTCCTATATCTTCCCTTAGTCTGGGCTTTAGACATGACTTTACATATAAGCAGACTCCTCCGCCTTTCCCCTGTTTCCGGTCCCTTCTAAATAAACTATAATAAATTTATCGCCCAGTCGTAGCTATCGTCTAGCCAAGTCTCTGTTATACCTACGATGTCATACCTCTTCTCCGATATAAGCGCCCGTAGCTCATCCGTCTTATTGGTCAGGCTTCTTGCGTTGGTCAGCATGCAAGATAAAATTTTGGGGTTATTTAGCATCCTACTCTTCTCTAATGATCTAACTGTGCTATCCCCACCCCCCTCTCCACCCTCATTATATTCACTTATCCCCTTCCCCCTTGCTTGCCTCACATCCCACCTATTTCCTTGGTTTCCCCCCCCCCGTCTCTAGTTTAAATACTCCTCCAACCAATTAGCCATCTTCTTCCCCAGCACGGCTGCACCCTCCCCATTGAGGTGCAGCCCGTCCCTACGGTAGAGCCGGTAGCCGACCGCGAAGTCGGCGCAGTTCTCCATGAACCCAAACCCTTCTGCCTTACACCAACTCTTTAGCCACTTATTCACCTCCCTAACCTCCCGTTGGCGCTCCTGTGTGGCTCGCGGGATTGGTAGTATTTCTGAGAAAACTACCTTGGAGGTCCTTACCCTAAGCTTCCTACCTAGATCCCTGAAATCATTTTTAAGGACCCTCCATCTACCACTCACTTTGTCATTGGTGCCAATGTGGACCATGACCGCTGGGTCTTCGCCAGCCCCTCCCAGTAACCTGTCAACCCGATCCGCGATGTGCCGGACTCGAGCACCAGGGAGGCAGCACACCGTTTGGCGATCCCGGTCTTTGTGACAGGTTGCCCTGTCTGTCCCCCTAATAATAGTCACCCACTACCAGGACCTATCTAGCCTGCCCTACACTCCCCCCTCCCCCCCCCCCCTCCCTCCCCCTCATTACTGGAGCATACACTCCCCCGGCGGTCAGAGGATCTGTCGTGCTCCAATAATGCCGGTTCTGAACCAGCCTTCCTATACTTCTTCCCTCTATCCCTTCTAACTGTTACCCAGCTCCCTGCCTGTTCAGCCTGCACTTCCCCACTATGCTCCACCCCCAGTGTTAACCCATTGAGTGTCTGCTCGGTGAGCAGCAAACTCTGTTCCATGTTGTCGATGCTCCTCAGTACCGCTATCTGAGCACTTAGATCCAGGATTTGGGCTTCCAAGTGCACGATATGCTCACATCTCTCGCAGCGGTATGGATCCCTGAGCGGTAGCTCAGGGAATGCATACATTGCGCAAGATGTACACTGCACGGCTCCGGCCAACATGGACGTCATTCTAAATATGGGGATACAGTCAGTATATATGTACAAGTACAAAACACAATTTTATCGGTCGACCATGACAGCACCACGAGAGAGGGAATCCGCCCACCAAGGACAGGAAACCTACAGGCTTAAAAGGGGGCGGCCCTCCCTCTCGCCTCAGTTTGGTTTCCTGTCCTTGATGGAGGAAGCCGGTCGCAGGCGAAAGAACGTGGATGGCGACGGCTGTCGATCCTGCGCCCCTGTCTGGGGACGGCAGCTCCAGCGTTGGCCTATGCTCGTGCGCCCCTATATGGGAGAGGCACAGCATCCTGAGCACTGGGGGTTCCTTTTGCAGTGGGGCAGCGCCCCTGTCTGGGGTGGCATCCCCTTTACTGCCTCATGCCAGGTGCGCCTCCCGTGGGAGTGTAGGCCCTGGCTGAGCCCCAAAAGTGCGGTGGGGTCTGCATCCCGAGTGGGGGTGACAGCCCACCATCACCCTCTGTAAGTATGGGGAGGGGGGGTGAGGGCCAAGGTGATTGTGTTCCCTCGCCCTGCCCTGGGTGAACGCAGCGCGGTGCATCGCTAAAGCGCGGCTTACCTGAGGGAGCGCTGACAGCATGCGTCCTCGTGCGGCGCGTACTTCCGGGTTTCGGTAAGTCGCGGCCCGATGACGTCACCGCGACTCGGCGTTCATGTGCCGGCAAAAGAGCGCGAAATTCAAAAAAAAAAATTGGAAAAAGTATGCTGATGCACTGCTAGAGGGGAGGAGTCAATACCTATTTAAACTATCAAGTAACATGGCTCAGTGCTTCCCAAAGCTTCATTCTTTCATTATGGAGTCTGAAGGTGTCCAGTTGCAGCAGCAGCAGCAGTAGGTTGAGCGGCCGCCATCTTCATCTCAGCGGCTGTCTGGGGAGCCCCAAAAAACGCATCGCGCACGTGGTCCTGGTAGCCGGTCCTCAGGAAAACGGAGCTTGGGGTCTAGGTCTGGTCACCATACCTCTGGTAGAACGGACGAATCTGCAGCCTCTAGGGAATGTCCCCCGGCTGAGAAGGGTCCTTCCTCCAATCCGGGGAAGAAATGTACCGCCAAGGCAAAGCATATACAGTGTGCGCTATGCAAGTCTCTTCTTCCTGACGGATACCCTAAAAAGCTGTCAGTTGTGCATAAACCAGACACTGGCAGAAGAGGGTCCTGCTCTAGCTTCTGGTTTAAAAACCTTAGTTAAAACCAGAGATTCACAAGGTCCTCTCCAAGAGAGTTAAAGAGAAAATGAACTCGGACTGTGAGATCCCCTTAGTCTTGGATGACCCCCTATCCTCCCCCTATGAGTCGGGTTCAGATAGTGCAGACTTTTCCTCTGTTTCCTCCTCTGATAGTGGTGTGGGACAAAATTGCTTCCCCGTTGGTGAAGTGGACAGATTGATTAAAATGGTTCGGTCCACCATGGGCATCACAGAGTCCAGGCAGGAGAAGTCAGTCCAGGACGTTATGTTCGGGGGGCTGGGTCAAAGGAAGAGAAGGAGTTTTCCGTTGAACGAAAAAATCCAGGGCTTAATCCTTAGCGAATGGAAAAAAACGGAAAGGAAGGGCGCTCTACCTCCATTCTTCAAAAGGAAGTACCCCTTTGAGGAATCTGCCTCTTCCTCCTGGGAAAAAGCCCCCAAAATTGATGTGGCCATTTCCAAAGCCTCTAAGAGTTCCTCCCTTCCGTTTGATGATATGGGAGCTCTTAAAGACCCCCTGGATAGAAAGGCTGATTCTTTCCTTAGAGGGACCTGGGAGACTTCGGCGGGAGCCCTAAAACCCGCGGTGGCAGCTACTTGAACCGCCAGGTCCCTAATGATCTGGCTGGACCAGCTGGAAGCCCATCTTAAAAACAATTCCCCCAGGAAGGAAATCTTGGCGGACATGTCTCTTCTTCAGGGGGCGGCAGCCTTTCTGGCGGACGCATCAGCAGATTCCGTCAGATTATCAGCAAGGTCGGCCGCCATGTCTAACTCGGCCCGGAGAGCTTTGTGGCTAAAATGTTGGCCGGGGGACATTCATGTGAGGACAAGACTCTGCGCTATCCCTTGTGAAGGGGGACATCTCTTTGGGTCGGTTCTGGATGAGCTACTGGATAGAGCAAGTGACACAAAAAAGGGCTTTCCTAACCTATCAGCCCCGACGTACAAACGTCCTTTTCAGAAAATTGGTTTCTACGTAATAAGCGCCAGAAGGGTCAGGATAAATGGGAAGACCGTAGACCGAAAGGTAAAGGGCTCCTGTTCGGATCCTCTTCCGCTAGCCAAGGCCCCCGAAAACTGAGCCAATGACTCACGGCCCAGGTAGGGGGGAGGTTATTGGGCTTCTTACCTGCCTGGACAAATATCTCTTCTAATAATTGGATCCTTGGTCTGGTAGGTTCCGGCCTGAGACTCTACTTTCAGCGAGTCCCTCGTGGGAGGTTCGTCCTGACCCCAAACCGGTCCTCAGCACGGGAGCAGATGGCCCTACAAGTGGAGGTCCTGAATCTGGTCCATAAGGCCGTCTTAGTGGAGGTCCCGATAGCAGCGAAGGGACTGGGGTTCTACTCACCGTTGTTTTTGGTCACTAAACCTGACGGATCCTTTAGGTGTATTGTTAACCTTAAGGCCCTGAATACATTTTTGTTAATTCCCACCTTTAAAATGGAGTCCATTAAGTCTACTATAAAACTATTGTTCTCAGGCTGTCACATGGTAGTATTGGCTCTAAAGGACGCATATTACCATATACCTATACACAGAAGCTTCCAAAAATACCTTAGAGTGGCCTTGGTCATAGGGGATGAAATCAGACATTTCCAATTTGCGCCCTTGCCATTCGGTCTCGCTATAGCCCCTAGAATATTTACGAAGGTGATAGCGGAGGTTATGGCTCATGTACGGGAACATAATGTGTTAATTATCCCTTACTTAGATGATTTTTTGATCATTGGAGACTCAGCCTCTCAATGTCTCTCCCATCTTAAATTGGTCTCCTCTATTCTGGAAGGCCTGGGCTGGATCCTAAATCTGGAGAAATCCAGGGTAGTCCCTTCGGGAGTACAGCAGTTCCTAGGTATCATGCTAGACTCAGACCTCCAGATGTGTTTCCTTCCAGAAGCCAAAAAACAGAAGGTCAAAAGGCTGGTGGAAGGAGCTCTTGCGAACCCGGTCATGTCCCTTAGGGCTGCAATGCCCTTACTTGGTACCCTGATATCTTGTCTGCCGGGGGTAATGTGGGCACAATACCACTCCAGAGTTTTACAGTGGGACATCCTACAGAATGAGGTCTCGTTACATGGGCACTTGGAGAGACGGATGTTCCTATCTCCCCGGTCTATTGACTCTCTACAGTGGTGGGTGAATTTAGAAAACTTGTCTCGAGGAGTTCAATGGGTGGTCAGAATATCTGAAATAATTACAACTGACTCGAGTCTACATGGATGGGGAGCTCACTTGGGGGATATGATTGCCCAGGGGTTCTGGTCGGACGCGGAGAGAGCTCTTTCCGCTAATACTAGGGAACTACTGGCAGTCGATAGGGCTGTTAATCATTTCTTACCATTCCTTCACAATAAGAACATTAGGATCCTGTCCGATAATATAGCAGTAGCTTATATTAACCATCAGGGGGGTACTCGTGCTGGATCGCTAATGAGAGTGGCGGATCATCTCTTTCAGATCTCGGAACACCATCTCCTCTCTATAACAGCCCTCCACATCAAAGGGAAAGAAAATTCAAAGGCAGACTTCTTAAGCCGTCATTTTTTTAAGGCAAGGCGAATGGGAACTAAAACAGGACATTTTTTCCCTATTAGTCCGGAAATGGGGTCTTCCGGTGGTGGATCTCTTCGCCACAAAACAAAACCGGAAGACAAAGGTTTTTTGCTCCCTAGATCCGAGAGAAAGGCCCCTGACGGTAGACGCTCTCCAGATCCCTTGGAACTTCAGTCTGGCCTATGCATTCCCACCGTTAAACCTTCTGCCTATGGTACTAAGAAAGATCAGAGAGGACAAGGCAAGGGTCCTCTTGATTGCCCCCTTTTGACCCTGGTTCTCATGCCTGAGGAACTTGTCCATCTCGGACCCTTGGGTCCTGCCTGAAGTTCCGGATCTCCTCAGCCAGGGTCCATTGCTCCATCCGCGAGCTCCGGGCCTCCACTTGACGGCGTGGAATTTGAGAGGTCCCTGCTAGAACTAAAAGGTTTTTCCCAGAGTCTAGTATCTACTTTATTACGTAGTAGAAAGCCTGTCACTACCAAAATTTATGCAAAAGTTTGGAACAAGTTTTTATCTTTTTCTAAATCTTCAGTGGATAAGGGAGCGCCAATTGGGAAGATTTTAGAGTTCCTACAAAGGGGCTTCAAGCTGGGGTTAGCAACGAGCAGCTTGAAGGTCCAAGTGTCAGCACTAGGTGCCCTCTATAACTGTGTCCTCGCAGAGAACTATTGGATTTCCCGCTTTATAAAAGCGGTAGGTAGGTCCAGGCCGGTTACCAAAACTAATGTCGTTCCATGGGACCTAAACCTGGTTCTGAAAGCGTTAGCTGGGGCACCCTTTGAACCAATAGATTCTGTATCCCTGAGATCTATTACCCTCAAAACAGCGCTTCTTGTAGCCCTAACATCTGCTAGGAGGATTGGTGATATTCAGGCTCTGTCCTCTGGCCCTCCCTTCACCCAGGTTCTGGACGACAGAATAATTCTTAGAGCAGATCCAGCATACTTGCCTAAGGTAGCTTCCCAGTTTCATAGACTACAGGAAGTAATATTACCCTCTTTTTGTCCGAACCCTAGTAATCAGATAGAAGCAGATTTCCATGCTTTAGATGTGAGAAGGTGTGTGGTTAGGTATCTTGCTGTCACTCAGCCCTTTAGGAGAGATAGTTCCCTGTTTATCTCCTATCAGGGGGTTAGGAAGGGGCTTAAGGTCTCTAGATCCACCATAGCTAGATGGATTAGGGAGGCCATTACGCTAGCCTATGTATCCAGCGGAGAAGCACCGCGTGGCCTGAAAGCTCACTCTACCCGGGCGGTGGCAACCTCATGGGCAGAGAGGTCTGGCGTCTCGATGGAGGATATATGTAAGGCTGCTACCTGGTCTTCTCCATCTACCTTCTATAAGCACTATAGACTAGATCTGGGTGCTTCGTCTGACCTCACATTTGGGAGAAGGGTGCTCCAAGCGGTGGTCCCTCCCTAGAATCTTCATCTCTGCAATTCTCTCGTGGTGCTGTCATGGTCGACCGATAAAGAGATTAGTTACTTACCGGTATCGGGATTTCTCGGAGACCTTGACAGCACCCTTATATTCCCTCCCTTCACCCCTTTTTGGGAGCACTTCTTATCTGTTTTCATTCTTTATTCTCACACATTGGTGTTGTAAGAAAATGTATATACTGTTTGTTTCATGATTATGTTGCTATGTCTACTAACCGGGCGGTCCTCTCAATGCTCTGTAATCCAAACTGAGGCGAGAGGGAGGGCCGCCCCCTTTTAAGCCTGTAGGTTTCCTGTCCTTGGTGGGCGGATTCCCTCTCTCGTGGTGCTGTCATGGTCTCCGAGAAATCCCGTTACCGGTAAGTAACTTATCTCTATTTATATATAGGTGTATGGACGGGGATCAATTAGGGATGTTCAAGTGTATTGATTAGGTATCGGCGCGGGATCAGTTAAGTATGGACGGGGGATCAATTAAGTATCAATTAAGTATGGATGGGGGAATCAGCTGAGTGGGTCAGGTGGATTAATTAAGTATGGACGGTGTGTCAATTAACTATGGACTGGATCAATAAGTATGGACTGGGGAAATAATTGTGGACTAGGGAATCAATCAATTAATTATGGTCTGGGGGTTAATTAAATAGGATAAGGGGTAAAGCAAATAAATAGGTATGGACGGTGGGTTAATTAAGGACTGGGGATCAATAATATCAATAAATATGGACTGGGGAAATAATTAAGTGTGGACTGGGAAATCAATCAATTAATTATGGACAGGGGTTAATTAAATATGGTGGGGGATAAGGCAAATAGATAGGGACTGGGGATCAGTAAATGTGGACAAGGGGAATCTATTAAATAGGACAAGGGGGATCAATCGATTATGGGCTGGGGGGTCAATCAGTTAAGTGTGGTCAGGGGGATCACTTTAATATGGACGGGGGGTGGTCGGGGATCAATTAAATGAGGACGGGGGGTCAATTTAAATGTGGTCAGGGGGATCAGTTAAATATGGATGGGGGGTGATCAGGGGGAACAATTTAAATATGGACGGGGGTGATCAGTTAAATATGGACAGGGGGTGATCAGGGGGAACAATTTAAATATGGACGGGGGTGATCAATTAAATATGGACTGGGGAATACAATACAATTACAATACAGATGCAAATATAATACAGTACAGCACACACTGGGTTCAGTAGGGCCGCTTATCGCGGCCTCCTGCCCCTCACTCATCTCCTCTAGGGACGCTGCACGCTATCACAGCGCGCTCATCCCTCCGGTCGCCTCTTACCGGTCCTCCTGGTCACCACCACTTGGCACCCTCCGCCGGCCGGCGCTGCACGCTGTCACAGCGCTCTCTATCGCTCGTCCCTCCGGTCGCCTCCTGTCCACTCGGTCACTCCACCTGGCTCCCTCGCCGGAGGGCCGCGAGCCTAGTCGGACCACGCCGCACGCCGCTCACCACAGCCCACGTGCACACTCCCCGCGCGGTCCCGCTGCTTCCTGCTTCCGGTCACCGCTTGGACTGCTTGCTGCAGTTAACCCCTTTAGTGAACACAGTAAAAAAATAATAAAAAAAAAGCAAAAAACTATGCTTTTTCGTCATACCGCAATACAAAGCATGGAATAAAACGCGATCAAAAAGACGAATGTAAATAAAAATGGTACGTCATCTTGTCCCACAAAAAAACAAGCTGCCATACAGCTCAATCAGCCAAAAAATAAAAAGTTATAGCTCTCAGAATAAAGCGATGCAAAAATAATTTTTTTTCCATAAAAGTTTTTGTGTAAAAGCGCCAAAACATAAACAATATAAATGTGGTACCACTGTTAACATACTGACCCGAAGAATAACGCTGCCTTATCAATTTTCACACGCGGAACCGCATAAAAAAATACCCAAAAAACAAATTCCTGAATTGTTTTTTGCTTGTTCTGCCTCCCAAAAATCATAATAGAAAGTGATCAAAAAATGTCACGTGACCGAAAAAAATGGTACCAATAAAAACGTCAACTCATCCCGCATAAAACAAGCCCTCAGATGACTGCAGCCAAAATATGGAAAAATTATAGCTCTCAAAATATGGCGATGCAAAAACTAGTCTAAGGGCTTTTTAGTGTGTGACAGCTGTCAGTCATAAAACCCGATATGAATCTGGTATCGCTGTAGTTGCACTGACCCGAAAAATAGTCATCTAATCACTTATACCGCACGAGGAAAGGCGTAAAAAATAAACTCTAGGGTTAGGGTTGTGCTAGGGTAAGGGTAAAGGTTGTGTTGCGGTTGGGATTTTTTCAAAAGTAAAAAAAAATTATAACAATATGGTGACTAGTGTTGAACGCAAGTGCTCGCTACTTGATTTGCATCGGGTGCTCGTGTTTGCACCGAGTATTGTGGGTGCTCGAGTGACATGCTTGAGTCTCCTCCCCTACCCCCCCATATGTTTCGCGGCTGTTATACAGCCAAAAAAACTTAGCGGGGATTGCCTGCCATGTACGAGCAATGCCCGCATGATTTTTTTTGGGTGTCTAACAATCGTGAAACATGCAGAACAGGGACTTGAGCATGTCACTCGAGCACCCGTGATAAAGCTTGGTGCATACCCGAATACCCGATGCAAACTCAAGTAGCGAGCATTTGCGCTCAAGACAAATGACAACTTATTCAATATGATGACCTAATGTTATCAAATTCTGCAAAATCATTGGGTGGTCTAGTTTCCAAAATGGGGTCACTGTTTAGGCACATCAGAGGCTCCCCAAAAGCAACATGGCGTCCGCTCTCGATTCCAGCCAAGTTTGCGTTTAAAAAGTTACATAGTGCTCCTTTCCTTCTGAACCCTGCCGTGCGCCCAACAGTGTATTTTCCCCACATATGGGGTATCTGCGTACTCAGGAGAAATTGCACAACATTTTTTTTTCTCATCTTACCCTTGTGAAAATATATTTGGGTCTAAAAGATCATTTTTTTGGAAAAAGTTTGATTTTTTTTTATTTTTTTTTTTATTTTCACGGCTCTACGTTCTAAACTTATGTGAAGCACTTGCGGGTTCAGGGTGCTCACCATACATCTAGGGAAGTTCTAATTTCCAAAATGATGTCACTTGTGAGGGGTTTCCACTGTTTAGGAACATCAGGGGCTCCCCAAACGCGACATGGCGTCCACTAATTATTCAAGAAAATTTTACTTTCAAAAAGTCAAATGGCGCTTCTTCCCTTCCGAGCCCTGCCCTATGCGTAAACAGTGGTCTTTTCCCCCCACATATTGGGTATAGGTGAGCTCAGGAGAAATTGCACAACAAATTTTAGGGTCCATTTTTTCTGGTTACCCTTGCAAAAATAAAAAAAATGGGGTCTAAAGTAACATTTTTGTGAAAAAAAATTAAATGTTCATTTTTTTTCTTCCACATTCCAAAAATTCCTGTGAAGCACGTGAAGGGTTAATAAACTTCTTGAGCATGGTTTTCAGCACCTTGAGGGGTGCAGCTTTTAGAATGGTGTCACTTTTCGGTATTTTCAGTCATAAAGGCCCCTCAAAGTCACTTCAAATGTGAAGTGGTCCCTAAAAAAAAAAAAAAAAAAAAAATGGTTTTGTAAATTTTGGTGGAAAAATGAGAAATCGCTGGTCAAATTTTAACCCTTATAATTTCCTAAGAAAAAAAAATGTTGGTTCCAAAATTGTGCTGATGTAAAGTAGACATGTGGGAAATGTTATTTATTAACTATTTTGTGTGCCATCTCTGATTTAAGGGCATGAAAATTGCAAAATTGTAAAAATTTTCGCCAAATTTCTGATTTTTTTCACAAAGTAATCCAAGTCACATCCTAGAAATTGTATCACTGTCATGAAGTACAATATGTCACGAAAAAACAGTCTCAAAATCAGTGGGATCTGTTGACGCATTCCAGAGTTATTACCTCATAAAGTGACAGTGGTAAAAATTGGCCTGGTCATTAACGTGCCTATTTCCCAACATCCAGCAGGTTTAATAAAGTCAGATGTGCTTAACTTACTACAAGGAAGCTAGCATATGCAGGTCTCAAATGGTAAGATGGCTGAGAGGGCTAATGCCCTGGTTTGAGGCTCGAGTCCTCTTTGGAGGTGTGGGTTTGAATCCTACTGGTGCCAGAATCATTCCTTTTTCCTGGTGATTTGCCTATTTCCCAACAGCCAAAAGTTTAAATATAGTCAGATGTGCTTCACTTACTACTAGGGATGAGTGAATATTTTCGAAATCCAATTTCCAAACTTAAGTTCGACACGAATGTGGCACATTTGGATTTGTGATTGGAAAGGCGAGCAAAATTTGTTAAATTCGGGAAAATCGGTAATGTTTGGTGAATTTACGTGGTTACATAATTGCGGGGCAGCTACAGCGTTTTTAACAGTTTTGCTAGCATAGTGCTTGTGTATGATGAGCAGGGAGACGTGGTAGATGACTGGGGGGGGGGCTGCTGATGGCTCTGAACAGGTCAGATCTGCGGCACGTGTTTTTTTTTTTTTTTCATTCCTGTAGGCGGTAACTTTTAAGTCAGGAAAACGCGGCTAGCCAATCAGCGCAGGAAGCATCCACAGTGTCCCAGACACATTTGGCTTCTGCAATTGGCTGCTAAAAATCACATGTCCTCTCCATATAAAAACCCGCCATGTTCCCTCTGCGCCATTTTATGCATGTCACTGCTGGAGACAGACACTGCTCCTGCACCCAGCTCTGTGTAATAAGAGATATTAGCTAGATAGATGGGCGCTTCTGTGGAAGTCAGATAGTGTAGATAAGTCCTTTGCTGTGTACGGATAAGTCCTCTGCTGTGTACTTGTTTAGTCGACCTTGCAGCACTTTTTTTGTTTTTGTGCAATTACTGAGATTCTGACAGAAAGAGCAGGGCCTATGGCATAGAACAGTGTTGTGCACCATTTGTACTGTCTGTGCTCCATGCTGGAGTATACCTTCAATCAATTTTTGCATTTGCTAATGTGATCAAGCAAGCCCTTGTAGACCACTTTTTGATTTTGTGGGGTTGAAATTCAGCTATCTGCCGAGCTTGTCAGTGCAGAGTGTGGTAGATCTGCTCACTCGGCTGCACATGGACATAGACTCAGAACACTGTCACTTTAAATTTTCAGTTGGTTTATTATGCGGCATAAACTAGTGCAAAGTTCATGAAAAATAAACATAGCCAATCTGGCATAACGGCAAAACCAAGTAAGAAAATGTCCAGCAAAAGTCCTTGCACCGGCCGGGATCTGGCCACTCAGGATTAGCAAAAAAAACACACGGTTCAGATTAGCACAACCAAGCTCCTCACTCGGGAGCTGATCTTCACATACTGAACACCTCCTGAGTCAAAAGGCTGGCTCTTTATAGCCCCCAAACCATGCCCTGGAGAGGAGATATGGTGGATGACTCCCTCCCAGCACTTAGTCATCCACCTGTAAAGCATAACCTTGTAACTCCTGGCTATTAAGCCTCTGTGCACTTAATTTGCAGGATAAAACTTCCATGTTTTCACATCACTGAATCTAGAAGTCTCAGTGACACTTATCTCCCCTCCACTATAATGCCAGTGACCGTATCTGAGCAACATGAGTGGGGGAAAAAAAAAGAGGTCGTGGTGGAAGGGGTAACAGGCTTGGTGTTCAAGGTATAAGTGGGGTAGGTGATAATGTTAGTGAAAGCACTAGTGAGCCAACACCGTCAGGTCCTATCCAAAGACAACTGACAACTTCTGTTACTGGATGGGCTACTCCACTCCCTTTCTTTGGCAGCCGCTCAGCGATATGCCTTGTTGATAGGGGCCAGAAAGAGTAAGTGCTCCAGTGGATGGCAAGCGCTGCTTCAAGTGGTCTATCCTCTTCTTTCTCCAGCTCAACATCACACACCGTACAGTCCACACAGGTGGCACCCCAATTACCCTTGCTTCCCCCGTGTCACAACTGTCCAAGTGCCCAACTGACTGTCGCGAACCACAGATGGGCGAGTCTATAGAACTGTCACCCATTCTATACCATGGGCATCAGAAGTGTACTCCAAACATTCAAGAAGGTAAGAAGAGGAAAGCATCTGCACTTATGGCCAAAATTTTTTTAGGTTGAGTTCGGGGCAGGACTGATTAGGATCTGAACAGGTTCCTGACCCTCACTACCAGACGTTAACCACCGGGAAGGGAAGTGATCCTGATGAGACTCATAACTGAGGCTCATGCGGACTGTACTGTGCTGTCAGGGCAACAAGAGAAGGGTCACTCTGAGGGCAAGGAATAGGATAACATATTGGATGATGATGAGGTTGAAGATCCTACTTGGTTGGAACCCAGAGTCACGCAGCTAAGTAGCTCATCTGAGGAGGTGGAGGAGGAAGACGAGGTTACCTTCTGCCCTACGGCGACAACACAGAGTGATGCAATCACGAGGAGCACTGCATCCTTAGCTACAACTGTGGCTGTGGCCAGCAGCGGTCGCGGGTCTTCAGCTCGCAGGGGTGGCAAGGGTAGTCTAGCCTGGGACTTTTTGAGACCGCAAAGGATGAGCCAACTCACGTTACCTACACACTTTGCAAGAAAAAAACTCAGGAGAGGGAAAACATGCAATAATTTGACTACTACATGCATGAACTTTCAGATGCTCATACAACATGCGTTATGCTGAGAATCTCACTGCGCTAAAATGCAGACCAACGGACCTCAACAACCATCAGCTGCCCCATCAACCACATCCGCTGATTCTTCTTCCTCCGCCTTTGTTACCATGCCAAGTATTGGCATGCAGGTCTCCCACCGCAAAACTTCTGGTTCTCTACCCGCTCCAGTCAGGCTGAGTGAGAGCCCGTCAGCTGTAACGGAAGCGGACATGCCTGCTATGTTTGTTTCACCGAGTACACCACATGTTTCTCAATCCACCGTAACATCTGCGCCTGCACCTCACTCACGGTCCAGCAGTTTGTCCGTTTCACCATACTCTGCCCTCTCTCCGCACTGCAGCCAGCCCTCGGTCCCGCAGTTGTGGTCACGTGAAAGATTGTTTCATCCTACACATGACAAAGCTAAGAGGCTGAACTCCACCATTTCAAATCTGTTGGCCACGGAAATGCTGCCTTTCCACCTGGTAGATACAGACGGTTTCTAGAAGCTGATGGCCATCGCAGTCTTCCAGTACCAGTTGCCCAGTCGCCATTACTTCTGTAAGAAAGCTGTGCCTGCGCTACACCAGCATGTCACAGACAACATCACCAGTTCCTTGACTATATCTATATCTGCCAGGCTGCATTTCACCACAGACACCTGAACAAGTAAGCATGGCCAAGGGCGTTACATTTCTCTGACTGGGCACTGGGTGACTCTGGTGTCTGTGGGGACAGGTGGGGAAGGGACTGCTAAGTCTTGCAATCCCCAAGGCTTGCAGAACAAACCTCTGTATTTCACACTTCCTCCACTGCGTCCTCGTCCTTCACCTCCTCTAGGGCCTCCACCTGCGCAATCAACCTCTGCCTTAACGAGATATGCGTTCCAACAGTGCAGAGCGAATCCACACCACCTTCATACTGCGCAGCCAGGGCTCACCGCAATCAGGCAGTGTTCAAATTAATATGCCTTGGAGATCGCAGTCATACAGCTGAAGAGTTGTGGACCGCTCTGCAGGCTCCGTTTCAGCAATAGCTGTCTCCGCTGAACCTGGAGCCAGGGAAGGCCGTGTGCGAACCTGTTGGCGGCCTTACGCCGAGGCGAACTCTCACACGTGCCTTGCATGGCTCACGTCCTCAACCTGGTGGTTCAGCGATTTCTTCACCACTATCCCGGCCTGGATGGACTGCTTCAGAAAGCACAGAAGCTGTGTGCTCACTTCCGCCGTTCACATCCCTTATGTCATCGACTTGCATCGATACAGAGGTCATTGTTAATGTCAGTTAACAGTTTGATATGCGATGTGCTGACGCAGTGGGGTTACACTTTGCACATGTAGCGACTGTGGCAGCAGCAAAGAGCCCTGACGCAGTATGTCATGTCGTATAGCCTGGACCAACGCAGTACGGATGTGGGGCATATCACGTTTACGAAGTGGGAACAGATTGAGGACCTCTGCACCCTTCTGCACAGCTTTGAAATGGCTACTAAACTAGTTAGAGCTGACAATGCCATCATCAGCATCACTATTCCGGTCTTTTACATGCTGGAGCAGACTGAATAGCGTGCGTCAGGAGGTGGTTGTCCCAGAAGAAGAGGATGTGGAAGGGATGAGAATGTCTCAAAGTTCCAGACTGTCGTCACACAGGTGGATGCCAAGTGACGGTGACTTAAGGCGATCGAGGGGGTTTGGAGATACCAAACATACTGTAAGTGAAGGTGCTAGAGCCGAGTAAGAAATGGAGGATGAAGAGGTGATTGTCGAGCAACAGTCAGAAGATGAAGAGGATAATCATCCCCTCTCTGTTGAACGTAGTTGGCAGAAGGGGATGAAGGAAACATGCAACATTGTTACGCAGCCAACAATAGAGTGTGGCTTTGGACCACCGCTGGAAGAGCCCGACATAGGAGTGCCTTCTTGCTACACTTTCTGAAACTTGATCCCCGTATGGTTAGGGTTCAAAATAATGCTGACTACGGAGTTGCCACTCTGTTAGATCCACGTTATAAGAGTAAATTTTGCCAGATGCTTCCTGTCCTGGTAAGGGACCCATTAATGTTGGAGTATTAAAACAAGATTTTAAGCAACCTTAATAGAGCTTTTCCCCCAAAAATCGCAGCTGTAGTCCTTCACCCTCCGGCACATCAGTTCGTCAACGCCAAAATTTTAGCAGCAGCAGAGTAAGTGGCAGAAGCTATTTCTGTGAGTCCTTTCACACAATTTTTAGACTAGTTCAATATGAATACCATAAGTGAGGATTTTGACCCGTTTACATTTTGGTCTTCAAAAATGGATGAATGGCCTTAGCTCGCCTGTCACGCCTTGGAGGTTTTATCATGCCCGGCAGCCAGCATTCTCTCAGAACGTGTGTTCAGCGCTGCTGGTGGTGTCCTGATGGATAAGCGCACCCGGTTGTCCCATGAAAGTGTTGACCGCCTAACTTTCATCAGGCGGTCATGGATCTCAAAGGACCTTTGCACCCCAATCACAGACTGTACAGAGTAGGCGATGTTGTAGTTTTTAGTGTACTGCATTGATCTTGTGGAATTGCAGTCTGTGTTATTTCTTGTGTGCCTGCTCTTGCTGCGGTTGCAGATTTTAGGCCCTAATTTTTTGAAATGTGGAGAATACAGATTTGGTCTCTCAATCCATTGGGTTGGCTGTAGTGGAAGAGGTGTCGTTCCTAATTGTACAATTTCTACTGTACTGAAATTGATGCTACTTTGTTGGTGTCTGCCAGTAATTTTTGGAAATGTGGGGAATCCTGATTGGGTCTCCATCTATTGGGTTGGCTGTAGTGGAAGAGGTGTTGGTCCCCATTATAGTACTTATACTATACTATCTTTCAAATGGGAACAGTCCTGACTGGGTCTCCATCAACTGGGTTGGCTGTAGGGGAAGAAGTGTCGGTCCTAATTATACTATTTCTACTGTACTGAAATTGATGCCACTTCGGTGGTATTAGGCCCTAATTTAGGGAAATGTGAACACTCCTGATTGGGCCTTCATGTGCTGGGTTGGCTGTAGTGGAAGAGGTTTTGGTCTCCTTTACAATAGTTATACTCTAGTGAAAATAATTTTTTCATAGGAAGAGTAGTGGCGCTGGTAGGCTGGTCAATAAGACCCACAGCGACGTAAGACAATTACCACAAGGTGTCAGATTAATGTAAATATTAAAAAATATACTAAGTCGCGCTGGTCTAGTAGACACAAGAGATAGACGAAGTTTAAAAAACTAGATTTTAGTTTAAATGTGATTAAAACGAGGGGACAATGTATAATAATGTAAAATATGAAAATAATGAAATGGTGCTCACGGGATCCTGGGTTTCGGATCTGGTTGCAGGTGGAGATAGTAGTCCTCTTAAAAGACTCTGCAGGTAGGATAATAGCCCTGTTAGAGGAAGGAAAGGGAAAAATTAGAACCCTATATAGTTTTACTAGAAGTACACAATTTCCGGGTTGAGATGTACCTGGGGGTAGGTGTAGATACTGTGACTCCTTCAAATGGACCTAAGGAAGGGCCTTCATGGGTCCTGGGTGTGCTCTCTTTGGGTTGTAATAGGGAGGGGGGGTTAATTATGGCAGTCTAGGATCGTGGTAGCTAGTGGGGTGAGATGGTTACCTGAGATAGTCAGTATGACATAAATGTCCTGGTGGGTGTGTTCTATATGCTGGATATTACGTCCGGACAGTGATGTTATCCTAGGATGAATTTAGACCACATGTCTTATGCGTAGATATTAGATTTTAGCTACTTGGTGGATGGTCAAGTGGTCAGGTTGAGTTGGTACCTGGATCAGGCAGAGGATTCCGGGGTTGCAAAGATAGAACTCAACGTACACGTTGCTTGTGCGTGCAGTAGACTGGTAGTCCTTGGTGGTACACTGGTGGTACAGTGGCTGGGTAGGGGCTACCTCAGTAGCGTGTACTGTAGACAGGTTTGTTGTGACTGACCTAGTCCTGGCAGTCTGGAGACGTTGAAGAATCTTCTTGTGTGAAGCGCAGGGTAGGCAGAGTTGGCGGCACTGACTATGCCTTCTGCTACCGCTGGTGTGCGGTAGCTGTTCGTTGTGTCGAGGGGTGAGTCATGCAGATGCTGGCTGGTAAGTAGCAGGAGCAAGAGCGGAGTCCCGACCGGTGACGTCCGTTACTTGAGTACTCCTGAAGGTGCGCGTGTTGTGCTGGTCGGATCCAGCAGGACCTATAGGACCTGTATGACGTGGCGTCATGTGAGGAGCACGTCACTCGGGCAGTATGGTTGCTGGTATGGACCAATTCCAACGCGTTTCGGAAGCTTCTTACCAACCAGTGTTTGCACGACTCACCCCTGGACACAACGAAGAGCTACCGCACACCAGCGACATCAGAAGGCATAGACAGTGCTCCAGTCCTCTTTGGAGGTGTGGGTTCGAATCCCACTGGTGCCAGGATCATTCCATTTTCCTGGTGATTTGCCTTTTTTCCAGCATCCAGTAGTTTTAATATAGTCAGATGTGCTTCACTTACTACAAGGAAGCTAGCATGTGTGATCTCAAATCGAAATTTGGCTGAGTGAGATAATACCTTGGTTTAAGGCTCCAGTCTTTTTTCAAAGTGTGGATTCGAATCCCACTGGTTCCACAATCACTCTATTTTCCAGGTGATTTGGGCTAATGCCCTTGTTTAAGGCTTCAGTCCTCTTTAGAGGTGTGAGTTCGCATCCCACTGATGCCAGAATTATTCCTTTTTCCTGGTGATTTGCCTTTTTCCCAACATCCAGTAGTTTTAATATAGTCAGATGTACTTCACTTACTACAAGGAAGCTATTATGTGTAGATCTCAAATGGAAAGATGACTGATTGGGCTGATGCCCTGTTCTAATGTTCCAGTACTCTTTGGAGGTGTGGGATTGAATCCCACTGGTACCTCAAACATTCCTTTTTCTTGGTGATTAGCTAATTTCCCAACAGCCAAAAGTTTTAATGTAGTCTGATGTGCTTCACTTACTACAAGGAAGCTAGCATATGCAGATCTCAAACGGTAATGTGGCTGAGTGGGGTAATGCCCTGGTTTAAAGCTGCAGTCCGCTTTGGCGGTGTGGGTTCGAATATCTTGGGTGCCACAATCTTTCCATTTTCCTGGTGATTTGCCTATTTTCCATCATCCAATACAGTATAATATAGTCAGCAGCGATGAGTGAGCATAGTCGCAAGTACTCGCCCGAGCATCTCAGTACTCGAGATGCTCGGGTCCCATCCCTGCATGGCTGGCGCTTTTTAGAGCGCCAATCAACATGCAGGGATTGCCTGCCACTCACTGTAATGCCGCAGCCATGTTGGTTGTGGTATTACAGTGATTGGCTGGCCGCACAGCGTCATCAGGTCTATATCAAACATGGCGCCGCTGTGCTCGTCAGTCTACTCCACAATCAGACAGTGTAGGGAGAGATTTCGTTGTGTATTAGGTAGTGTAGGGAGAAAGCAAGTACATTACACATATCCATCTCAACAAACAGTCCTTCTGAGGACTAATCCATCTGCAGAGATATCAGGCAGGCAGTGTATATAGCACAAGAGGCTCCATTCCAGTTCTGCCTTCTGCTGCTGTTAGACATTTCTAGACAAAGGCTCAGGGGCCAGGTATATTTTTTTTTGGGATCTTAATCCTCATTATTTGCTTAAAAAGCAATCCAGAGAACACTGTTTTTCTGCGCCATTTGCTCATCAAGAGAATGCCAAGAGTGTGCAAAGCAGTCATCAAAGCAAAAGGTGGCTACTTTGAAGAACCTAGAATATAAGACATATTTTCAGTTGTTTCACACTTTTTTGTTAATTATATAATTCCACATGTGTTAATTCATAGTTTTGATGCCTTCAGTGTGAATGTACAATTTTAATAGTCATGAAAATACAGAAAAATCTTTATATGAGAAGGTGTGTCCAAACTTTTGGTCTGTGCTGTACGTTTTCTGAAAATTCTGCCATTTCTGGCCTCCATTCTAATTTTTTTTCAGTGTCAGCAAAGTTTTTGACACCGGTTTGCTGTTCAAAATAGTTACCTACAGGCCAGGTATTTAAAACTGTGGTTTCTCCGTCACACGGATTACATATAACTTCGCTTCAAATTCAGCCATTTGTAGTGAGCATGACAGATATTGTCCTCCATTTAAAATGGGCAAGGCGCGTGGCAAGGGATGGGGAACTGGACGTGATGGTGATAGTGCATGCAGAGGCAGAGGCCCTGGGCAAGCTGAAATTGTGCCAAAACAAACACCCACATCTTCTCGCCTGACCTTCCTGTCCCATTTCCTAGGGTACCGCAGCACACCACTATTGAACCCAGAGCAGTGTCAAAAGGTTGTTGGTTGGATAGCGGATAATGCTTCCAGTCACTTTGCCACCACCACCCTGTCTTCCACATGGTCAAGTCTCAGTAGCTGTGAGTCTGGACTGCATATTCCTCACCCTGATCCTCCTTCCTCCCACCATGACGAGTGCCCGGAGACTATTGATCTCACACTTGGACACTCCGAAGAGCTGTTCACTTTTCCATTTATAGATTCGGGCCTCTCGCCCGGTCCACTTGAAGCGGGGCAAGAGCAGATCGCATGTAGCGATGCCCAAATATTTGAGCAGCCATGGTCACACGAAGGTGACTGTGGGAAAGTGTCACAAGAGGTGGACGATGATGAGACACAATTGCCAGAAAGTCAGGAGGAGTACCTGGGTGCGGAAGTAGAAGACGAGGTGGTGGATGATATAGAAACTGACCCAACCTGGCAGGAGGACATGCAGAGCGAGGACTGCAGCACACAGGGGTAGGGAGGCAGAGCACCCCAACAGGCAGGAAGAAACAGTTTGGTGGCCGCAGACAGAAGGCAGGCAACTGTTCCCCATAACATCAACATGAAGGAAGTTGCCAGTACAACTGTTATGTCTTCCCGAGTCTGGTTGTTTTTTAAAGACTCTGCCAATAACCCCAAAAAGGCCATTTGCACCACCTGCCAGTCCAGTGTAAGAAAGTCCTTACTAAGAGATGAAAGAGCCTGGAAAACAGTGTAGATAATAATTATTCAAAGCCGAGAATGAAGTTTATTCAGAGGTATGCGGCAGAACAGTTCAGAATGCAGGCAGGGAAAATACACTTGACACTCGCAGGTGTCTAGATAAGTAAAACAGCATTGGGATATCTGGCAATAGTCTGGCCAGGGTGTGGCCTTGGTAGTGGAGTGCCTGTAGACTGTCGATAGAATGGCCTCGAATAACAGTATCAGAGCCTTTTTAGGCATAGCTTAAACAAAGGAACTACATATTGCGGCAAAAGGCATATACATGATAATCTCATACTGCAGGGAAGATGTGCATTTTAGAACAACAATGTGATAATGCAACATGACAATATTCATGAGTATTTTTACCAAACTCCATTAAATCCATAAATTCCCATGTCCTTACTTAAGAAATGACAGCTTCCTAATAATTCTCCGCATATTGACAACTGTATTGTCCTAATTTCCATACCACAATTGCAATAACATTATTTACTACGTTATAACACCACTTATTTACTCTCATATTGACCTGCAGCTGCTGCTATTAACCTTTGTGTATACTAACTATCCTGCTAATGGCATTGATATCATTTTATCGCTCCATTGTGACTAGGACATGTGTAGGACATGCATCTCATTAGCTGCAAAACTCAGTTCTCAAACTTCTGAACAAGATGGCTGCTAGGTTTAACATGACTGTTCAGAATATTAGGACTTCTCATTCTCTTACAGCCAGCATCAGCAGGGGTGGCAAAACTACCAGCCGGACCACCACCAGCATGATCAGGCACATGGCAGCAAAGCACCCGACTTTGTGGGCCGGACCCCAGGGTCCAGGAACAGTGTCTGCGGGTGGCACCACTGCTTCTTCCGCTGTTGTGCATGCAAGCCAATCCCCTGTCCATGGTGCATGTGAAGATGCCTCCGGCCCTGCACCTGTCGTTGCACACTCTCAAGTAGCAGCATTAGCAAGCACTTCCACGTCCTTGTCCCAGCGCAGCATTCAGTTGTCCATACCCCAGTCCATGGAGCACAAGCGCAAATATGCAGCCAACGCCCCACAGGCCACACTACTAAATTCCCACATTTCACGATTGCTTGCGCTCGAAATGTTGCCTTTTAGGCTCGTGGAGACGAAAGTGTGGCACCCCAGGGGGTCTGGTTGCCACAGTGGTAGGAATACCATGTTTGAGAGCGAGCATGGGCTTTCCTAGTCAGGAGCACTATTGCATGCAACGCCTCCTGCCCCAGTCCAGGGAGGGGAGGAACCTGCCCTTTATAAACTGGATCTGGGGCGGGGTTAGAGAGTCGAGTCGAGTAGTTCCAGAGAGAGGGACAGAGGAGCAGCAAGGAGCTCTGTAGGAGACAGGAGCTGAAGGCCAGGGACTGGAGCTAGCAGAGCTCGTCCTGGCCGAAGACGCAGAGAACCGGACACCGGAGTCCGAGGCTGTGAGGATATCCACATCCAGCAGCAGAAACCACCTGGCAGGGGATTTCAGGTCCTCTGGCCATAGAAAGCCCGGAGGCTGTGTCACACGCAAGGGACCGGCATCGCCAACGAGGAGCGGAAGGTACCAAAGGCCCCAAGTCACCAGCCAAACGGGTGATCACCACACGGTACACTCAGGGACGTGGGCTACTACACGACTACAGCAGGGTAGCCAGGAAGAGTGCAGTCAGACGGGAAGGCCTACACCTCCACCTGGCCAGGGGGACTCTTGTTCGCTCACAGACTGACCAGGCCTCTAATGTTAGCCAGTACTCCCGGCAGGGCCTTCTTCATTACCAACAGTAAAGACCCTGAACTGCACTGCACGGACTGTGAGTCATTTCTGCTGCGCCCATGCACCACAACCCTCACCATCTACACACGCTGCCCTGAGGCTATACTCCTCTGCTGCGCACCCAACATCAGCCTCAGTGGTCTGCCCCGCAGCGGCGGTTCGCAGTGACCGCAATCCACGGGTGGCGTAGTCGGACATTTAAACCTTACAAAACCAAATAAACAGATCCGCCACTGGTTTGACCACCCTGAGCCACGGGACCGGGTCGCTGCCACGGAGACTACAACCCCTAGCTTTACACAGAGACCCGGCTCCGGGTATTCCCCCACACACGGCCCAGGGGGTGCGTCAACTTTGGCGTAGTCAGCAGGATTTCGTGCCCGCAACCACCGGGTACTACGTGCCTGAAGAAAGACTGTGATACTTACCGTGGTGAAGTTTCCCGCCATCCGCAGCCATTTTCCCGCCATTGGGTGCCATTTTTGGGACGCTGCGCGGGAAGAAGAGGGGTTTGGACGCCAAAAGCGCGCGAGAGCTGAAGCCCCGCCTTACGTACTGATGCTGCGCAAGGTCCTGGAAGGAACCCAGCGGACACCGACGTCACCAGCGCTCGACGCAAGGTCCTCGACCCCGACGATCGCCTGCGGAGCCGCGGCCTACGGAGAAGAAGCAACTGGAAGGTAGGCCACGGTTAACTAGTGGGGAGGAAGACACCAGGAATGGAGGGAGCTCCCACCGTCAGCGCGGCTGCTGCCGCAGTGATGCCGTTCACGATGCCGTATATCCCCGGAGCGGCATGGTTACCCCAGTACTCAGGGGAGTCGCATACCCTGAGCGACTTTAAAGAAAGACTGAATAGCGTATTCAAAGTATACCCCCTGTCCGAGGAACAAAAAGTGAGCATCCTGATAGGCCAGTTAATCGGAGCAGCCCAAAGAGAAGTGAAGTCCTGGTCAGCCAGGGAAAAGGGGACTGTAAAGGAAATACTGGCCCGTCTAAGGGACACTTTTGATACCCGCACCTCAGCAGAGATCAAGCTAAAATTTTATGGATGCAAACAGCTGGCACAAGACAGTATACGGGACTTTGCTTAAGCAGGCGGACCCTGACAGCGTGCGGAATGAGGATAAGCTGTTGACTGAACAGTTCATTGAGGGTCTACTGTCCAGCGCCCACCGAACCCAGTTGTGTGTAATGGGCTTGCAGAACCCTGATTTGGACTTTGCGCAGTTTAAAGACAGGGCCATCTGGGTGCTCCGAGAACCGGCACCAGGTGGCGCTGTAACCCACAGGCGCACTGCTATCACCTATCACCAGGAGGCGGCGCCCTTGTCTGCAGAGCCTGTGGGAGCTGGTGCACAGGCTTTGGACAAAGCCCCGGCTGCAGACCTGCACCATCAGGTCCAAGAGCTGACCAAAAGCGTTGCCGCGCTAACCAGAACTGTTCAGTCTTTACAGGTGTCCCCTCCAGGAAAGATCCACCTGGCCACCAGTCCGGAGGACGTCCCTTGGCGCCGACAAAGGAAGGATCCCATCGTCCAGAGGAAGGCCCAGCGACCGCTACGACCAGGACGGACAACCCATCTTCCGCCGCTTCAACCAACCAGGACATATGGCAAGGTACTGTCATTTAAACCGGCCCAACCTGGGGCGGAGGGCCGACCCCCAGGCATAAGACCATCAGGCCCATCTAGCTGGCGTGATAAGTACGTAGGGGGACGACCGGTCTTGCCTGTGGTGCTGGATGGCATTCCTATGAGTGCACTACTGGACACCGGGTCACAGGTAACCACCATCCCCTATGTGCTTTTTAAGCGGTACTGGAATGACTCAGATATTACCCTCTACCCAGATAACGATTTGAGCATCATCGCCAGCAATGGTCATCCCGTACCGCAGGTGGGATTCAAGGAGGTGACCATCAAAATTGGTAAAGTTTAACTGCCAGCACAAGGACTGATTAGTGTGGACATTGACCGTCGTGAAAGCCACCCTAAGATAACCTTAGGTACTAATGTTATTGAAAATTGTCTTGCAGAGATAATTGTCATATTACAGCAGGTTGCGGTGAACGCCAGCTCCAGCCAGCAGTGTGTCCTACAAAAAGAGATCAGAGCCCTGATGAAAAGGCAACAGGTAGAACTGTCTGGTGGTGAGATTGGTAGTGTTAGGATGAGTGACCCGTTCCCTATCTCCATGCCCCCAAAAAGTGAGATAATGATCTGGTGCCGGACTGCAATCAGGTTAAGAGGAAGGGACTACCAAGCCATGGTAGAACCCGTCTACTCAGACAGTAGGCCCACCATTTTGACAGCACGGGGGGTGGTCGATGTACGCCATGGGAGGGTACCCGTCCGCATCCTAAACATTGGGGAAAGAGAAGTATACTTGCCCCGGTATGCCACTCTAGCCAAATTGTTCACCGTTAACCAAAACTCTGTAAAGGCCGTGGAACCCTTGCCTCCATCTCAACCAGAGGAGGGTAACGGCTCCAAGAAGCAAATGGAGGACTGGTGTCAGAAGCTCTATGTGGGCACCGACTCCACTCCCTCACACCAAAAACAGGGAGTCTACCGGATGGTGCAGGAGTACGAAAGAGTCTTTAGCAAACACCCACTAGACTTTGGGCAAGTAAAGGGGGTAGAACACCACATCCCCACGGGAGATCATCCACCCATAAAGTAAAGATACCGACCTGTACCCCCTGCACACTATCAGAATGCCAAGGGAATGTTGCGAAAAATGAAGGAGGCTGGGGTAATCAGGGACAGCTATAGCCCCTGGGCAGCTCCACTAGTTCTTGTGAAAAAGAAAGATGGCACCATGAAAATGTGTGTAGATTACAGAAAGGTCAACCGTATCACACACAAAGATGCGTACCCGTTACCTAGGATAGAGGAATCTTTAGCTGCATTAAAGTCTGCTAACTTCTTCTCCACTTTGGATCTTACTAGCGGGTACTGGCAGGTTCCTGTAGCAGAGGCAGACAAGGAGAAGACCGCGTTCACCACCCCGATGGGTCTCAGTGAATTCAACTGTATGCCGTTCGGGCTATGCAACGCACCATCAACCTTCCAGCGGTTGATGGAGTGCTGCTTGGGGCACAGGAATTTCGAGACGGTCCTGCTATACCTGGACGATGTCATTGTGTATTCCAAAACATATGAGGACCATCTGAAACACCTGGCAGAGGTGTTTGACGACCTGGCAGGCTACGGCCTAAAGGTGAAACCCTCCAAGTGTCATCTACTGAAACCAAAGGTACAGTACCTGGGACATGTGGTGAGTGCTGACGGAGTAGCTCCAGACCCTGATAAGATCACAGTGATTAAGGACTGGCCAAGACCCTCCAGCATAAAGGAAGTGCGGCAGTTCCTCGGGTTGGTAGGCTACTACCGAAGATTCATCTCGGGGTTCACCAAAATGGCAGCCCCTATGCAAGACCTCCTGTTAGGTCAGTCAAAGACTAAGAATCAGAAGCCGCCCTTCAGGTGGGACAAGCTGGAAGAAGAGTCTTTCCGCCAGCTGAAGATGGCCCTCAGTGGGGATGAGATCCTGGCTTACCCTGATTACGGCCAGCCTTTCATCCTCCACACAGACGCCAGTAATGTGGGGCTGGGAGATGTACTATCCCAGATCCAGCAGGGCAGAGAGCGGGTAATTGCTTACGCCAGCCGAAAACTACGGCCCACAGAGAGAAACCCTGAGAATTATAGCTCCTTCAAGCTAGAGTTCCTGGCAGTGATGTGGGCAGTGACGGAACGTTTCAAACGTTACCTTGCCTCTGCCAAGTTTACTGTGTACCCGGACAACAACCCGTTGACACACCTGGACACTGCAAGACTTGGTGCCCTGGAGCAAAGATGGATGGCCCGGCTGTCCAACTATGAGTTTACCATCAAATACCGGGCAGGATGCACAAATGCCAACGCAGACGCCCTGTCCAGGATGCCAAACTTGCCGGACAGAGGGGAAGATCCAGAAGAACTGGAAGAGATTGAACTCCCTGCGTTCCACCATCATGGGATTACGCAGTGTTCCCACTGTGTAAGGGACAAGCACTCTGCCACGTTCAATCCCTTACCTCACTACAGCTGGGCGGAGAAGCAAGACAGTGACCCAGCCGTCCGCCTGGTAAAAGAAATGCTGACACAGGCTGATGCCCGCCTTGACCCAGATGCTCCGGAAGAGACCAAACAGCTGTGGAAGGAGAGGAGTAAACTGTTTCTCTACAAGGGGAAGCTGTGCCGGTGAATTGTCAACTCCCGGACACATGAGCTGACCTGGCAGGTAGTGGTCCCGAGCCGAGACGCGGCTATGGTCCTGGAGGCATACCACGACGGAGCAGGGCACTTTGGATGGAAGAAGTTGGAGTTCCTGTTGTGTGAACGGTTCTTCTGGGTAGGCATGAGAGGGGCCATTGAGAGATGGTGCAGAGACTGCGGCCCGTGCAACCAGAGAAGAAAGGACCGTGCCAGCCAGAAGACTCCCCTGCAGCCCATCATCACCAAGCAGCCACTAGAACTGGTAGCCCTGGACCATGTGAAGTTGGCTCCAAGCAGGTCCGGGTACGTCTACGACCTCACCATCGTAGACCACTACTCCCGGTTCCTGGTGGTGGTCCCTGTCAAGGACTTAATGGCTCAGACAGCAGCTAGAACCTTCCAGCAGCACTTCTGCCGTCCACACGGGTATCCAGAGCAAGTGTTGACTGACCAAGGTCCAGCCTTCGAAGCGGAGGTCTTCCAGGAGTTCTGCAATCTGTATGGCTGCAAGAAGATAAGGACAACGCCCTATCACCCCCAAACCAACGGATTGTGCGAGAAGATGAACCAGGTGGTGATAGACTTGCTGAAAATGTTTCCCCTGGAAGAACGCAGTCTGTGGCCTGAAAAACTGCCTGATCTGGTGGACTTGTATAACCACATCCCAGTAAATTCCACCAACCGCACCCCGGCTTACCTAATGAGAGCAAGACCTGGTAAGTTGCCTATTGACCTGGATATGGGAGTCCTGACACCCGAGGATACCTCGCCAGAGGCAGACTGGGATACAGAATGGCAGCAGCAGTACCGGAAAGTGCAGGAGAGTGTTGAGAGAAGTCTGTCTCAAGCAAGAGAAAGGCAAGAGAGGACTTACAACCAGCATGCTCCCGCTGTTCCCCTGGCACCTGGAGAGCAGGTCTTGAAGAGGAAGAGGCGGCTCCATAAGTTGGATGACCAGTTGGAGAAAGACCTGTACACAATACTGCCCTCAAGTCATGAAAATCCGAAAGTAGGCATTATCAGTAAGGATGGAGGAGAGACCACAGCCACTGTCTCCAGAGACCACCTGAAGAAGTGTCCCGAGCAGCTGCAAAGCACTGATGAAGACCAAGATAGCCCTCAACCCGCAGAGGAAAGGGAAGAAATGGTCAGTACAGTAGTCGGAGAATTTCTCTGGTTCTGGACACAAATTAACAACGCTATTGTGGTACCCGTCCTTGCCTTTCTCCAGCCAGCCCCTCAAGGGCCTACCAAAGAGCAAGTAGTGTTGGGAGAGCAACCGGCCCCAGAGGCAGAATATTCCATACCAGCAGCCCAGGAGAACCAACCCTCTGCTAGTAGTGAGCCTGCCGTGACCGTGGTAAGCCAAAGAGTACACAGAAAGCTGACCAATCTACCCGTAACATCTCCAAACACCTGTAGTGCCCACACTAGCGAGCCCATTACACAAGGGGTGGAAACAGGGGACCCAGGAAGATCACCACCAGATAGTGTGTTACGTAGGTCCACAAGGAGCACCAAGGGTCAAATACCAGCCCTCTGGAGAATTTAAAAATGATATATACCTGTATATTGCAAATGTTGAAATGTTTTATGTTTGTTTGCATGAATAATAATTATGTTTCTCAAGTTACCCGACAGGGTCTATGGACTGACAGGTTATGGACAATGAATAACCGGAACTGTACCTTGTAAATAGTTGCACCTGTTAAGTGCCCCTTTTGTCCAGACCACAGAACCAAAACCCGTGGAGGTGGCTGAAGACGTGGTCCAACTCCGGATCATCAATGCCCTGTAGCCACCCCAGGGCCTACGTTGAGGGTTTGGGACGGGTTCCTCAAAATACATCTTGGGTGACATGGACACCTGGTTACTGAAGAGCTGTGACCTATAAAGACTGAACTCCTTGTACATATGTTGTTGTGTTATTGCTTATACCCTGTTATGTATGTTTTCATAAAATGTGTTTAGTCCCGGAGTACTAAAGTTTACCAGGGGGGAATGTGGCACCCCAGGGGGTCTGGTTGCCACAGTGGTAGGAATACCATGTCTGAGAGCGAGCATGGGTTTTCCTAGTCAGGAGCACTATTGCATGCAACGCCTCCTGCCCCAGTCCAGGGAGGGGAGGAACCTGCCCTTTATAAACTGGGTCTGGGGCGGGATTAGAGAGTCGAGTCGAGTAGCTCCCGAGAGAGGGACAGAGGAGCAGCAAGGAGCTCTGTAGGAGACAGGAGCTGAAGGCCAGGGACTGGAACTAGAAGAGCTCGTCCTGGCCGAAGACGCAGAGAACCGGAGTCCGAGGCGGTAAGGATATCCACATCCAGCAGCAGAAACCACCTGGCAGGGGATTTCAGGTCCTGAAGCCCAGAGGCTCAGTCACACGCAAGGGACCGGCACCGCCATCGAGGAGCGAAAGGTACCAAAGGCCCCAAGTCACCAGCCATACAGGAGAGCACCACACGGTACACTCAGGGATGTGGGCTACTACACGACTACAGCAGGGTAGCCAGGCAGAGTGCAGTCAGACGGGAAGGCCTACACCTCCACCTGGCCAGGGGGACTCTTGTTCGCTCACAGACTGACCAGGCCTCTAATGTTAGCCAGTACTCCCGGCAGGGCCTTCTTCATTACCAACAGTAAAGACCCTGAACTGCACTGCACGGACTGTGAGTCATTTCTGCTGCGCCCATGCACCACAACCCTCACCATCTACACACGCTGCCCTGAGGCTGTACTCCTCCTGTGGGGAGTTACACTACCCTCTGCTGCGCACCCAACATCAGCCTCAGCGGTCTGCCCCGCAGCGGCGGTTCTCAGTGACCGCAATCCACGGGTGGTGTAGTTCGACATTTAAACCTTACAAAACCAAATAAACAGATCCGCCACTGGTTTGACCACCCTGAGCCATGGGACCGGGTCGCCGCCACGGAGACTACAACCCCAGCATTACACAGAGACCCGGCTCCGGGTATTCCCCCACACACGGCCCAGGGGGCGCGTCAGAAGCATTCCACCACCTGATGGTGGCGGCCGTCCCTCGGTACTCGGTCCCCAGCCGCCACTATTTCTCCCGGTGTGCCGTCCCCGCATTACACAAGCACGTGTCCCAAAACATTAGCTGTGCCCTCAACAACACAATTACCGGGAAAGTCCACCTAACCACGGACACGTGGACAAGTGCTTGTGGGCAGGGATGGTAAATCTCACTGACAGCACACTTTGTTAACATAGTGGAAGCCGGGACCCAGTCGGACTTTGGAACGGAACACATTCTCCCGACGCCAAGGATTGCGGGTCCTAGGTAAATCAGGGTTGCCCCCACAGTCTACAGCTCCTGCGCCTAATCCTCCTCAACCTCCTCCTCCTCTTCAGCCTCCATCTCCGAAATGACCACATCAGTCACAAGCTGGAAGCACTGCAGCACTGCCTCGGCCAAGCGGGAACAGGCTGTGCTGAAGCTAATATGCTTAAGTGACAAACTGCACAATGCTGGAGAGTTGTGGACAGCTCTGAAAGATCAGGCAGATCTGTGGCTCACACCGCTGAACCTACAGCCAGGCATGGTCGTGTGTGACAATGGCCGGAACCTGGTGGTGGCTCTGAGGCGAGCTCACACACGTACCATGCCTGGCCCATGTGCTTAACCTCGTGGTTCAGCGGTTTCTCAAATCCTACCCGGAGCTGCCGGATCTGCTTGTTAAAGTACAACGCCTGTGTGCCCATTTTAGAAAGTCACCTACAGCTTCCGCCGCCCTTGCCGTGTTTCAGCAGCGTTTGCAGCTTCCGGCTCACAGACTGGTGTGTGATGTCCCCACGCGTTGGAACTCTACACTGCAGATGTTGGGAAGGATTTGTGAGCAGAAGAGGGCAGTTGTTGAGTACCATCATCAACAAGGCCGTCGGTATTCAGTTCAGACTCCACACATAAGAATTCAGGAGTGGACATATGTACCATCCTCCAAAATTTTGAGGACTCCACTAAGATGGTGAGCGGCGATGACGCCATAATTAGCATCACCATCCCGCTTCTTCTGAAACGCTGTCTGCTGACAATCAAAGAGGATGCATTGCAGGCGGAGCACGATGAGATGGAGCAAGGAGAACCATACAGGGTGATTACACACAGCCCAGCCTCATCTCATCCCAACGTGGATTGGGTGACAATGAGGAAGAGGAGGAGGAAGAACAGGAGCTAGTTTCATGCGCTATAGACGCTACTACCTGCACAACTGTCATACCGTCTGTTCAGCGTGGATGGCCTGAGGACAGAGTGGAGGAGGAGGAGAGCATGGTCAGTCGTCCTCTTGGTGAGGACATGGAACTCTTGCCTGTTAGCAGTCTGGCACGCATGGCTGAGTTTGTTACGCTGCCTTTCCCATGACCCTCGCGTTCTCAAAATTTTGGGTGACAATCATTACTGGTTGGTGACACTTCTAGACCCACACTACAAGGAGAACTTTATATCGCTTATTTCTGAGGCGGACTGGTCTACAAAAAAGGGGCAGCACCAGAAGGCCCTTGGTGTGGAACTATTAAAAAAATTCCCATCTGAAAACGCTGATGGCAGAGGTCACAGTTCGTTGGACAACCAAGGAGTACAGGCGAGAGAGACACAACTTCAATCCAGCAGAGGCAGGGGAACACTGTAAAAGTTCTGGGAGAATTTTGTCAGCCCCTCCCATCGCACAGGCCCTGAGGTGCGGGGTACTCTCACAAGGAGTGCAAAGTTAGGGAAGATGCTGAGGGAGTACCTTGCCGACCGCACCAACGTCCTCCGTGATTCCTCTGTGCCTTATAATTATTGGGTATCCAAGCTGGATACGTGGAATGAACTGGCTCTCTACGCCTTGGAGGTTCGGACGTGCCCTGCCACTAGCGCTTTATCAGAGCGGGTTTTTAGTGCCACTGGTGGAATTATAACTGATAAGCGCATCCACCTGTCAACTGAAAATGCTGACAGGCTGACTCTTATAAAAATGAACAAGGGCTGGATTGGGCCAGACTTCTCAACACCACCGAATGATAGCAGCGTAACATAAACTCAAATCCAGTGTCTTTTTTTGCGAGGTGTATTTTCATGCACCTCTTCACACCCACACATGGGTATACGCTTCCTGATTTTGGCTCTTTGCTCTTGTCCTCCTCCTTCTCCTCATCCTTATCCTCCACCACCATATCACCAGGGTGACCCTAGTCCGTGATGCAACACCCACATAATTTTTTTAAAGGGTGTTTATGATGCCCGTAAAAAAATTTTTTTATACAGTATGTTCATGTATACCCCCTAGGGGTAAATGTTTGTCAGTGCATGGGCATTACAAGTATAGGAGACTCGCTCCTTTCTAATGGGAACATTTTTTATGAGGCCCTCCTCCACGTCTCTTCCAAGGGACATTGGAGTACCTCCAAATTTTTGGCAACCCTTGCATTCATTGCATAGGCAAATACAATGAGAGACTCACTTCCTAATAATGGGAACATTGTTTTCAGGAGGCCCTCCTCTAAGTCTCTTCAAAGGGGTATTGGGGTGCGTCCAAATTTTGGGCAGCCCTGCCATTCTCTGCATACGAAATAACAATATAGGAGACCCACTCTTTAGTAATGGGAACAATGAAACAGCCGGCTGATGGCTCTCTAAGAATAATGAGGGCCAACTGCTGGCCCTTTAAGAATAGTAAAGGCTGCCTGATGGCCCTATAAAAATAGGCATTATGACTTTCAGAGTCCCTCCTTCATAAATGAAACAGGATGTGTCTGATGATTTCTCACACACCACATGGCCAGATAAGGTTGTAAAATGTTAAAATGACATTTCCTGGTGAATGCATTTGTCACGGTTGAAAGCAATGCAAAACTGCATCAAAAACGCTAAGTGTGAACATAGCCCAAGATGGGGAGGAGTATTTTTGTGTTTTTGGTTATTTAATTTGCTTTATATACAAGTCATTACCCTGGAAAGGATGTTCCTTAACATATTTCCCAGGAAAATCCATTTTGGTTTAGTTTTTTGTATGTTTTATTGTGAATCTGTAAAAGTGGCGTAATACCTCTGACAGCGTTGTTCACAGAAGTTAGCTGGTAGTCAGAAATGCTTCGAGAGGTCTTCCCCATGCTGATCCCATGTCATTTGAGCATTGTTCCTATCGATTTGGGCAATTTTTAGGCCCTCTGCAGACCGCCGGGGGGAGCCACCAGAAAAATCTAAAGTTTCCCATAGACTTACATAAGGCTCGTTGCTCGGGTCGAGCACCCGAGCATTTTAGTGTTCACCCATCGCTAATAGTCAGTTGTGCTTCACTTACTAAAAGGAAGCTAGCAGGTATAGGTTTCAAATGGTAATACGGCTGAGTGGGCTAATGCCGTGGTTTAAAGTTGTAGTGTTCTTTAGAGGTGTGGGTTCGAATCCCACTTGTGCCACGATCATTCTATTTTCCTGGTGATTTGCGTATTTTCAAACATCCAGTAGTTTTAATATAGTCAGATTTGCTAGCATAAACAGGAAGCTAGCATAAACAAAACACAAATGGTAATGTGGCTGAGTGGGCAAAAAGTCAATGAGAAATGCGAGTAATTTTCTGCTGGACCCTACAAAGGGTCTGGGGGCCTGAGGAAAAGGCTGAAATGGATGGGAAAGTGATGAAACAGAATGGGAAGAGCCTGGAGAATATCCCTGCATGCATTTCTGACTCACATATGGTTTCTGGGAATAAGTTTTCGCAGTATTACGCCACTTTTACAGACACACAAGAACAACTACCAAACCTAACCTAAATTGCATTTAACAGGCCAAAAAGGTTAAGAAACAGATTTTCCTGCACAATCACTTGTATATAAGGCTAAATAAACCAGAGAAACCCAAAAAATATCCCTTTTAGCGTTTGTTCACACATACTGTTGTGGCTTTTTTTTGCCTTTTACAATTGGGAGGGCCCTGACTTATACATTTTGTAGGTCCCTCTGTCATACATAATTTTTAGTTTGCTATTCCCCAACACTTTACAAGTACAGCTAGAACGCACCAGTAAGTATGTTGATCTTTGACCTGAGAGGCCTCAGGTGGCTCTGTCTGTTTTGGAGGGACAGCTGTTACTTAGACATTTGGGCGGACCCTCCATCATTGACACTCAGATAGTGGAATACATATTCAATAGCAGTAAACAATGTGCCCATTGTAGCGTTGGGCTTGACCCTCCTCCTCCACCATCATGTGATACTGCGGCCCTAAATTCAAATGTTCAGAGGGCCTGCAGTAGGCAGGAAAGCTGAGTTTTGTGAGAGCCCTCGTGTGGCCCTGTAACATACATTTTGAAGTGCCCTTCTCTAGAAATTTTGGAGGTCCCTCTTGTGTACAATACATTTGAGAGTGCCCTCACTTATTCATATTGTAGGGCCCTCACTCTATTATTAAACTCATCTAAGGGCAGAGACTGCAGAGAAAAAGGCCAAGAGACATGGAGTACTAGAAGGTAGCAGTGAGTGCGGCCTTTGATCCTCAGGTATGGCTGAACTCTGTGAACCGGAAAAATAAAGCTGCACTAATCAACTGGATGACGAGCTCAAATATATCACTTGTGCAAGTCAATGGACAAAGGATATGTGGTGCCCCCTCCCCCCCCCTCCAGGATGGGTTGGAGAAGCTTCATACTGTACTACTTGGTCCAGTGCAGAATGTGCATCGTATTTCCAAAAATTACTCCTTGGGGCTGTGTCATAGGTGCAGGAAGATTCCATGACAACGGCCTCCCTTGTCAAACATTATCTACAATGGAGTACTGTAGTAGTTGTGGCCCTCAATTCAAGTTTTCAGAGGGCCATCAGTCGGTCATCAACAGTCAGTGTAAATTTCTATTGAATATGTATCCCCTAGGGTTGGTGCAGTACTCAAAGTTTTCAAGAACCTCACAAATGTCCGTGATCCACACCCACTCGACAGTTATGTGTGATGGCTGACTCTTAGTCTGATGGGCATGCTGAAACTGGTATTCAGCTACTGCCCTTTGCTGTTCACTAATCCTTGCCAACATATGATAGGTGGGCAGGTCGCAAAGGAGTCGGTGACTTGGCAAATTCAAGAGCTTTTGCATCGCTGTAAGAGCAGCAAAAGCGGTAGAGGAATGGCGGGAATGGGCGCTAATATGGCGCACCTTCTCAAGTATGTACGGCAAGTCACGGTAAGTTTTCAGAAATTTCTGAACAACTAAGTTCAGGATTAGTGATGGGCGAGCACTAAAATGCTCGGGTCGAGCACATTGGAATACTCGGGTGCTCGACCCGAGCAAGGAGCTCAATGTAAGTCTGTGGGAAACTCGAGCATTTTTCAGGCTGCTTCCCGGCGGTCTGCAGAGGGCCTAAAAATTGCCCAAATCGATGGGAACAATGCTCAAATGACATAGGAACAGCATGGGAAAGACCCCTGGAAGCATTTCTGACTCCCAGGTCACTTCCGAAGTATTACGCCACTTTTATGGACTCACAATAAAAGATACAAAAAACGAAACCAAAATGGATTTTCCTGGGAAATATGTTAAGGAGCATCGTTTCCAGGGTAATGACTTGTATATAAAGCAAAATAAATAACCAAAAACAAAAATACTCCTCCACATTTTGAGCTATGTTCACACGTAGCGTTTTTGGTGCGATTTTCCACTTTTGCATTGCTTTCAACCGTGACAAGTGCAATCACCAGGAAATGTCATTTTAACATTTTACAACCTTATCCGGCCATGTGATGTGTGAGATATCATCAGACACATCGTGTTTCATTTATGAAGGAGGGACTCTAAAAGTCATAACGCCTATTTTTATAGGGCCAGCAGGCGGCCTTTACTATTCTTAAAGGGCCAGCAGTTGGCCCTCACTATTCTTAGAGAGCCATCAGCCGGCTATGTTTTATTGTTCCCATTACTAAATAGTGGGTCTCCTATACTGTTATTGCGTTTGCAGTGAGTGGCAGGGCTGCTCAAAATTTGGACGCACCCCAATACCCCTTTGAAGAGACTTAGAGGAGGGCCTCCTGAAAACAATGCCCCTTGGAAGAGACGTGGAGGTTAGAGGGCCTCCTGAAAACAATTTTCCCTTTATTAGGGAGTGGGTCTCCCATTGTGTTTGCCTATGCAGTGAATGCAAGGGTTGCCAAAAATTTGGAGGCACTCCAATGCCCCTTGGAAAAGACGTGGAGGTCAGAGGGCCTCCTGAAAACAATGTTCCCATTATTAGGAAGTGGGTCTCCCATTGTGTTTGCCTATGCAGTGAATGCAAGGGTTGCCAAAAATTTGGAGGCACTCCAATGCCCCTTGGAAGAGACGTGGAGGTCAGAGGGCTTCCTGAAAACAATGTTCCCTTTATTAGGAAGTGGGTCTCCCATTGTGTTTGCCTATGCAGTGAATGCAAGGGTTGCCAAAAATTTGGAGGCACTCCAATGCCCCTTGGAAGCGACGTAGAGGGCCTCATGAAAAAATGTTACCATTATTAGGAAGTGCGTCTCCCATAGTGCTGCCCTATGCAGTGAATGCAAGGGCTGCCAAAAATTGGGAGGCACTCCAATGCCCCTTGGAAGAGACATGGAGGAGGGCCTCATAAAAAATGTTCCCATTAGAAAGGAGCGGGTCTCCTATACTTGTAATGCCCATGCACTAAGTGTATGGGCTGACAAACATTTACCCCTGGAGGGTATACATACTGTATAAAAAAATTTTTTTACGGGCATCATAAACACCCTTTAAAAAAATTATGCGGGTGTTGCATCACGGACGAGGGTCACGTTGGTGATATGGTGGTGGAGGAGAAGGAGGAGGACAAGAGAAAATAGCCAAAATCAGGAAGCGTATACCCATGTGTGGGTGTGAAGAGGTGCATGGGAATACACCTCCCCAAAAAAGACACTGGATTTGAGTTTATGTTACGCTGCTATCATTCGGTGGTGTTGAGAAGTCTGGCCCAATCCAGCCCTTGTTCATTTTTATAAGAGTCAGTCTGTCAGCATTTTCAGTTGACAGGTGGATGCGCTTATCAGTTATAATTCCACCAGTGGCACTAAAAACCCGCTCTGATAAAACATTAGTGGCAGAGCAGGCCAGGACCTCCAAGGCATAGAGAGCCAGTTCATTCCACGTATCCAGCTTTGATACCCAATAATTATAAGGCACAGAAGAATCACGGAGGATGTTGGTACAGTCGGCAAGGTACTCCCTCAGCATCTTCCCAAACTTTGCACTCCTTGTGAGAATACCCAGCGCTTCAGGGCCTGTGCGATGGGAGGGGCTGAGAAAATTCTCCCAGAACTTTGACAGTGTTCCCTTGCCTCTGCTGGATTGAAGTTGTGTCTCCCTCGCCTGTACTCCTTGGTTGTCCAACGAACTGTGACCTCTGCCACCAGCGTTTTCAGATGGGAATTTTTTTTAATAGTTCCGCAACAAGGGCTTTCTGGTACTGCCCCATTTTTGTAGACCTGTGCGCCTCAGGAATAAGAGATATAAAGTTCTCCTTGTAGCATGGGTCTAGAAGTGTCACCAACCAGTAATGACTGTCACCCAAAATTTTGAGAACACAAGGGTCATGGGAAAGGCAGCGTAACATAAACTCAGCCATGCGTGCCAGACTGCTAACAGGCAAGACTTCCGTGTCCTCACCAAGAGGACGACTGACCATGCTCTCCTCCTCCTCCTCTCTGTCCTCAGGTCACACTGAACAGACGGTATGACAGTTGTGCAGGTAGTAACATCTATAGCGCATGAAACTAACTCCTGTTCTTCCTCCTCCTCTTCCTCATTTCACCCAATCCACGTTGGGATGAGATGAGGCTGGGCTGTGAATAATCACCCTGTATGGTTCCTTGCTCCATCTCATCGTGCTCCGCCTGCATTGCATCCTCTTTGATTGTAAGCAGACAGCGTTTCAGAAGACAGAGAAGCGGGATGGTGATGCTTATTATAGCGTCATCGCCGCTGACCATCTTGGTGGAGTCCTCAAAGTTTTGGAGGATGGTACATATGTCTGACATCCATGTCCACTCCTGAAGTCTTATGTGTGGAGTCTGAACTGACGGCCTTTTTGATGCTGGTACTCAACAACTGCCCTCTTCTGCTCACAAATCCTTCCCAACATCTGCAGTGTAGAGTTTCAACGCGTGGGGACATCGCACACCAGTCTGTGAGCCGGAAGCTGCAAACGCTGCTGAAACACGGCAAGGGCGGCGGAAGCTGTAGGTGACTTTCTAAAATGGGCACACAGACAGCGTACTTTAACAAGCATATCCAGCAGCTCCGGGTAGGATTTGAGAAACTGCTGAACCACGAGGTTAAGCACATGGGCCAGGCATGGAACGTGTGTGAGCTCGCCTCAGAGCCGCCACCAGGTTTCGGCCATTGTCACACACGACCATGCCTGGCTGTAGGTTCAGCGGTGTGAGACACAGATCTGCCTGCTCTTTCAGAGCTGTCCACAACTCTTCTGCATTGTACAGTTTGTCACCTAAGCATATTAGCTTCAGCACAGCCTGTTGCCGCTTGGCCGAGGCAGTGCTGCAGTGCTTCCAGCTTGTGACTGATGTGGTCATTTCGGAGATGGAGGCTGAAGAGGAGGAGGAGGCTGAGGAGGATGAGGTGCAGGAGCTGTAGACTGTGGGGTCAACCCTGATTGACCTAGGGCCCGCAATCCTTAGCGTCGGGAGGACATGCTTCGTCCCAAGGTCCGACTGGGTCCCGGCTTCCACTATGTTAACCCAGTGTGCTGTCAGCAAGATGTACCGTCCCTGCCCACAAGCATTTGTCCACGTGTCCGTGGTTAGGTGGAATTTCCCAGTAACTGCATTGTTGAGGGCACGGCTAATGTTTTGGGACACGTGCAATGCGGGTACGGCACACCGGGAGAAATAGTGGCGGCTGGGGACCGAGTACCGAGGGACGGCCGCCACCATCAGGTTGTGGATTGCTTCCATCTCCACGAGCCTAAAAGGCAACATTTCGAGCGCAAGCAATTGTGAAATGTGGGAATTTAGTAGTGTGGACTGTGGGGCGTTGGCTGCGTATTTGCACTTGCATTCCAAGGACTGGGGTATGGATAACTGAACGCTGTGCTGGGACAAAGACGTGGACGTGCTTTCTGATGCTGCTACTTGAGAGTGTGCATCGACAGGTGCAGGGCAGGAGGCATCTTCGCATGCACCATGGACAGGGGATTGGCTTGCATGCACAACAGCGGAAGAAGCAGTGGTGTCACTCGCAGACACTGTTCCTGGACCCTGGGGTTCGGCCCACAAAGTCGGGTGCTTTGCTGCCATGTGCCTGATCATGCTGGTGGTGGTCAGGCTGGTAGTTTTGCCACCCCTGCTGATGCAAGCCTGGCAGGTGGTACAAATGGCCTTTTTGGGGTTATCGGCAGAGTCTTTAAAAAACAACCAGACTCAGGAAGACCTAACAGTTGTACTGGCAACTTCCTTCGTGTTGGTGTTACGGGGAATGGTTGCCTGCCTTCTGTCTGCGGCCACCACACTGCTTCTTCCCGCCTGTTGGGGTGATCTGCCTCCCTCCCCCTGTGTGCTGCTGTTCTCACTCTGCATGTCCTCCTGCCAGGTTGGGTCAGTAACTATATCATCCACCACCTCGTCTTCCACTTCCGCACCCTGGTCCTCCTCCTGAGTTTCTGGCAATTGTGTCTCATCATCGTCCACCTCTTGTGACACTTTCCCACCGTCGCCTTCGTGTGACCGTGGCTGCCAAAAATTTGGGCATCGCTACATGCGATCTCCTCTTTTCCCGCTTGTTGTGGCACAATTTTAGCTTGCCCAGGGCCTCGGCCTCGGCCTCTGCATGCACCATCACGTCCAGTTCCCCGTCTCTTGCCACGTGCCTTGCCCATTTTAAATGGAAGACAATATCTTCCACGCTCACTACAAATGGCTGAATTTGGAGCAAAGTTATATGTAATCCGTGTGACGGAGAAAACACAGTTTAAAATACCTGGCCTGTAGGTAACTATTTTGAACAGCAAACCGGTGGCAAAAACTTTGCTGCCACACTGAAAAAAAATTAGAATGGGAGCCAGAAATGGCAGAATTTTCAGAAAACGTATATGTGATCCGTGTGATGGACAAGCCACAGTTTTAAATACCTGGCCTGTAGGTAACTATTTTGAACAGCAAACCGGTGGCAAAAACTTATCTGACACACTGAAAAAAAATTGAATGGAGGCCAAAAATGGAAATAATTGCGCTGAAAATGCATGTGATCTGTGTGACGGACAAACCACAGTTTTAAATAGCTGAATTTTTAGCGCTGTAATATGGAAAGGACCTGGCTGTATTCTGCAGTGCCAACAAGCAAATGGTGCAGAAAAATGGTGTTCTCTGGATTGCTTTTTGAGCAAATAATGAGGATTAAGATCCCCAAAAAATTATTCCTGGGCCTTTGTCTAGAAATGTCTAACAGCAGCAGAAGTCAGAACTGGAATGGAGCCTCATGTGCTACATGCACTGCAGTCTGCTATATACACTACCTGCCTGCCTATATACACGGCCTGCCTGATATCCCTGCAGATGGATTAGTCCTCAGAAGGACTGTTTGTTGAGATGGATATGTGTAATGTACTTATTTTCTCCCTACACTACCTAATCAGTGGTGGATTAAGAGTAGCAAGGGCCCCGGGCAGTTTAGAAGGCGTGGCCCCCCCACACCTGATGTATTATGTGACATGTCACATGATCTCCTTTGATAGATCATGTGATAGTTCACGTGAAATTAATTTGGCACAATATTATTATATTATAATCATTTTTTTTACATTTATTGTATGACTTAATATTGAGCACAATTAAATATGCTGACATCCCCTATATACAGTATGAGACCCTACACACAATATGAGCTGCCACATAACCCTCCTATACACAGCAGGAGGTCGCACGGCAAGTAGCCATCTATACACAGCAGAAGGCCGCAAGAAGCCAGCTATATGCAGCGGGAGGCCGCACGTAGCCATCTATACACAGCGGGAGGCCGCACGTAGCTATCTATACACAGCGGGAGGCCGCACGTAGCCATTTATACACAGCGGGAGGCCACACGGTGCCATCTATACACAGCGGGAGGCCGCATGGTGCCATCTATACACAGCGGGAGGCCGCACGTAGCCATCTATGCACAGTGGGAGGCCGGGAGGCGCCCCCAGATACAGCGGGAGGAGGCCGCATGGCGCCCCCCAGATACAGCGGGAGGAGGCCGCATGGCGCCCCCCAGATACAGCGGGAGGAGACTGCACGGAGCCCCCCAGATACAGCGGGAAGAGGCCGCATGCAGTCACGCACACACACAAACATATACAGACATATACCGTACAGACCAAAAGTTTGGACACACCTTCTCATTTAAAGATTTTTCTGTATTTTCATGACTATGAAAATTGTACACTCACACTGAAGGCATCAAAACTATGAATTAACACATGTGGAATTATATACTTAACAAAAAAGTGTGAAACAACTGAAAATATGTCTTACATTCTAGGTTCTTCAAAGTAGCCACCTTTTGCTTTGATGACTGCTTTGCACACTCTTGGCATTCTCTTGATGAGCTTCAAGAGGTAGTCACCGGAAATGGTCTTCCAACAATCTTGAAGGTGTTCCCAGAGATGTTTAGCACTTGTTGGCCCTTTTGCCTTCACTCTGAGTGCCAGCTCCCCCCAAACCATCTCGATTGGGTTCAGGTCTGGTGACTGTGGAGGCCAGGTCATCTGGCGTAGCACCCCATCACTCTCCTTCTTGGTCAAATAGCCTTTACACAGCCTGGAGGTGTGTTTGGGGTCATTGTCCTGTTGAAAAATAAATGATGGTCCAACTAAACGCAAACCAGATGGAATAGCATGTGCTGCAAGATGCTGTGGTAGCCATGCTGGTTCAGTATGCCTTCAATTTTGAATAAATCCCCAACAGCGTCACCAGCAAAGCACCCCCACACCATCACACCTCCTCCTCCATGCTTCACAGGGGGAACCAGGCATGTAGAGTCCATCCGTTCACCTTTTTTGCGTCGCACAAAGACACGGTGGTTGGAACCAAAGATCTCAAATTTGGACTCATCAGACCAAAGCACAGATTTCCACTGGTCTAATGTCCATTCCTTGTGTTCTTTAGCCCAAACAAGTCTCTTCTGCTTGTTGCCTGTCCTTAGCAGTGGTTTCCTAGCAGCTATTTTACCATGAAGGCCTGCTGCACAAAGTCTCCTCTTAACAGTTGTTGAAGAGATGTGTCTGCTGCTAGAACTTTGTGTGGCATTGACCTGGTCTCTAATCTGAGCTGCTGTTAACCTGTGATTTCTGAGGCTGGTGACTCGGATAAACTTATCCTCAGAAGCAGAGGTGACTCTTGGTCTTCCTTACCTGGGGCGGTCCTCATGTGAGCCAGTTTCTTTGTAGCGCTTGATGGTTTTTGCAACTGCACTTGGGGACACTTTCAAAGTTTTCCCAATTTTTTGCACTGACTGACCTTCACTTCTTAAAGTAATGATGGCCACTCGTTTTTCTTTACTTAGCTGCTTTTTTCTTGCCATAATACAAATTTTAACAGTCTATTCAGTAGGACTATCAGCTGTGTATACACCAGACTTCTGCACAACACAACTGATGGTCCCAACCCCATTTATAAGGCAAGAAATCCCACTTATTAAACCTGACAGGGCACACCTGTGAAGTGAAAACCATTTCCGGTGACTACCTCTTGAAGCTCATCAAGAGAATGCCAAGAGTGTGCAAAGCAGTCAACAAAGCAAAAGGTGGCTACTTTGAAGAACCTAGAATATAAGACATATTTTCAGTTGTTTCACACTTTTTTGTTAAGTATATAATTCCACATGTGTTAATTCATAGTTTTGATGCCTTCAGTGTGAATGTACAATTTTCATAGTCATGAAAATACAGAAAAATCTTTAAATGAGAAGGTGTGTCCAAACTTTTGGTCTGTATTGTACATGCACGCACAAACACATTTGAAACACAAAAATACACATAAACAGACAACACACAATGATATCTGCACACACAGACACACTGTGACACACACACACACACGTCACTCACCATCCCCCGGCTCGGCTCCAGTCGTCCAGCTCCTCTCCGATGGTAAGTAGCAGTGCAGGGCGCACATTGCATGACGTCACACTAGCAGACACGGCCGCGCACAGGGCCGTGTCTTCTAGCTGTGACGCGGCTGGGCCAGACAAGCACACAGTGAAGTAAACAGGTGCAGTGCTGGCCCGGCCAAAGAAGAAGCAGGGGCACTGCGCAGCTGCTGGGGGAGCGGTCCGGGGGCCCCCGCGCCTCTGCCTGCCGTTGTGTGCCGCATTGGCGCCGCACATATTATAATGAGGATAATCTGGCCATGGGCACCCCGGTGCCCCTGGCGGTAGCCCAGATTGCCCTCATTATAATCCGCCTATGTACCTAATACACAATCAAATCTCCCCCTAGCTCAGCAGCACCTCTCCCTACACTGCCGGATTGCGGAGTAGACTGACGTGCAAAGTGGCGCCTGGTCTGATATAGACCTGATGACGCTGTGCGGCCAGCCAATCACTGTAATGCCACAACCAACATGGCTGTGGCATTACAGTGAGTGGCAGGCAATTCCTGCATGTTGATTGGCTCTCTAAAGAGCGCCAAACATGCAGGGAGGGGACCCAAGCATCCGCCCGAACATCTCAAGTACTGAGATGCTCGGTTGAGTACCGAGTACTTGCAAGTATGATCGCTCATCACTACTGACTATATTATACTGTACTGGATGTTGGAAAATAGCCAAATCACCAGGAAAATGGAAAGATTGTGGCACCCGAAATATTTGAACCCACACCTCCAAAGAGGACTGCAGCTTTAAAGCAGGGCATTCCCCCACTCAGCTACATTACCATTTGAGATATGCATATGCTAGCTTCCTTGTAGTATGTGAAGCACATCAGACTACATTAAAACTTTTGGCTGTTGGGAAATAAGCAAATCACCAGGAAAATGGAATGATTGTGGTACCAGTGGGATTCAATCTCACACCTCCAAAGAGGACTGGAACATTAAACCAGGGTATCAGCCCACTCAGCCATCTTACCATTTGAGATCTGCATATGCTAGCTTCCGTGTAGTAAGTGAAGCACATCTGACTTTATTAAAACTTTTGACTGTTGGGAAATACTCAAATCAACAGGAAAAAAGAATGATTCTGGCACAAGTGGGATTCAAAACCACACCTCTAAAGAGGAGTAGAGCCTTAAACCAGGGTATTAGCCTACTCAGCCATATTACCATTTGGAGTGAGCATATGCTAGCTTCCTTTTAGTAAGTGAAGCTCAACTGACTATTAGTGATAAGCGAGTGTATTCGTTACTATTAGCTATTCACACGGATAGTACGGTATTCGGGTTACTCGTTATATTGTATTTGTGTACTCGCCTCGCTATATTCGAATGTCCCACCCTGCAGTTTTGGCGCCTCCTTTGCAGCCACTAAACATGCTGGACTTCTTAACCAATCACAGTAATGCCGCAGACATCTTGGTTGTGGCATTACTGTGATTGGCTGGCCGCCCAGCGTCATAGGGTCTATTGAAGCCCTGCCGCCGCCATTTTGTGCACATTGCGTCTGGAGCCTGCATTCTATAAGCATAGGGAGAGATGGCTGAGCTGCTAGGGAGAGTGTTTAGGCCTCTTGATAAAACAAAAGCCCTTTCAAGGGCTACCTGCAGTGTATACTAGGTTAGTGTTTAAAGGAGCCGCTCACTAGCTCCATAATACCACCAAAAAATATCTCTTTTCAGAGCTGAAGACACACAACAAAGTCAGAGTACAGGGACGGAGAGATTGTGTATTAGGAAAATAAGCAAATCACTAGGAAAATAGAATGACTCTGGCACCAGTGAGATTTGAAGCAACAACTCCAAAGAGAACTGCAGCTTTGACACTAGGGAATTAGCTCACTCATCCATATTACCATTTATTACCTGCATATGCTAGCTTCCTTGTAGTAAGTGAAGCACAACTGACTATATTAAAAGTACTGGGTGTTGGAAAATAGAATGATTGAGGCACATGTGGGATTTGAACCCACACCTCCAAAGAGGAACTGGAGCCTTGCAACTAGGGAATTAGCCCACTTAACCATATCACAATTTCAGAAATGAGTATGCTAGCTTCCTTTTAGTAAGTGAAGCACAACTGACTATATTTAAATTACTGGATGGTGGAAAACAGGCAAATGGAATGATCATGGCACCAGTAGTATTCCAACCACACCTCTAAAGAGGACTTGAGACATAAGCAAGGGTATTAGCCCACTCAGCCATATTACCATTTGATATATGCATATGCTAGCTTCCTTTTAGTAAGTGAAGCACAACTGACTATATAAAATGTACTGGATGTTGGAAAATATCATTATTGTGGCACCAATGGGATTCGAATGTCGTGCCCAGGGGATGGGGATGACTCGGCGCCCGGGCCTTGTTGCCTGACCTTAGGGGATGTCGCGGTGGTTGGCTCCTGGGCCCGTACCCTGGGCCTCTCCCTTAAAGGGAAGAATAATAAAATATATAAGTTTGTGACGCCACCTGTGGTGTCTGGTGAGGATCACCAGCGCTGCGGCAGCCCACTGAGGCCAGTGTTAAGGCAGCTTGCGTGGTATAGCTCCCCACAGGTGAAGCTAGGCCTCAGGGCAGCGGGGATGTAAGGATGCAGGACAGATGGGACCCAGCCGGCTCAGAGCAAGAACAGGGAAAGACACGATAATCACTTCAGTACCTTTTACTGGTGGTATTCAAGGCACAATCCGGAGCACTGTAGGGTGAAGGGTGCACATCAGGATCCTCCCCAGTGAGCAGGTGTAGGGCCTCCTGTTTCTTGCCTTTGTGTAGTAAGTTTCTGACTTGCCTGGAGCTAGGCCTAACTTTGTCTCTGTCCTGCATCGGCTGACCTTGTGATAGGGCCTTCTCTTGGAGTACACACTCCCAGCTTGTGGGGCCTCCGTGACTCCTGGCTCCTGGCTCTGTTACGTATCAGCTCTTGGGTGATTCTGGGTCTCCGGTTGTCTCTACAGGGGGATATACGGCCCTGTAGACGCAGACCCGGTGTCTGGTATATGTTTTCCTGGGTGAGCTTGTACAGCTCCTCTGCCCCCAACGCTACTCACTTCTCTAGCCTTCGGCCTCGCTCGAGGCCCTCACTAGGCTATACACACTAGCAGCAGCTTGCCGCGCTTCACGGCTCTTATGGCGTCAGCACACCTTAAGCTCTAACTGAGCTCCCTGAATCTAGCTAGCAGGAGCCTCGTGCTCCACTGCTGAACTATTAGCTGAGTTCTCTAAACTAGACTGAGCTCCACTGCAGACTGACCTCTCTCAGGCTTCTCTACTGCCGGAACTCTTCAGAGGACTCACTTCCTAGCTCCACCATCCCTTTTTATATCCCTAATGGGCTCCCTCTGGTGGTCTGAGGTGGAAGGTGGAGGTGTGTGTGTGCTGTGAGGGCCTCTTGTGGAGGAATCTGTTCATGCACCCCTCTAGGATCTGTGGCACTCATGCACAGCAGGGGCGCCACACAAACCCACACCTACAAAGAGGACTGGAGCCTTAAAACAAGGTATTAGCCCACTCAGCCATATTACCATTTGAGACATGCTCATGCTTGTTTCATTGTAGTAAGTGAAGCGCATCTGACTATATTAAAACTTCTGGCTGTTGGGAAATAGGTAAATCAAAAGGAAAAAGGAATGATTCTGGCACCAGTGGGATCAAATCCACACCTCCAAAGATGACTAGAGCCTTAAACCAGGGTATTAGCTCACTCAGCAATATTACCATTTAAGATATGCTTATGCTAGCTTCTGTGTAGCAAGTGAAAATAGGCAAATCACCAGGAAAATGGAATTATAGTGGTAACAGTGGGATTTGAACACACCCCCCCAAAAAGGACTGGAGACTTAAACCAGAGAATTAACCATCTCAGCCACATAACCATTTGAGATCTGCATATGCTAGCTTCCTTGTAGTAAGTGAAGCACATCTGACTATATTAAAAAGTTAAGCTTTTGGGAAATAGGCAAATCACAAGGAAATAGTAATGCTTCTGGCCCCAAGAGAGGACAATGCCCTTATATCAAAGTATTAGCTCACTCAGCCATATTAACATTTGAGATCTAGTCATGCTAGTTTGCCTGTAGGTACTGAAGCACATCTCACTATATTAAAACTACTGGATGTTGGAAAACAGAATGATTGTAGCGTCAGTGGGATTCAATGCCACACCTCAAAAGAGGACCGAAACGTTAAACAAGGGTATTAGCCCACTTAGCCATATTACTATATGAGACCTGCATATGCTAGCTTCCTTGTAGTAAGTGAAGCACATCTGACTATATTAAAACTTTTGGCTGTTGGGAAATAGGCAAATCACCAGGAAAAATGAACGATTCTGACACCAGTGACGTTCAAACCCACACCTCCAAAGAACACCAGAAACTTAAACAAGGATAGTAGCCCACTCAGCCATTTTAGCATAAGACATATGTGCACACAAGCTTTCTTGTAATAAGGGAAGCACAACTGACTATATTAAAACTTAATGTTGGAAAATAGGCAAATCACCAGGAAAAAGGAATGATTGGGGCACCCAATCCCACACCTCCAAAAAGGACTGAAACCTTAATCCAGGGTATTATAGAGGACTGCAGCTTTACACTAGGGTATTAGCTCACTCAACCATATTCCCATTCAAGACCTGCATATGCTAGCTTCCTTGTAGTAAGTGAAGCACAACTGACTATATTAAAAGTACTGGATGTTGGAAAATAAATCACCAGGAGAATAGAATGATTGGGGCACCAGTGAGATTTGAACACACATCTCCAAAGAGAACTGGGAGTCTTGACCAAGGGTATTAGCCTACTCACACATATTACCATTTCAAATCTGCTCATGCTAGCTTCCAGGTAGTAAGTGAAGCCCATGTGATTACATTAAAAATACTGGATGTTTGAATAAAGAAAAAATCACCAGGATAAGTAATGATTCTGGCACCAGCGGGATTTTAACCCATACCTCCAAAGAGGAACGAGAGCCTTAAACTAGGGCATTAGCCCACTCAACCATAGTTCCATTTCAAAACTGAACAGGCTAGCTTCCTTTTAGTAAGTGAATCACAACTGACTATATTTAAATTACTTGATTGTGGAAAACAGGCAGATTACAAGGAAAATGGAATCATCGTGGAGCCAGTAGTATTCCAACCTACACCTTAAAGAGGACTTGAGACTTAAGCCAGAGTATTAGCCCACTCAGCCATATTTCCATTTGATAAATGCATATGCTAGCTTCCTTGTAGTAAGTGAAGCACATCTGAATATATTAAAACTTCTGGCTGTTGGGAAATAGGTAAATCAAAAGGAAAAAGGAACGATTCTGCCACCAGTGAGATTCAAATCCACACCTCTAAAGAGGACTAGAGCCTTAAACCATGGTATTAGCTCACTCAGCAATATTACCATTTCAGATCTGCTCAATATAGTCAGTTGTGCTTCAGTTACTTCAAGGAACCTAGCATGTGCAAATATGAAATAGTAATATGGCTGAGTGGGATAAATCCCTGGATTAAGGCTCTCGTTCTCTTTATAGGTGGAGGTTTAAATCCCACTGATGCCAGAATCACTCCTTTTCCTGGAGATTTGCCTATTTCCCACCAACCAAAAACTTTTAATATAGTCAGATGTGCTTCACTTACAACAAGGAAGCTAGCATATGCAAATCTCAAATGGTAAGAAGACTGAGTGGGCTAATTCCCTGGTATAACACTCCAGTTCTCTTTGGAGGTGTTGGTTTAAATCCCACTTGTGCCACTATCATACATTTTTCCATGTGATTTGCCTATTTTCCAACAGCCAGTACTTTTAATATAGTCAGATGTGCTTCACTTACTACACGTAAGCTAGCATAAGCAAGTTTCAAATGGTAAAATGGCTGCGTTGGCTAATACTCTGGTTTAAGGTTCCAGTTCTCTTCAACAGTGTGGTTTTGAATCTCACTGGTGCCACAATCATTCCATTTTTCTGGTGATTTGCCTATTTCTCAACAGCCAAAAGCTTTAATATAGCCAGATGTGCTTCAGTTACTACAAAGAAGCTAGCATCAAAATGTTTCCAATGGTAAGATGGCTGAGTGGGCTATTGCACCTGGGTTGAGTCTACAGCCAAATGTTTTAATCTAGTCAGCTGTAGTTCACTTACTACAAGGAAGCTAGCAAGTAAAGATTTCGAATGGAAGGATGGCTGAGTGGGCTAGTACCCTGGATTAAAGGGCTAGTTCTCTTGGGATGTGTGGGTTTGTATCCCACTGATTCAAAAATCATTCCTGGTGATATGACTATTAACCAACAGCCAAACCTTTTAATATAATCATAAGGGCTTCACTTACTACAAGGAAGCTAGCATGCTTAAACATCCAATGGTAAGATGGCTGTGTGAGCTAATTCCGTGTTCTAAGGCTTCAGCGCTTTTTGGAAGTGTGGGTTTTAGTCCCACTGGTGCAAGAATCATTTCTTTTTCCTCGATATTTGCCTATTTCCAACAGCCAAAAGTTTTAATATAGTCAGATGTGCTTTACTTACTACAAGGAAGATAGCATGTACAGCTCTCAAATGATAAAATGGCTGAGTGGCCTAGTTCCCTGGTTTAAGGTTCTAGTTCTCTTTTGGAGCTGTGGGTTCAAATCCCACGGGTTCAAGAATCATTATTTTTCCTTGTGATTTGCCTATTTCCCTGCAGCCAAAAGTTTAATATAGTCAGATGTGCTTCACTTTCTACTAGGAAGCTAGCATCTGCAGATCTCAAATGGTAAGATGGCTGAGTGGGCTAATTTTTTGGTTTAAAGCTCCAGTTCTCTTGTGAGCTGTGGGTTTGAATCCCACTGTTTCAAGAATTATTCCTTTTCCTTGTGATTTGCCTATTTCCCTACAGCCAAAATTTTTAATATAGTCAGATATGCTTCTCTTATTACAAGAAAGCTAGCATGTGTACTTCTCAAATGGTAAGATGGCTGAGTTGGCTAATTACCTGCTTTATGGCTCAAGCTCTCTCGGAAGCTGTGGGTTTGAATCCCACTCGTTCAAGAATCATTATCTTTCCTTGTTATTTGCTTATTTCCCTACAGCGAAATGTTTTATATAGTCTGATGTGCTTCACTTACTACACTGAGGCTAGCATGTGCAAATCTCAAGTCGTAAGATGGCTGAGTGGACTAATTCCTTTGTTTAAGGCTCCAGGTCACTTGGGAGATGTGAGCTCGAGTCCCACTGGTTCAAGAATCATTACTTTTCTTTGTGATTTGTCTATTTCCCTACAGCAAAAAATTTTAATAGAGTCAGATGTGCTTCACTTGCTACAAGGAAGCTAGCATGTGCAACTTTCAAACGATAAGATGCTGAGTGGGCTAGTTCCCTTGGTTAAGGCTCTAGTTCTCTTGGGAGCTGTGTGTTCAAATCCCACTGGTTCAAGAATCACTATTTTTCCTTGTGATTTGCCTATTTCCCTACTGCCAAAACTTTAACCACTTCGCGCCAGAGCCTGTTTTTGCCTTCGTGACCGGGCCAATTTTTTCAATTCTGACCACTGTCACTTTATGAAGCAATTACTCTGGAACGTTTCAATGTATTCCCCTGATTCTGAGATTGTTTTTTCGTGACATATTGTACTTCATGATAGTGGTAACATTTCTTTGATATAACTTGCGTTTATTTGTGAAGAAATTGGAAATTTGGCGAAAATTTTGAAAATTTTGCAATTTTCAAACTTTGAATTTTCATGCCCTTAAATCAGAGAGATATGTCACACAAAATAGTTAATAACCCACATGTCTACTTTACATCAGCACAATTTTGGAACCAACATTTTTTTTGTTAGGGAGCTATAAGGGTTAAAAGTTGACCAGCGATTTCTCATTTTTCCAACAAAATTTACAAAAACATTTTTTTAGGGACCACATCATATTTGAAGTCACTTTGAGTGGTCTTTATGACAGAAAATACCCAAAACTGACACCATTCTAAAAACTGCACCCCTCAAGGTGCTCAAAACCACATTCAATAACTTTATTAACCCTTCAGGTGCTTCACAGGAATTTTTGGAATGTGGAAGAAAAAAATTAACATTTAACTTTTTTCACAAAAATGTTACTTTAGACCCAATTTTTTTTATTTTCACATGGGTAACAGGAAAAAATGGACCCCAAAATTTTTTGTGCAATTTCTCTTGAGCGTGCTGATACCCCATATGTGAGGGAAAACCACTGTTTGGGCGCACTGCAGGGTTCGGAAGGGAAGGAGCGCCATTAGACTTTTTGAATGTAAAATTTGTTTGAATAATTAGCAGACGCCATGTTGCGTTTGGAGAGCTCCTGATGCGCCTAAACAGTGGAAACCCCCCACAAGTGCCACCATTTTGGAAACTAGACCCCTTAGGGAACATATCTAGATGTGTGGTGAGCACCTTGCTCCCCTAGCTGCTTCACAGAAGTTTATAATATTGAGCCATAAAAATAAAATTTTCACATTTTTCCCACAAAAAATGTTTTTCATTCCCTAATTTTGCATTATCATAAGGGTAACAGGATAAATTGCACCATGAAATTTGTTGTGCAATTTCTCCTGAACACGCCGATACCCCATATGTGGGGGAAAACCACTGCTTTGGTGTACGGCAGGGTTCGGAAGAGAAAGGAGCGCTATGTTGGCTGGGATAGGCAGCAGACACCATGTCACATTTGAAGAGTCGCTGACATGCCGAAACAGCAGAAACCCCCACAAGTGACCCCATTTTTGTAAACTACACCTCTCAAGGAATTCATCTAGGGAAGTAGTGAGTATTTTTTAATTTTTAAATTTATACCATTGGGCAGTGAAAAAAGCATAATTATATTTTTACCACAAAAGAATGTTTTACCCTCAGATTTTACATTTTCACACAGGGCAATGGCAATGCCGAAATGTGTCACACAATTTCTTCTAAAAGTGGCAATACCCCATATGTGGCTGTATCGTACCACTCAGCCATACGGCGAGATCTGGGGGGGACGGAGCGCTATTTGACAATTGGAGAACAAATTATTGTAGAATAGGCATTTGGATTTGGGAGCACAAAATTTTCTGAATTTCTTTTGGGGAGCAAGGACCATTTTGCTTTTCCAGTGCCTTTCTGCTACCAGTAACTTGGAAGTCCCTTATAATTTTAACAGATGATGGACCTGAGTGGGGACTTGCTTTTTTTGAGGACTGAGTTGAAGCTTTTATTGGGAACATTTTACGTAACATTTATCCGGCGCTCTAGGCTGAGCACTTACATCGGGGTTTCCATCTAAATTTCCAAGTGATGTAATTCAGATGAAACCCCTGCGGGATCCATTCACTGTAATGAGGCAGCAAAGTTACTCTGGACTCCGTCTGGCCTCTGTTTAGCGGTGTCCTTTTTTTTCAGAAGTGCACAAAACAGTGGCCAACCGCACTTTTATGCATGCCTAAAACAAATGACACCGTGGGATCACAAGCCAGACAGCATCCACAGTGGCCTATATCTGCCTCATTACAGGGAATCTTCCATCATGGGTTCCAGCTGAATCACATATTTCAGAGATTTACACGGAAACTCTGGCATAAGTGCTCAGCGCAGAGCGCAGGATAAATGTGAGCAGAGCCTTACTGCGATCTGTGGGAGACATAATAAACAAATCAGTAGCAGGTGAAGAATTGGTTTTATTTATTTTTTTACGCCGTTCCTCGTGTGATATAACTGATTAGATTACTTTATTCTTCGGGTCGGTGCGATTACAGAGATACCAGATTTATATCGGGTTTTTATGACTGACAGCTGTCACACACTAAGAGACGCTTTTTTTTGCAAAATCTAGTTTGTGCATCGCCATATTTTGAGAGCTATAATTTTTCCATATTTCGGCCGACAGAGTCATGTGTTTTTTTGCGGGACGAGTTGACATTTTTATTGGTACCATTTTTGGGTACGTGACATTTTTTGATCGCTTTCTATTCCGTTTTTTGGGAGGAAAAATTAACAAAAACCAACAATTCAGGAATTGTTTTTTGAGTTTTTTTTTTATGCCGTTCTGCGTGTGGTAAAAGTGATAAGGCGGCATTATTCTTCGGGTCAGTACGTTTACAGCGATACTACACGTACTGTGTATTTTTTTATGTTTTGGCGCTTTTACACAATAAAACAATTTTATAGAAAAAATATTTTTTTTGCATTGCTTTATTCTGAGAGGTATAACTTTTTTATTTTTCGGCTGATGGAGCTGTATGGCGGCTTGTTTTTTGCGGAACAAGATGACGTTTTCAGTGGTACCATTTCTATTTCCATTTTGCTTTTTGATCGCATTTTTTTCCACTTTTTGTTTGGCGATATGAGGAAAAAGCATAGTTTTTTGCTCCGTTTTTTATTTATTTTTATTACGGTGTACACAGAAGGAGTTAATTAGTGTGACAGTTTTATAGCTCGGGTTGTTTCGGACGTGGCAATACCAAATATGTGTACTTTTCTTATTTTTGCAAAAATATATGGATTTATCGGTTTAATATTTTATTTATTTATTTTAATTTATTTTGTATTTTTTTTTTTAACAGTTTCAAAACATTTTTTTTAACTTTTTTTACTTAGTCCCTGTATGGGACATTAATTTTTATTTTTCTGATCCCTGATCTCATGAAATGTAATAGACATATATTACATTACATGAGATCTTCACACAGTCAGAGTCTCCTGTCTGGCTTAGCTGCAGGCTGAGCCAGGCAGGACACCATATATGGCAGAGCTGGAGGCGGTCATGTGACCTCCAGCTGCCATAGCAACGTCAGGTCCTGAAAGGAATCAGGGGTCGTCGGAGAGGTAAGTGGACGACCCCCTCTCCTCCTGCTGTCTTCTATATGCAGCGATCACTATAGATCGCGGTATATAGAAGACAGCAAAGGGTTAACATCACTGGGACCTGATCTAATCAGGTCCCGATGATGTTCCCTGTCAGAGCTATCGCTCTGCACCGCTCCCACAGCGCTTGCAGGACCCTGGGGGTCCTGAGCTCTGCGAGACCACCCACCGTTTTTAAACATCCGTGCTGCACAGAGCCCAGGCAGCGCGGACGTTTATCTACAGTGGGCGGTCGGGAACCGGTTAATATAGTCAGATGTGCTTCACTTACTACTAGGAAGCTAGCTTGCTCAGAGATCAAATGATAAGGTGGCTGAGTGGGCTAAGTCCCTGGTTTAAGGCTCCAGTTCTGTTGCGAGCTGAGGGTTCTAATTCCACTGGTTCGAGAATCATTCTTTTTCCTGGTGATTTGCCTAATTTCCCTACAGCCAAAACTTTTAAAATAGTCAGATGTGCTTCACTTATTACAAGGAAGCTAGCATGTGCACATCTCAAATGGTAAGATGGCTGAGTGGGCTAATTCCCAGTACCCACAGTTTTAAGCCTGCCCTTAAAACCCATTTATTTAGACTGGCCTATCGCCTCAACATACTTATCTAACTGTCCTAGTCTGGCCCATATTAAAATGTTCTTCAAAATCATGTTCATACCATCCATGCACTTAATAGCCTCTGTCTGTACTGTACACATACTGGCTGGCAATCAGTTCATGTAGTGTTATGTACATACCCTATTTAGTATATTATGGCTGTATTATACAATATTTGTACATTTTACCTTTTATGTCCCCCATATTTCCTCATAGACTGTAAGTTTGCGAGCAGGGCCCTCACTTCTTTTGATATGAGTTATGCTTATTCTGTAACGTCAGTATTGTCTGTATAAGTCCCCCCTAAAATTGTAAAGTGCTGCGGAATATGTTGGCGCTATAAAAATAAAAATTATTATTATTATAAAATGTAACCTCAGGATCCCCTCTGTGAACCTGTCTCATATGGATAATAAGTCAGAGAAAATCTTATCACGACTGCAGTGAGCGTACATGCTCACTAATGCATTTGTGCAACGGTTAAATAGTTTTACCAATGTAAAATTTACTGCAGTCACATAAAATTGAATATACTATGTATTTGCTCTGGCAAGTAAAAAGACGCAGATTGTGTGATAACCATAATAATGCAATTTGCACTGATTTTATATGTGAAGCATTACAATTTGCGCTACACTTATTGTGCAGTGTGAGCCAGAAGAAGGAAGAGCTCACTCTACACAGCTGTTGCTTGTTTCATTGATGGCTCTGTTTTCTATCCTGTGACCAAAAAAAGTGGTTTATACTTCAGATTTCCTTGTTTCCTACATTTTACTGGTATTTAGAAGTTAATTGTCAAGTAGAGCACCGCAAGACATGGCGATACGAGTCCGAAGGTATTTGCCGGATGCCATTTTTATTCAACCTGAGTGTGGTGATAGTGCCAGGATTCTTGTTATTTGGGCTCTACTTACTACTATAGCTGAATAAAATGATATCTGAGATCATATTTCTTATTCCAGAGAAATCCATGTTTTTCTTATATGTAAATAAGCTGTTAAGGGCTATGGGTCGGACACAGATCTGCATGAGACTCTGAGATTATTATTATTAGTGTTGAGCGAACATGCTCGGATAAGATGTTATCCAAGCACGCTTTGGTGCTCACAGTATCTTCGGCGTGCTCAAAAAATATGTTGGCGTTGCCGCGGCTGCATGTCTTGCGGCTGTTAGCTGCAACACATACAGGGATTCCCAACTTTGGAAATGTGTAGAAGAGACCGAGGATCAGATTTCAATCAAGATATGTTTGAATCTGATTGAGAGAAGGATTCTGGCAGTGTTGAAAGCCAAAAGGTGAATTTAGAAAATAATAAAAATTAAAATTTAGATTGTTAGGAGCAAAACAGTAACAATGCAGTGACATGACAAGAATCTGCATAACTAATCATATGCTAAATGGATGCAAGTCAAATTTATGAATGAGATAGCCAAGATGATTGTCTATAAAATGATGGTAGTCTCACGTTCGAAGCAGTAGTGGATGGATGGTGAGATATAGAAACTGAAAATCAAAAGTTCATAACCTTGTTACCCTTTTGCTTGTCACTGTATTTTTCAAGCGCGCCGAAGATACTCTGTTAGCACCTAACCTTATCTGAGCTCGTTCGCTCAACACTAGTTGTTATAAATGAAAGGGGAAGTTACCAGTAAGACATGTAACACTAACACAGCAAAGTAGAACTGAACTTTGTATCATAACAAACATGTTAGCAGCTCCAGCTCTCACAGCTCTACTGTATTGCAACCCTGTATGTCTGTGAGATTGAAGCTGAAGCACTGAGAGGAACCTGCAGATGTGTCAGTTATAATCACACACAGCTCTGCAGTGAGATCAGGAGAGCAGCTCTGCCCCACCCACGGCTGTAATAGTGAGATCCTGGCTGTAACACACATTAACTTCCACGTATGGGGCGAGCTCACCCCATTGGCCCGCTACCAACTTTCGCTGTACATATATGCCAGATGTTGTAAGGGGTTAAGGGAAGCTATCATCAGAAAATGAACTATTGTATAAATCAGGTTTTCGTGTTACATGTGTTTTTAAACACAAGTTCATTTTCTGATGATTGCTTCCCTTTATGTGTGATTAGATTGAGTGGGTGAGTATATGATTTGTCAACAGGCGCCAAGTATCTGTCAATGCTCCTGCAGGCATTTTAGAATGTGTTTTTGCATGGGCTATGCAAGAGGGAAGATCTCCTAGGGTTATCCATAGATGGGACAAAGGCTGTGTTAAAGTCCCCCCCCCCCCCTAAGATAACCCCTCAGTGTACCTTCTGCAAATGCGTTTAGTTGATCTAAGTAAGTGTAAAGCGCTTTGTCCTTACCTGAATTGGGAAGGTACAAGGAGGCAAATGCAATTGTGATGGAGGCTATGGAGCCCTTGACCATGAGCAGCCGTTCCTCTCCATAAGTGTGAGAAATCTTTCACGGGGAATTAATATTTTCTAGGGGCAATTACACCATCTAGAGGGCACAAAGAAGATATGTTACTTTGTAAGGGGTACGGTGGTGGGCATTATTATGTGGCCACTAAGAGGAGAAGGTGTAGTAATAGGGACACATACAGCAGCAGTGGCTCAGCATTGGAGTATCAGTAGGATGAAGAGTCTGTGTAGGTTGGCAACAGATGGGGACAATTCTGGAAATGTGAGAAGTTCAATGTGTCTTTGTTGTAAACTCTGCAGAAGAGTCTCTGCTGGAGAAGTTTTCATGGCGGTCTGGCTCAGATGGAAAAACCGGAAAAGTGACCAACTCTTTGACAGACTCGCACAGTTATTTTGCCCCTACTGAAAGTCCCTTAGTGTTCTTACCCACTATGAAGCCCTTCCATGGCCCCCATAGAGGATAATGCTCCAAAAAATACCACCATATAGAATGGTGTTCCCATATTCCTCTATCTACACAGCATGATAGCCCCGCAAACCCCACATAGTATGATGGTCACCCCAGCCCCCCCACACTGTAGGATGGTCTCTTAACAGCATGATGGTTTCCACAGTCCCATCACACAGCATGATGGTCACCATAGCCCCCACACAGTATGATTGTCCCCCTACAGCATGATAGCCTCCCCAGCCCCTCCACTCAGTATGATGGTCCCCCACAACCCGATACAATATCATGGCCCCCCCACAGCCCACAAAACAAAATCTTATACTCCTAATTCAGCCGCACCCTCAGTCTTCTCTATCTTCTCTTGCTTGTAGCAGTGGATGCAGGCGGTGCATTGCTGAGATGCCATTGCGCCGATCAATGTCCCCTGCATGGCAGAGGCCTCCATCAGGCTGCATATATCCTGCAGGCTGGTGGGGTAAGTGACAGAGCACAGAGGAATGGTTCTGAGCTCCACCACAGCTGTTAACAGCTCAGGACACTGATGTTGTTAATAGTGTCGTGATTGATGCAACGTACGGCTGGACTTGCCAGATTTGCCCAATGCCTATCCCGGCCCTGGCCATCATTATATCTTCTCCAGGCCTACAGCCTCTGTGAAAATATATCTGGTGCCTGGGTAAAGTATATGTCTGTGGGTATGTCAACTGCATGTCCACCTGCAATGATGCTGGTGCTCTAGTCATATACACATGAGACTGCCCACCGGAGATAGAATTGAGACCCAGATGATATGATCAGTTTTCTGAATGCAACCATTTATTCTAACATAAAAACATTAGCTAAAGCTATGAAAAATGTTGAATATGTAGTGGTTCCATTCTTCAATACTGTCACTTAGAGCTTATGCAGACGTCATTGGATATTGGCCCGATCACAGACTGCAATGCACGGACTGGCCGTGGGTCTCGCGACCTGAGCATGAAAGCCTCATAGAAATATATGAAGCTGTCATGCTCTGGTCAGGAGTCCCAGAGGCTGCAGTTAAGTACAAAGATGGCAGAAAAGTACATAGTTAAATGCAATAACATAGCTTGTGTTAGCTGGTGTAACTGTTGAGAGTTTATCTATTTGTCTTGGTGGTGGGTTTCTGCTGAATAAAGTAGAGGAAGAAAAAAAAAAAGGGGGGGGGGTAGTTTGACTGGTCCATGTGACCCACTGTGTGTGTGCAGGGCTATTTGTTTCTGAATCTTCCACCTGTGCGGGACTGATTGCAAGCACTACAAGTTAAAAACCAACCAGTGAGGCTTCTGAGCGTCCCAGAGGCTGCAGTTAAGTACAAAGGTGGCACAAAAGTACATAGTTTAACGCAAAAGCATAGTTTGGTGTTTTCCTTGCTACCCTTATTTTGTTTTGTTTTTCTGCTTTTACCTGTATTGTTTATCCCCATTAAATATGTGCTCCATGGACAATGCTACCAGGTGTGCGTCTTGTGAGATGTGTGTATGCTTTGAACTGCCATTTGTGGGTGAATATGTCTGCGCTCAATGTCAGCGAGTTACATGTTTGGAAGCCCAGATACTGGATCTAAATGTGCAGCTAGCAACACTCAGGAGCATTGCAAACCTGGAGAGGAGTCTAGAGCTCACTGAGCGGCTCTGGCTAGGGCCAGTGATATGGAGGAGGGTGGAGGTGGGGAAGATCAGGACTCAGAAGTAGGTACCTGGGTTAGAATAAAGGTTAGGGGGAAAAGTGCCAGGGAGCTCAGTCCTGATTTGGCACAACCTAGTAAATATGCCTGTTTGGCTGATATTAGGAATACAAGCCCAGGATTAGGATCACTGCATCAGGACATTTGTTCCTAGCAACCAGGAAGACGACTGCTGTAAGGAGGAGGGAAATAGGAGTGCAGCAAAGGCCAGACAGATGGTGGTGGTTGGGGACTCTATAATTAGGCAGACAGATAGGATCATCTGCCACCGAGACCGTGAATGCCGAACAGTGTGTTGTCTGCCGGGTGCTCGGGTTCGACATATTGTGGATCAGATAGACAGATTGCTGGGTGGGGCTGGGGAAAACCAAGCGGTCATGGTACACATCGGTACTAATGACAAAGTTAGAGGGAGGTGGAAGGTCCTTAAAAATGATTACAGGGAACTAGGAATGAAGCTGAAAGCCAGGACCTCCAAGGTGGTGTTTTCAGAAATACTGCTCAAACAAAGGGCATTCAAAATCTTGAAGGCCGAGAATATAGAAATAGCATTTCAAGAGTATAGAGACCTAAATAAGAAATGTAAAAAAGAAATCAAGCTAGCAAAATTATCTACAGAGCAACAAATCGCCAGGGATATTCAAGGGATTGTCCACTACTTTCGTATTGATGCCCTATCCTTAGGATAGGGCATCTATGTATGATCGGCCGGGGTTACACATGCGGCAACCCCGCTGATCAGCTGTGATCGGCGCCGGTGGCAGTGGCCGCCGGCCGGAAGTTCTTTCCTGCGGTACATGGCCGTCAAGTTGTAGTGGCATCAATGATAGGGATTGATGCCCTAAGGATAGGGCATCAATGTGAAAGTAGTGGACAACTTCTTTAAAATAAATCCTAAAAAATGTTATACATACATCAATGCCAAAAAAAGAAAATCAGATGGTATCGGCCCTTAAAAGACGATAATAACAAGATAATTATAGAGGACAAAGAAAAGGCTCAGATATTAAACAGGCACTTTTCATCCATGTTCACCAACAAACAGTCTGTTCCAAGAATCTTTCAACAGGGCAAAAATCAAAGTTCACCACCTGATATAACTAGTTCAACACAAAAAGAAGTACGCCTGCGTCTCAGCAAATTAATCATTGACAAATCCCCTGGCGCAGATAGTATTCATCCACGGATACTGAGGGAATTGAGCTCAGTAAGTGACAAACCGCTGTATGTCATATTCTTAGACTCCCTTGTAACAGGGGTAGTGCCACAGGATTGGAGGATAGCCAATGTGGTACCGATATTTAAGAAAGGTAAGAAGGTGGATCCAGGTAACTACCGTCCAGTAAGTCTGACTTCAGTAGTGTGCAAAGTTTTTGAGAGCATCATAAGAGATGACCTGCAGAGTTATATCGCAGAGAATAATATAATAAATGATAATCAGCATGGATTCATGAAAAATAGGTCGTGTCTAACCAACATGTTGGGGTTCTATGAGGAGGTAAGTGCAAATCTGGATGTAGGTAACATAGTTTTTAAGGTTGAAGGAAGACTAAGTCCATCTAGTTCAACCCATAGCCTAACATGTTGATCCAGAGGAAGGCAAAAAAAAAACACGTGGCAAACACTAAGCTCCACATTGGGGAAAAAAATTCCTTCCCGACTCCATACGACAATCAGACTAGTTCCCTGGATCAACGCCCTATCAAGGAATCTAGTCTATATAACCTGTAATATTATACTTTTCAAGAAAGGCATCCATGCCCTTCTTAAATTTTAGTAGTGAATCACTCATTACAACATCATGAGGCAGAGAGTTCCATAGTCTCACTGCTCTTACAGTAAAGAATCCGCGTCTGTGATTATGATTAAAACTTCTTTCCTCCAGAGGTAGAAGATGCCCCCTTGTCCCCGTCTCAGGCCTCAGAGTAGAAAGGTCTTTGTACTGTCCCCTCATATACTTGTACATAGTAATAAGATCACCCCTAAGCCTTTGTTTTTCCGAAGTAAATAACCCCAAGTGTAATAACCTGTCTTGGTATTGCAGACCCCCCAGTCCTCTAATAACCTTGGTCGCTCTTCTCTGCACCCGCTCTAGTTCAGCTATGTCTTTCTTATACACCAGAGACCAGAACTGTACACAGTATTCTAAGTGTGGTCGCACTAGTGAATTGTATAGAGGTAAAATGATGTTCTTCTCATGAGCATCTATGCCTCTTTTAATGCATCCCATTATTTTATTTGCCTTTGCAGCAGCTGCCTGACACTGGCCACTAAACGTGAGCTTGTCGTCCACCACTACACACAGGTCTTTTTCAGTTACAGTTTTGTCCAGTGTTTTACAATTAAGCATATAATTATACATTTTATTTCCTATGCCCAAGTGCATTATCCCTATTAAAGCTCATTTGCCATTTATCAGCCCAAGCTTCTAGTTTACATAGATCCTCCTGTAATATAAAATTGTCCTCCTCTGTATTGATTACCCTGCAGAGTTTAGTGTCATCTGCAAATATTGAAATATTACTCTGTATGCCCCCTACAAGGTCATTAATAAATATGTTAAAAAGAAGGGGGCCCAATACTGACCCCTGTGGTACCCCACTGTTAACTGAGACCCAGTCTGAATGTTTTCCATTAATAACCACCCTTTGTTTCCTATCACTGAGCCAATTCTTAACCCACATACATATATTTTCCCCTATCCCCATTGTTCTCATTTTATGTATCAACCTTTTGTGTGGAACCGTATCAAAAGCTTATGAAAAGTCCATATACACAACATCCACTGCATTTCTTTGGTCCAGTCCGGAACTTACCTCTTCATAAAAGCTGATCAGATTAGTTTGACAGGAACGGTCCCTCGTAAACCCATGTTGATAATGGGTCATGAGGTTATTCTTCTTCAGATACTCCAGTATAGCATCTCTTAGGAAACCCTCCAGGATTTTACCCACAGTAGAGGTTAAGCTTACTGGCCTATAATTTCCAAGTTCGGTTTTTGTCCCCTTTTTGAATATTGGCACCACATTTGCTATACGCCAGTCCTGTGGTACAGACCCTGTTATTATGGAATCTTTAAAGATTATAAATAATGGTCTATCTATGACGTTACTTAATTCCTGCAGTACTCGCGGGTGTATCCCATCCGGGCCTGGGGATTTGTCAACTTTAGTGATTTTTAGACGCCGCCATACTTCCTGCTGGGTTAAGCAAGTGACATTTAATGGATGATTTTTGTTATCACTGATCATGTTTTCTGTCATGCGATTTTCTTGTGTAAATACGATTGAAAAAAAATCATTTAGCATATTGGCTTTTTCCTCATCCTCATCCACCATTTCACCCAGACTATTTTTAAGTCTATATTAATGCGGCTGATGTGATTTATCTGGACTTTGCAAAGGCATTTGATACTGTACCACATAGCAGCCTTATACTGGAGCTACAGAAGCAAGGACTTGGGGGAACTATATGTAGATTGGTAAGGAATTGGCTAAATGATAGGAAACAAAGAGTCGTCATAAATGGTACATTCTCTAAATGGGACATAGTCAGCAGTGGGGGGTGCCGCAGGGATCTGTGCTAGGACCAATTCTCTTTAACCTCTTTGTTAATGACCTGGGGGATGGGATTGAGAGTAAAGTGTCAGTTTTTGCTGACGATACCAAACTATGCAGGATATTAAAATTTGATCTTGACATTACGATATTGCAGAACGATCTGGATAAGATGACTGAATGGGCAAACACTTGGCAGATGAGATTTAATGTAGATAAATGTAGAGTAATGCAACTGGGACGGAGTAATCCTACTGCTGCATATACATTAAATGGGAGTATACTCAGGACTACAGAACAGGAGAAGGACTTGGGAATTCTGGTTACAAGTAAGCTGAGCAGCAGTACTCACTGTCAAGAAGCAGCCGCAAAAACAAACAATATTTTAGAATGTATAAAAAGAGAAATAAAATCCCGCGATCCCAATGTATTGTTACCCCTTTATAAATCACTGGTGACGCCACATCTGGAATAAGGGATCCAGTTTTGGCCTCCACATTTTAAAAAGGATATTCAGAAGTTAGAGTCAGTTCAAAGGCGGCAACTAAATTACTACAAAGGATGGAAGGCCTCTTATATGATGAAAGGTTGAAAGAGTTGAGCTTGTTTAGCTTAGAAAAATGACGCCTCAGGCTATGTGCGCACGTTCAGGATTTCAAGCAGAAATTTCTGCAGTGTTTCTGCATCTCCTTGGCGGGAAAAACGCTGCAGAAAAATCCGCGGGTTTTGCTGCGATTTTGACATGTTTTTGAAGCATTTTTTATAGTGCATTTTTGTACATCAATGAATGCTTTTTGGAGCTAAATAAAGTTATTTGAAAAAAGAAACGTGGGACAGTGCTTTAACCCTGTGATTACTGTCAGAATTGGTGTGAGTATATTGGTTAATTTAAATGATTAAAGAATGTGTCTGTTGTATTTCAAATAAAGCGTTTTCTCTGTGTCTGTGTGTTTATTTAACTCTTTACTTTAGTTTAATTAGGTTTGGTATTGAAAGGGTCTGATTGACACCTTTTCATCACCAAAAAAAGAGCTAAGTGTCAGCTAATTCCATATACCCAATCTTCATTAGCATTTCTATTCAAGTCATTTCTAGGGCAGATGAGAGCGGCTATTTTTAGCCTAGGAAGGTGCCATTAAGCAAACATTTTCCCAGGCCATTAATAACAGCTCACAGCTGTTTAATTAGCCGCCATGTCCCCAAGAACAGCAAAAAGCAGCGCTTTGGACGGAGCGTATTTTTGCTGAGTCCAAAACGCTGTGTTCTAATGCCACACTTTTGTTGTCGGTACATGTGAATCCACCGCATATAATGACACTTCAATCAGTCAAAATCTGCAGCGGAGACTAGAGTGTCTGCTACAGAAATTGACATGTTGCGGGTGAGTTTGGGTATGTGGCCACAATCAGGAGCCACTGCAGGTTTGACGCTGCGTGTTTATACAGAGTCAAACCCGCAGCGTCCAGATGTCACAGCATAGTGGATGGGATCTCTAGAAATCCCATGTCCACTATGCGTGCATCTGTGGCTGGAGATCACCCGCGGTCACTGACATGCGGAGCGTCTTTCAGGACCGCAGCATGTCAAATTTTCTTGCGGAGTCGCTAGTCTCCGCAACAGAAATTTGACCACTAGAATGTATTGAATGAGGTGAATCCACATGGTTCAGTGAACACATATGGATTTACCTGCGTTCAATAAAATGCAACCTTTTGGACGCAGCAAAAATATGCTGCGTCCAAAGCACTGCTACGTCCCGATCGTGGGCACATAGCCTAAAATTTAAAAAAAAAAATGGCGTGGGCTCCCGCGTCATTTTCATAACCAGCAGAGGTAAAGCCAACAGCTGGGAGCTGATATTAGTAGCCGGGGAAGGGGCCATTAGCCAAAAATATTCCCTGGCTATTAATAACAGCCCACAGCTGTTTGCTTAGCCTTTACTGGCTAGATTACAGGGGGACCCCCCCAAAAATTGACGTAGGGTCCCCCTATAAAATCTAACCAGAAAAGGCCAAACAGATAGCTGCGGGCTGATATTAATAGCCAGGGAAGAGGCCATGACTACTAGCCCCCTCCGCAGCTAATAATATCACCCCTCAGCAGTCCCAGAAATGGCGAATCCATAAGATGCGCCAAATCTGGCGCTTAGCCTCCGCTCTTCCCACTGCCCTGTAGCGGTGGCGAGTGGGATAATGGGGTTGGGGTTCATGTCAGCCTTGTATTGGCAGCTGACATGAAGCCCAGGTTAGTAATGGAGGGCATCTATAAGACGCCCCCTTTACTAACCCCATAGTAAAGTTTTTGGCACTTTTTCAATAAAAGACACTGCCAGAATAAAGTCTTTTATTGAAATAAAATGACACACGGTTTTAATCATTTTTTTTATTACACGCCCAGTCCCCGAATCCCTCGTTCTTCTGTAAAAAAATAATAAACAACCATATCCCTCACCTGTCCTCCGTCATGACGTAATCCAGATTGTCCCTCAGCAATCCGGGTCACTTCTACAGCAGTGACATCAGCAATCACTGATGTCACTGCTGTAGAGGACAGCACTGTATACTAACAGGAGTGTAAAATCACTCCTGTCAGTGTACATGGCTGTGCTGCAGGAGTGTGGTCACTTGGGTTCATCAGCTGAAGATCAGCCCCAGTGACCTTAGCATCAGTGGTAAGTGAGAACATTCTTGAGAAAGTTCCCATGCAGCACCTGTGCTGTAAAGTGAGGTCCCGAGCTCATCAGCTGATCTTCAACTGAGAGCTCACGTGACCTCAGGTCCTGGCAGCGCAGCGATGTACACTGCCGGGAGCGAGCGTGCGCTCTCCAGTGTACCGCCGGCCGCCGAGGGATCAGAATGCCGGGGGGACATTGCGAGGTCACCGAGGGGCGTCAGACAGGTGAGGATAGGTGTTTTTTTACTTTTTTTTTTTTTTTTTTTTTTTTTTACACACAGCGAGCACAGGCGCCGGCTCGGCTGAGATTCGGACACTATTTCTCACCTCAACCGTGCCGCTCTCGCAGTTATCAGCGGGAGGGCAGTCGGATGATGGGAGAAGTAATCTTCTTCCCGGCCCGGGTACTATTCTTTGAGCATTTTTGCCCGCCGAAAACGCTCAAAGAATGGGCATGTTGCGTATTTTAACGCAATGACAATCCTGAGCGGAGATTTCTGCATCATGTGCACGGCACATCAGGATTGCCCTTGCATTAACTGGCAGACGGATTACTTAGCATTTTTGATGCATTTAAGCGTGGAAAAAACGCAACGAAAATGCATCAAAAATGCTACGTGTGCACTTAACCTAAGAGGTGATCTCATTTACATGTTTAAATATATGTCTGGTCAGTACAAACGACTAGCACATGACTTATTCCTTCCAAAGACAATACTAAGGACCAGGGGGTACTCATTATGGGTGGAAGAAAGGCAATTCCGGCACCTAAACAGCGTTTCGCTGTGAAAACACAGCTTCATCAGGGAAGGTATTGGACCATGCGTGTGCCGTCCGATTTTAACGCACACATCTCAAAGATAACCCGACATTTCATCAGACAAGTACAGTAAATTCACAGCCCGAACTGTCAGAATAGAATAGATATGTCGATAGATAGAAATGTCAGTGAGATATATAATAAGTGTAGCGTGTCTGTAGTTTACATATATTTAGGTAATAAGGAAATAAATGAAAAAAAAAATGCCATGGGGTCCCTCTTATTTTTAATAACCAGCTAAGGGAAAACTGACCACTGTGAGCTGGTCTTATTAGTCTGGGAAGGGGCCACTAACCATGGAGCTTCCCAGTCTACTAATATAAGCTCAAAGATGTCTGTTTTGCCTATACTGGTTATTAACCCCTTAATGACCGGGCCATTTTCCATTTTCTGCTCCCCTTCTTCCCAGAGCCATAACTTTTTTATCTTTCGGTCAATATGGCCGTGTGAGGGCTTATTTTTTTGAGGACAAGTTGTACTTTTGAACGACACCACTGGTTTTACCATATAGTGTACTAGAAAATGGGAAAAAATTCCAAGCATGGTGAAATTGCAAAAAAAGTGCAATTCCACAGTTGTTGTTTTTTTTACCATGTCCACTGAATGCTAACGCTTACCTGCCTTTATTATTCTCCAGGTCATTCTGAGTTTGTTCATACTAAACATGTATAGGTTCTTTTTTATTTAAGTGGTGAAAAAAATCCAAAATTTGCTTAAAAAAAATAGTGCCATTTTCCGAGACCCATAGCGTCTCCATTTTTCGGGACCTGGGGCCGGGTGAGAACTTATCTTTTGCGCACCGAGCTAATGTTTTTATGAATATCATTTTGGGGTAGGTCCGATGTTTTGATCGCCCGTTATTGCATTTTATTACAATATTGCGGCGTCCAAAAAGCATATAATTTTATCGTTTTGAATTTTTTTCTCGTTACGCTATTTACTCATCGGATTAATTATTTTTTTATATTGATAGATCGGGCGATTCTGAACGCGGCGATACCAAATATGTGTATGTTATTTATATTTTTTTATTGTTTTATTTTGAATGGGGCGAAAGGGGGGTGATTTAAACTTTTTCATATTTTTTTAAATATTTTTAAAAACATTTTTTTGTACTTTTTGCATGCTTCAATAGTCTCCATGGGAGACTTGAAGCTGCAATTGTCTGATTGCCTGAAGCTGCTGATCACTGCCTGTGTGTAGCACAGCAAAGCGCGAGTTAAATGCCACTGTCAGAGATTGACAGTGGCATTTTAGTTAACAGCTGCGGGTGGATCGCAATTCCACCCGTGGCTTTTGCAGGCACATGTCAGCTGTATAGATGAGCCCGCACTGCGCTAAGCCCGCACCAAACAGGGGGATCCAACGTGTGTTTTACTATTACGGCACACGTTGGAAAGGTGTTAAAAAGGGGGATCCTAAAAAAAATTATGTGGTGGTCCCCCCTATTTTTAATAACCAGCAAAGGTTAAGATGACAGCTGTGTCTTGATATTAATAGGCAGGGAAGATCCATGGATATTGGCCCCTTCCCCGCCTAATTAGACCAGCCCTCAACCATCCCAGAAATGGCTGGCACATCCATTAGATGCACCAATTCTGGCGCTTAGCCTCGGCTCTTCCCAATTGCCCTGGTGCGTTGGCAATAGGGGTAATGGTTTTTGGGCTGATGTCAGCTGTGTATTTTCCGCTGATATCAAGCCCAGGGGTTAGTAATGGAGAGGCGTCTGTCAGACACCCCTATTACTAACCCCATAGTCAAAAGTAAGAAACACACACACATGCAAAGTCCTTTAATTGTACAAAGCACTCCCCGACAAATATCCCTCTTTTACCTCTTTCACCCATTTATTACCAGAAAAAAATAATCCATAGGGTAGTCCAGAGAACGAAGCTCCATAGACTGGAGTTGCAGCCACTCTCAGTTCTCACGGTGCATAGCGAAAGAACCCAGCTGCTGTGACATCAGTAAGGTTATCGCAGTTGACAGCTGCTGAACTGCAGTAACCTTAACGACGTCATAGCTCACAGCGTGTCAGGATTCGCACACACAGACAATCCTGATTACTCAATATGTAGGTATCGGCAAGGGCGCAGTGAGCGTATGGCGTATACACCTCCAAATTCCAACATAGAATATGTGTATATGCCTCCGTACGATCGCTGTCAGCTTCACGATAACCCAATTAATATTATTCGCTGCCACCACCGATCAGATTGGAAATACAGGGCTGATTGGACGCCTTCTTTCTGTCTTCGTGGGAGGAACAATTACAGAGCAAAAGAAACAGGACTATTAAATTTTATATTTAATCCAAAAGGGAGGCAGTGTTTATGAAAAATATACAAAAGGTTTTATAAAGAAAGACAATACGATACATATGCAGTTACACGAAAATAAATGGGATTAAAGAAGAACTTACGATACAAATCGCAGAGACGATTCAGTTTAGCTGGAGGGGAGGCCTCCAATTCTGGCGGTTACTGAACGGGACCCGTACTATTGACCCATCTTCGGCTGGGTCTTTTATGCCGAAGGGGGGCCTGCTCACACACTCTCCTATGATGACATCACGTGGGTTGGATTCCACCTTTCATGTTTTTATTAAAAAGTCTAACTTCTGCGATAACTCCTTGCTGATTGATCACAGAAGCTCGCAAGTGATACCATATTTTTTATTACAAATTTACCTTTCTTTAGAGATTAGACATGGCATATCTGCGACTGTTATTTTTGTACCTTTGCATTATAGCTCACCGGCGGGGCGTACAGATACGGAAAAATATGCGTATTGTTCCTTAGCTAACCCCCCGCAAATATTGCATATTTCATGTCGGTGCCTGCCAGGCTGCAGATTTCTGTTCAGCAAAGGGAGTTTGCAAATGAGGATGTCCCTGCTATTGTACGGCGTGTGATAGCATTCCTTTTTAGTTTAAAGGAGCTGTCTCCTCTGTCCTTCAATCCCATATGCTCAGGTGTCTATTTATCACAGGCCTGTGCTACTAGGAATTACTTTCCTATGTTAATGAGAATGGACAATTGAGCTTGCCACCTCTCCTGTACACTGCTAATTTGCATATTAGCCACTTCTGAGACTGTCAGCTCTTCTCCTTTGACAAATGGGGAGGGGTGAGAGGGCCTTCAGAAGGAGAGTTTTCTTAACATTTTCTATGACACAGCGTGAGAACTTAATGGGCAGCGTGAGAACCGTCAGTAGGTTCTCAGGCAGCGAGCTGTGACGTCAGTAAGGTTACCGCAGTTCAGTGGCTGTGAACTGTGATAACCTTAGTGACGTCACCACTTGTCACAGTGCAATGCAGCGTGAGAACCGTCAGTGGCTGCAGCTCCTGTCTAAGGGGCTTCATAGACTGGATGAAGAAGACGGGGATCGTCGTGGGACCTCCATTTGGATTACGGAGGACCCAGTGATTTTTTTTCTGGTAATAAAAGGGTAAAAGAGGGAATTTGTCAGGGAGTGCTTTTTAAAAATAAAGGACATTTGTGTGTGTTTCTTTCTTTTGACTACGGGGTTAGTAATGGTGGTGTCTGACCGACGCTTCTCCATTACTAACCCCTGGGCTTGATGTCAGCAGACATTACACAGATGACAGCAACCCCATAACCATCACCCCGATTGCCAACGCACCAGGGCAACTGGGAAGAGCTGAGGCTAAGCGCCAGAATTAGTCTTTTTTGAAGAATGGAAAAAGATAATATTGCAAAATTATCTTTTTCCATTCTTCAAGAAAGACTTCTTTACATAGCGATAGAGAGGACAGATTTGGTTATAAACTTCTTTTGGGGAGCTCGGTAAACCGGCTCCCAACTGCCAGCCCAATCGCATATAGCTGCTCTACTATGCAGTGACATTTTAAAAGTAATTTAGGAACTAAAAAAACAGACACAAGTTGATCAATAAGATCTTTTTACTCCAGTTTTGGAAAAATTTAAATTACAACATGACAGTTTTAAACAAAGTTTTTATTTTGCAAAAGTAACTCAAAGAAAACAAATTTGTTATTGTCTTATTTCATGCCACATTGTGGCTCCCAACAATAAAACTAGGAATGGACCCGATCACTTAGAAATGCACTTCTCATTGTGACTTTGGATTGATCTTCTAAGTCAGTTTAGGGTAATCTAAGGAATGTCTTGTTGAATATAACTTTTTCACAGGAAACAAAACTAGTTGAAAACTAGACACCACAAATGCTTAAAAGGGAATCTTTCACCAGATTTTGCTACCTAATCTGAGAGCAGTATAATATAAGTACAAAGAGAGACTGATTCCAGCGATATGTCACTTACTGAGTTGCTTGTTGTGGTTGGTTTTGATAAAACAATTATTTTATTAGCAGGAGATTATCTGTAAAGAACTAGTAAGCCTGCTGTCTTGTAGTCCTCCATATTTATGACCCTGTCCCTACCACTGATTGGCAGGTTTCTGTGTACACTGTACATGGGCAGAAAGCTACCAATCAGTGGTGTGTGGGGTTATACAGAGCACAATATTCAGAGGACTGGAGATCTGCAGCAGACAGAACTGTGTTTTTATTAAAATGATAACAGGAAGCCCAGTAAGTGACATATAACTGGAATCATGGTCTCTATCACCACATCATGCTGTTCTCAGATGGGGTAGCAAAAATCTAGTGACAGATTCCCTTGAGGATAGAACTTTAATAGTCTCAACGATTATAAAAGCATCTCGGGAATCAAAATGTCATTAGATTAAAGAGACTCGTACAGCAATAAAATTAAAGAATAATTAAGCCTAGAAAAGGCAAACATAGTGGGCAGGAAAGCCAACATTTTAAACAACAAAGTAATAAATACATTTCACTTGGCCTATATAACCTCTTCATCTAATGGGTTTTATATTTTGTGCTCTGTGCAGAAGTCACATTGCAGAGAGGGAAGGGTTGGGCTTTGTAAACCTATCGACCACTTATAAATGATAGATCAAGTGTTAACTGTGTCCAGCCTTTTAACAATTTTTAACAATAGAAAATTAGGACACACTAAACCTTTGATTGATAAATTTCCTTTAACTGCATATATTAAGGTCTCTGGGTCCTTCAGGTTGCACAATTTACTCTTATGGCCTTCATTTCCTATGACTATTCAGTGGACCCAAGATTTCTCAGCAAAGTAACTCTGTATGGTAACTGTAGCTGTGTAAGTCTTTGTTGGAATATTACAAATTCTAGACTACTAGATTAGTGGAAAAAATGGGCCAGAGATCTTATATACTGCAAAAGCTGAATCAAAACTAGAACCTACACTCTAAAAGCTGTGCGTGTGGATTCAGCCTAAACTCCTTTTTCTGTAGGGCTCTCAAGAGATGCAGATGTGATTGCTGGAGGTTTCTGCATTGTATGGTGTGATGCCAACGCTATCAGCATAGTGCTTGCAAAATTAGGGTCACAGAGTCAAACCTGACCATGCATGCCTACAATCTAATAGCATGCTTATTAATTGGCTGCAATAAAACTGGTCGCAGTTTGTAATTGTGCATTTGCACAAAAAAAGATGAATGTCTGGCACTACTCACTGGTGTCAGCCACTATGCATAAAATCCAGAAGGTGCACCACGGCAACTTCTCAGTTATAAGTTGGCTCGCTGATCAACAAAAGTCTATGCACTCAGCCTACAGCCATTTTGCTTCGTTTGAGCAGATATCTGAAGACATGAAAAATCCGTAGGCCGAGTCCGTTCTGTCCTCTCTGCTCTTACTCCTTTAGCACTTTTGCTGTAATAAAAAAAAAGGATTTTTATCATGAGATTATCCCCATTTCCGGGATTTAGATCGTGAGCCCCATCGGCACTGATGTGAAGACATTGGTTGGATTTACAGCCAGGTGACTTACTAAGAGAAAGAGGGAATTTCCAGATTCTACTGACGAGACAAAGTAGAGTACGGTCTAAGATGTTGGTAAAATCTAGGCATCAGTAACGTTTGTACATCAGTCTCTTCTAAAATAGGTGTTGTGAACTGTGTAGTTTCATCAAAGCTATTGAATATTGTGGTGGGTGAGAATGGCTGAGGGGGAAAGCATGACCCATCATATTCACTGAGCTTCCTGCATGGATCATGACAAAAGTGCTAAAGCTGTGCTGAGATGCAGAGAATTTTACAATTCCTGAGAAAAGTTCAAGGATGAAATGAAAAATTGCAAACTCGCAATGGAGAAATGAAACCTATGAAATAGTTTTCATGGATGAAAATATTGATGGCCTATTAGGATGGGCCATCAATATCAGACTGTCGGGATTGGATTCATGCATCGTCGCTAGTCAAGTGGCTGAGATGCTCCCAAGTAGGTGGTGTGCAGGAGGGGAATATAAACATTGAGGGGTCTCTGTACTGTACTTGTACAAGGGTTACTTCCTCAGACGGCTGATTGGCCGGGGTACTGAATGTCAGACCCCCGGTGATCTCATACTGAAGGCCTATCCTAACATTAGGTAATCAAAATCTGATCCCAGAGTCTAAATCCCTTTTAATTCTGCATGCGGTTACAGTTTGTGACTACATGTAATTAGAACTGACCCACCATTGTATAGAGCATTTATTACATTTTAATAGTGGATTACTTATACAGAAAATATTCTTTTTTGTTATTTTCCACCCTACAGGAACTTGTATCATGCCGATTGCTCTGCTCTCTTGTGAATGTTCTCATTTACAAAATGTGATTGCCGTGTTAAAAAAAAATAAATTCCCACATGTCTAACAGGAAAATGATTCCACCGAAATCAATTCAATGAAATCAATTGCTTTGTGTGAATTTTTTCATGCCTAACAAGAGCTCTTTTGTTAATAAAGCTTTTGCCACATTCAGAACATGAAAATGGCTTCACCCCTGTGTGAATTTCCTCATGTAAAAGAAGGCATGATTTCTGGGCAAAACAGTTCCCACACACCGAGCATGAGAACGGCTTCTCCCCTGTGTGAACTCTTTGATGTTTGGCAAATGCTGATCTCTGGGTAAAGCTTCTTCCACATTCCTGACATAAGAACGGTTTCTCCCCTGTGTGAATTTTCACATGGTCAATTAGAACTGATTTCCTAGTAAAACATTTCCCGCAATACAAGCAAAAAAATGGCCTTTTCCCCGAGTGAATTTTCTGATGGATAAAAAGAGCCGATTTATAAATGAAACTTTTCCCACATTCATTACATAGAAAAGGCCGTTCTCCAGTGTGAATTCTCTGGTGCTCGACAAGAACCGACATGTGGTTGTAACCTTTCCCACACTCAGAACAGGAATAAGGTCTCTCGTCTTTGTGGAGTGTCTGATGTCTCTTCAGGTGATCCTTACGTTTGAAGCGTCTCCCACATTCTGAACATGAAAATGGCCATTCATCTTTACCAATTCTCAAGTTAATGGGAAGACTCAAGTTCACTTTATGTTCTCCATGTTCACAACTTGCAGAAATGTTGCCTCCATTATAATCTGAACATTCATGAACAATAGGTGATAGATAAGGAGTAGGCTTCTTGTAATTCTGCGATGGCTCTCTGCTATGAAAGACTGGGGACACACCGGGGAACTCTTCGACGATATTGTTGTCTTTTGCTTCAACATCGGGAGATAAAAGAGGTCTTTCCTTGTCTCTTGTGACGTTATCTGTCCAGGAAAACAATGTATTATTTTGCATTCCGCCAAAACAGTGTTTTTATATATTACAATCCTATCATAAAGCCATGTACAAAAGAAAGTTACTACTACCCCTAGATATGTTAGTTCTATATAAATCAGTTGTACCAGCTCTGAAATTGTAGGCTCATAGCCCAGTAGAGACATGTTTGTCTATTTAAATGCAGGCTTATAGTCCAAGAGTGGCATATCAAGTAGGTAGGACCCATCAGAAGGAGGTCACCTTGCCGCGGTTGATGGGCATACATGAATTGGCCAATTTATGTGCTAAGGATCTTCATTTTGTAAGTACGTTTCATTGAGTGACAAACAGTCTAGATTTAAAGTTTCCAATGTCTTCATATATTTTGACCTTTATAGAGTACTGCTGCGCTTTCTGTTTCGTTTGCACTATATGTAGTCATTGCAGCAGGCACGTGTTCACACTATAAGATATGCTGGTCAGTTTTCGTTTTATTTAATTAATTACAAATAGTCATGCTGTATACTGAATTTTTACACTATAAAATGTGTATAAAAAAGTTATAATCTCACGATATATCCTTATGGAAGTATAGAAAATATTTAAAAAAAAAAATACATAAAAATGCTCTTGAATATGCTTTACTTTACTACCCAAATATATGTCTGTGTGAAGTCAATGAGGAGCACTGGAGCTTTGTATCAGACAAAAGAAGCTAAAACCATTACATATTGTGAATCATATACATATATTATAAAACCAATCAGAGCAACATTTCTCAGAAACGCACAAATTCTCCATGCCATGGAGAAGACCAGTGTACAAATTATTATGTAAATTGGATTTACGGGTCATAAAAATGTAACTTTTTGCTTATGGATGATATTGTGTCTCACTGAAATCAATCTCAAACACATGTGATAATTAGTTTGCCATGTGAGCTCAATTAAAGGAAAACTAATAAGAAGGATTTTTACATTATTAAGCAGCCACAGATTTCAAGCAATATGGGAAAGAAAAAGGAATTCACTTTTGCTGAAGAGCGTCAAATAGTGCAAAACCTTGAACAAGGTATGAAAATATTAGATATTTCACGAAAACTTATAGAGGCTGTCTCATGAAAAAAATAATTTTAATCTATAGATCTTGGAATAATAATAACTTCCACTATTGGATGTGTGTAGATAAAATGTTCCTGTGCTGAGATAATCTTATAAATGTGCCCCTGGTTTGTACTGAGTAATGGTTGTGTCTGACCGTGCAGGGACACGGTCTGATCATACCACAGCTCCTGGGCAGGGGAGGAAGTAAAAGAGTATACAGACAGGACAGCACGGGATCACAGATGATTCTTTCTTTGAAGTAAAACATTGCTTAAAAACAGGCAGGGAAATGCCTTACCTCACAAAAAGAATCAGTGGTCCCTTGCTGTCCTGCCTGTATACTCTTTTTCTACCAGGAGCTGTGGTATGCCTAAATATATATAATTGCAATAATTTTCTGGGAGAAATACTTCATTTTCTGGAACAATTTTAAGGGTACCAACACTTTCATCCATGACTGTATAGAAAAAAAAGCATGATTTCCTATGAACACCAGCCAGAATCTGGCATTCACAGGAGAACCGTCATGATAGACAAAAGGGACTTCAGCAGTCTGCTATCAGAATTCTATCAGTAATTTTCACTGATGATGAAAAAAAAGAAGTTTCTCCCATCAGTCAGTGAAAAACAGACAGCACATGAATGGTATCCGAGTGCTGTCAGATTTTTTCATGAACCCATAGACGATTTTGATCCGACACTTGCATCAATATTGGACAGGTCTCAGCGATTCTGCACGGACTACTCGGTCAGAGGAAAAAATCTGACATGTGAACAGCCCCATAGTTACTCGCATGTAAAAAACTGATATGTGGAGGCCTCAGAATCAGACAGCCTACCCATTTTCTGAGTCTACCATGCTTTTGTGCTGCCTCCAAAAGTCACGAAACTGCTGTAAAGGAGGTCAGACAGAGTTCAAAATGACTAACTTCAATGATCCCGTCGGTGGTTCGGCCTTATTTATTCTAGCTCTACGAGATATTACTATTCTATTATCATAACATATTGCCTTCTCACTTGCATGTGTCCCGCCTACTGCTGTTACTATTCTATCGTACTATCACTTTTACATTCCGCCTCTTTATCTTAATACAACTTTCCCCGGCTCATTACCATTTCTGGGCAGTGTCGTCATTCATCTTTGCCAACCACTGTTTCTATTTTTCTAGAATACATTTTTTCTCAAATCTTTGCACAATTTCTTTAAGAGATCATTTGGGAATCCCCATTAATATACATAAATGTTATCTGTATGTATACCTGTGTCAGTCGGTATTTGGATGCCTTTCTATGTCGTTAACCATTTATCATTATAGTATTCCAGTATGTTTAATAAAAATCTTAATGATCGAAACATGTAAGTAGTTGAATGTAGGGAAAAGGTCACTATTGGTTGGTACTCACCTGGGCTCATATCTACAGGCATTTCCTCCACTTTAGAGTAATAAGCGTCACAATCTTCTTCACAATCTTCTTCTGCTACAACCTCCACTTTAATACATTTCAGGTCTTCACCCTAGTTTGACATGTACAAAAATAGTGCGCACATCAGGCTAGCTGTAGGAGCAAAACCCCAAGTGATAATTTCATTATAACAGGTCACATTTAATGAGCTTAGTATGTGCAGTTGTTCAGTACAGCTCCTAAATATCAAAAAGGGGATTTGGTTAGTCTTCAGCTTCATTTACCTGACAATGTTGCGGTAAGCTGGAATTCTCTTGCCAACTCTCATCCGAGAGAGAAGACAGACATCGCTCAAGAGCACTGCCGTCACTGCATCCATCTGCGGAATACAAACACAAGGTGGCTGAACACATTACAAAAATGAATTAAACTATTCCATAGTCAAACCTGCTCCCTGCTCATCAATAAAAGAGTCTCCTCTTACCCAGCAATCTGCGCACAATGGCTATTCTCAAACATCGGCAGATCCATCTAAAGGAGCCCATACACATTAAATGTATGACGTATGAGCCTGAGGAAGTCAGCAAGACAAGCCAACTGTTTAACTCCTTCCTGGCCTGGGGCGTATTAGTATGCCCCAGGCCATCACCCCCGGTACAGCGCGGGCTCCGGCACTGAGCCCGCACTGAACCGGGCACATGTCAGTTGATCTCTACAGCTGCGGGTAGAATCGCGATCCACTCGTGGTTGTTAACAAATTAAATTCCGCTGTCAATCTCTGACAGCGGCATTTAACATCCGCGCGCCGGAAGTGTGGCATTAGCCCCGCCCATTGGTGACCCCGTCACATGATCACAGGTCACCGATGGGTAGGCATGACAACCCGGGGTCTGCAGCAGACCTCTGTGGTTGTCATGTCTCGATTGCTATGAGCGCCACCCAGTGGTCGGCGCTCATAGCAAGTGAGCATTTCTGCTGCATACAAGCGATCTGCTCATCACCTGTATGCAGCAGAAGCAATCTGACAACTCCTATGGAGACTATAGAAGCAAATAGAAAATGTAGAAAAAATGTTTTAAAAAATATAAAAAAACTATATATATATATATATATATATATATAGTACAGACCAAAAGTTTGGACACACCTTCTCATTTAAAGATTTTTCTGTATTTTCATGACTATGAAGATTGTACATTCACACTGAAGGCATCAAAACTATGAATTAACACATGTGGAATTATATACTTAACAAAAAAGTGTGAAACAACTGAAAATATGTCTTATATTCTAGGTTCTTCAAAGTAGCCACCTTTTGCTTTGATGACTGCTTTGCACACTCTTGGCATTCTCTTGATGAGCTTCAAGAGGTAGTCACCGGAAATGGTTTTCACTTCACAGGTGTGCCCTGTCAGGTTTAATAAGTGGGATTTCTTGCTTTATAAATGGGGTTGGGACCATCAGTTGTGTTGTGCAGAAGTCAAGTGGATACACAGCTGATAGTCCTACTGAATAGACTGTTAGAATTTGTATTATGGCAAGAAAAAAGCAGCTAAGTAAAGAAAAACGAGTGGCCATCATTACTTTAAGAAATGAAGGTCAGTCAGTCCGAAAAATTGGGAAAACTTTGAAAGTGTCCCCAAGTGCAGTTGCAAAAACCATCAAGCGCTACAAAGAAACTGGCTCACATGAGGACCGCCCCAGGAAAGGAAGACCAAGAGTCACCTCTGCTTCTGAGGATAAGTTTATGCAAGTCACCAGCCTCAGAAATCGCAGGTTAACAGCAGCTCAGATTAGAGACCAGGTCAATGCCACACAGAGTTCTAGCAGCAGACACATCTCTTCAACAACTGTTAAGAGGAGACTTTGTGCAGCAGGCCTTCATGGTAAAATAGCTGCTAGGAAACCACTGCTAAGGACAGGCAACAAGCAGAAGAGACTTGTTTGGGCTAAAGAACACAAGGAATGGACATTAGACCAGTGGAAATCTGTGCTTTGGTCTGATGAGTCCAAATTTGAGATCTTTGGTTCCAACCACCGTGTCTTTGTGCGACGCAGAAAAGGTGAACGGATGGACTCTACATGCCTGGTTCCCACAGTGAAGCATGGAGGAGGAGGTGTGATGGTGTGGGGGTGCTTTGCTGGTGACACTGTTGGGGATTTATTCAAAATTGAAGGCATACTGAACCAGCATGGCTACCACAGCATCTTGCAGCGGCATGCTATTCCATCCAGTTTGCGTTTAGTTGGACCATCGTTTATTTTTCAACAGGACAATGACCCCAAACACACCTCCAGGCTGTGTAAGGGCTATTTGATCAAGAAGGAGAGTGATGGGGTGCTATGCCAGATGACCTGGCCTCCACAGTCACCAGACCTGAACCCAATCGAGATGGTTTGGGGTGAGCTGGACCGCAGAGCGAAGGCAAAAGGGCCAACAAGTGCTAAGCATCTCTGGGAACTCCTTCAAGATTGTTGGAAGACCATTTCCGGTGACTACCTCTTGAAGCTCATCATGAGAATGCCAAGAGTGTGCAAAGCAGTCATCAAAGCAAAGGTTTTTTTTTTTTTACCATTAAAATAAAAAAGAACCTATACATGTTTGGTGTCTACAAACTAGTAATGGCCTGGAGAATAATAATGGCAGGTCAGTTTCAGCATCCAGTGAACATGGTAAAAAAAAACTAAAAAACAACTGTGGAATTGCATTTTTTTTGCAATTTCTCTGCACTTGGAATTTTTTTCCTGTTTTCCAGTACACAACATGGTAAAACCAGTGATGGCATTTAAAAGTACAACTTGTCCCACAAAAAATAAGCCCTCACATGGCCATATTGACCGAAAAATAAAAAGGCTATGGCTCTGAGAAGAAGGGAAGCAAAAAATGAAAACGCAAAAACGGAAAATCTCAAGGTTGTTAAAGGGTTAAAGGGAATCTGTTAGTAGGATCAACCCTCCTAATCCGTCTATATGGACATGCAGGTCATAGGAAGCAGAATAAAATGATACCTTGATATCTGCAATCTGATGTTTTATTCCAGAGAAATCCCAATTTTTCTTCTATGTAAATGAGCTATTAAGATCTATGAGCCGGACATAGATCTCCCTGAGAATCTGCAACCAGAGTTTTATTTTAAATTAAAGGGGGCGTTACCAATGTGAATCATTTGGTTCAGGAGAGCAGACTGTCAGTCATTACATACAAGGGGAAAAAAAGGGTATTTAGTCCAGCACCCAACCATGGAAAAATCAGGAAAAAATTAAAAAACAACCTCTATTGCAAAAATAGATTAAAAATTCATATTGGATAAAAAAAAAACAAGCGCGGTATCAAATGGATGTACTGACGCGTTTCGAACTATGAAAGTTCTTACTCCAAGTATGCATGGAGTCTGTGCGCCAAGTGGTTTCTTAAATAAAGTAAATAAAGGGGGGGTGTAAGAGGAATTGACGTATATCCTGAAATAACAATGATTCAGAAAAAAACTCCATAAAAAGGACATGATATTCTCATGATTAATAAATATATATATAATCTGATTTAATATTCATCCTATTCGGGATTCTGCTGTTTAATTTTAAGATCCAGGAGTCTTCTTTAAACTTTAAAGTACGTGTTCTATCACCTTCCCTTTTTGGAGGCAGAACGCTCTTAATCAAATTAACCTTTAAACAGCTAACATCTCCCTTATGTGAATGTAAGAAGTAAGGATGTAAGAACTGTTTTGATGCACGAGATAGACTACGAGCAGGAATATTTTGGGCATCATAAATGTGTCCAGAGATCCGTCTTTTTAAAGGGCGTGTGGTACATTCCACATACTGCAGCATACACTTCTCACAGGAGATAACATAAACTACGTAAGTGCTATTGCAGTTTATGAAGTCATAAATCAAGTTCTCCCTTTGATCACTAGTGGAGACACATTTCTTTGTATTCAGCATATAAGGACATAAGCCGCATGTTTTTTGTCCACATCTGTAAGACCCTTTCACAGACAGCCAACTAGTAGTTGCTCCTGTCCCAGTGTTAGTGTGATCGCTGGGAGACACCATATTGCCTATAGTGGTTCCCCTTCTAGACACAAATTTACAACCTCCTTCCAAGATATTCCTCACATTTTTATCCGTACACAAAATAGGTAAATTCCTCCTGACAATATTTATTATCTGGTGATAATTTGTGCTATAGTTTGTGGAGAAAATTAAAGGATTTTTCGAGAGTTCAATATTATTTTGTATTTTATCTTGTGTCAAATATTCCTCTCTAGTTTTAGTATTAGTTTTCGTTTTAGCCCTATTTAGTATTTGGGATGAATACCCCTTCTTTTTGAAGCGAGAATCACTTTTGACACATTCCTCTTGGTAATTAGACTGTAAAGTTCACCTGCGTTTTGCTCTGACAAACTCGCCCACATCAAATTATTTATCACATGTCCTGGATGACAGCTTGTAGCGTAAAGTAATGTATTCCCCGCTGTAGGTTTTCTGAACAAGCTGCAAAAAACTCTCTTTTCCTTTACATCCCCACATAATTGAATATCAAGGAAGGAAATTATTTCATGATCAAAATGGTAGGTAAACCCAATATTGCAGTCATTGTTATTAATATAAGTTACAAACTCCTGTATTAATAATTCATCTCCACTCCACACAATTAGTGTATCATCAATGAAACGTCCGTATCAATATATATATGAAATGAACGGATTCAAGACATTATAAATGAACTTCTCCTCCCACCAATTCATAAAAACGTTTCCAAGGGCTGGTGAAAATTTGGCCCCCATGGCACATTCCTGACATTGAACATAAAAATTTCCCAAAAAAGAGAAATAATTGTGTGTTAATAGAAAAGTCATGATCTGCAATATATATTCAATAAGATCGCTAGAAAGTTGGAATACTTCTTCAACTGATCTGATACAGCTACCGTAGCCAAGTTATGTGGGATGACAGTATATAATGAGTTAATATCACATGAAACCCAAATGTAGTTCTTACACCAGTTCATACTATTCAGGATGTTACGTATGTGCTTGCTATCCCTGATGTAGCTTGGTGCAATTACTGCGATCGGCTGGAGTCTCTCATCCAGCCACTGACACAAGTGTTCAAGTAGAGATCCAGCCCCCGACACAATAGGTCTAAGAGGTGGGGGAAACTTTTGTTTGTGTGTCTTTGGGAGGGCATGAAAGATTGGAAAAAGTAGATACTCAGGGATGAAATATTCTGCCCGTTTTTGATTAATTATACCCAAATCAACACCTTCCTTCTGTCAGTCATTACATGTCTCACGCTGGTAGCGCTCGCTTTCATTTAATATAAGCTCTGGAGGCAGATTCTCAGGGAGATCTATGTCCGGTTCATAGATATTAATGTTGAGTAAGCAAAATGTGAGTACCTATTAAAACATAGCTTTTATTAGGTTATCCATTAAAACAATATATAATATCCAAAAAACATACTTAAAATATTTTTGTTTTCTCCGAATCCAGCTATGAAATCGGACTGGTGTGGACAGGATTGATGCTCTGTATGGTGAACTTTCCCCTGGATGCACTGAAATGGGTGATGGAGTTCCAATTTTTTTTCTCTCTCGTCAGATATCAACATGGTTTCCTTAAGTGCTAATTGGGGACCTGACCAATGCTGGGTTTATCTCAGTGCTGGCTTCAGTTTGATATTAGTGGATTTGACCACTGTCTTCTCCACCATTTATTTACTTTGCTGGAATACTGTCGTGTTCAAAAAGCATAGTAGGATAAGGTTTATAGCTGTGCTGTATGGGTAATATTTTAAGTGTTTTTTTTGGATTTTATATTATTGTTTTAATGGATAACCTATTACAAGCTCTGTTTTAATAGATACTTATATTTTGCTTACTGAATATTGATTAGTGAGTTGGGAGAACTTGTAATTTTTGGATCAATACCTTGTTCATCATCACCCATAGAGATTAACTAGAAGTGGTGACATAAGAAAAGGCTGCTCATACTGTCTTTCTGCTTTAATACTGGAGATACCAGGTGTCTGGAGGTAATAAGAGGATGCTCACATTGCTGTCCACATTGCCATTCTGATCTAATACTGGTGATACCAAGGGTATAAAAATAACAAAAAATGGTCAGTTTTTCTCAGATGGTAACACTTACACAGATTAGTGAATGTAGTTTTATAAAGGGACTGGAGTCAGAATAAGTATGGCTCAGTGGTTAGCACTGTTGCTCTGCAGCGCTGGGGTCCTGGGTTCAAATCCCACCAAGGACAACATCTGCAAGGAGTTTGTATGTTGTCCCCGTGTTTGCCTGGGTTTCCTCCCACACTCCAGACATACCGATAGGGAATGTAGATTATGATCCCCAGTTTGGACAGTGATGATGGTGTCTGTAAAGCGCTTCGGAATATGATGGCTCTATATAAATAAAGCCAGTGATTTTATGAATACATGACTGGGTTCTTTCAGAAAGGTCAATAGGCTTCAGGGAGTTTAAATAAAAAAAAGTATTTCACATATAAAATTTGTATGATCAATGGCACTGCAATACAGTAGTAGAGTATAGAATGCAGTTTTGCTATGCGGTACATAATCGTTCATGTGAATCCAGTCTTATAGGAGGAGGTGATTTCCTGAAAAGCGAAAATTTTGTGTCTATTACTCACCTGGGCTGATAATATCTACAGGGATTTTCTCTTCATTACACTGATGACTGCAGCGCATATTCTTTTCTTCTCCTTTGATTACCTCAACTTTAATATCATTCACATCTTCACCCTAAGTTGATATTTGGGGAAGGACAATTTTAATAAGCGAGAAAAAGATGATTCCAGTTAAGACTGGAAAAGTTTGCTGGTAACATGTATATGACTCCTATTGGAATGAATAGGTGTGGAGCTGTAGTACCTGGGAACGGCCACTACACAGTAAACAGTGCTGTGCTGTTCGCTTCTGTTCACTGTTTACACTTGACAGCACTGGATCAGAAAACAACCGGTCGGTGATGGACCCCCACTGATCTGATATTGATGACCTACACTAAGGTTATGCCATCAGTACAACTGTCCTGCATAAGCATTTTAATCCATGTGTAAGATTTTTAGGATTGCGACATGGCTAACAGTGAATTCAAGTATAGTGTTACCAGCTGTTCAGCTTGGTGGACAGAATGATATTGCGCCATTTACCTACTGAAGCCCCTGCTGTGTCCCATCTACAACACATAGCCACTTGTTATAGATGGGATGTTACAACTGAAGCCCATTATACAAAGACCGCTGGGGAGCAAAGGGGAGATGGCATTGGAGTGGCAAGGATTACAATAAGTAAGCAGCAGTATTTTGTTATTTTAGCCAGGGGTGGTGTGAGGATCTGAGGTTGTGGGTTGTAATATTAACCTAGGCAGGTTAACAATGCATCTATTTTATATTTCTCACGTCCATGGTCTTAAAGCAACTCCGGGTAGATGGACAAAATACAATGCCCCCAGTCCACTAGATCCCAACCCGGGGCCGGTAGTTCTAATGCCCCTGTACCAGGCGATACTCACTGTCTCCCAACTTTTGGTTGACCCACAGCTTTGGTATCTTCTGCCGATATAGTCTGCAGTCACAGCCTATGCTCCTCCAGATGACGGATACCACGACCATAGCACGTGTATCCAGCTTCAGCCAGCAACAACAGTCCTTAGGATAGTCCCTTAAATCCAGACGACAGATACCAAGACAATAGCACATGTATCCGGCTCAAGCCAGCAACTGACGTTCAATCTCCATAGTCCATCCACACGGGCACCAGGACTCCTTGCCCCTCGACGATACCACACCAACTCACTCACTAAACGTGTCTTATTGTCCACCTCTCCTGGGATCAGCCCTCTGGTTTGGCTGAGATACTAACACCCCACCCCTTTAACCCCTACGCGACCTTGGGATTTTCCGTTTTTGCATTTTCGTTTTTTGCTCCCCTTGTTCCCAGAGCAATAGCCTTTTTATTTTTTGGGCAATGTGGCCATGTGAGGGCGTTTTTTTTGCGGGACGAGTTGTACTTTTAAACGGCATTACTAGTTTTACCATATCGTGTACTGGAAAACGGGAAAAAATTCCAAGTGCGGTGAAATTGCAAAATAAATGCAATTCCACAGTTGTTTTTTTTTTTTTTTTTCTTTCCACGTTCACTGAATGCTAAAACTGACCTGCCATCATTATTTTCCAGGTCATTACGAGTTCGTAGACACCAAACATGAATAGGTCCTTTTTTATTTAAGTGGTGAAAAAAAATTCCAAAGTTTGCTTAAAAAAAAAAAAAAAAAATGGTGCCATTTTCCAAGACCCGTAGCGTCTCCATTTTTCGGGATCTGGGGCTGGGTGAGGGCTTATTTTTTGAGCGCCGGGCTGACGTTTTTATTGATACCATTTTGGGGTAGATACGATGTTTTGATCGCCCGTTATTGCATTTTATTGCAATGTTGCGGCGACCAAAAAAAACGTAATTCTGGCGTTTGGAATTTGTTTCTCGTAACGCCGTTTACCGATCGGATTAATTATTTTTTTATATTGATAGATCGGGCGATTCTAAACGCGGCGATACCAAATATGTGTATGTGGGGTTTATTTTTTATTTTATTTTGAATGGGGCAAAAGGGGGGTGATTTAAACTTTTATATTTTTTTAAATATTTTTAAAAACATTTTTTTAAACTTTTTGCTTGCTTCTATAGTCTCCATAGGAGACTAGAAGCAGCACTTGTCTGATCGCCTCTGCTACATAAAGGTGATCAGCAGATCACCTCTAGGTAGCAGAAATGGTCCTGTACTATGAGCGCCGACCACTAGGTGGCGCTCATAGTAATCTTTACATGACAACCACTGGAGTCTGCTGCAGACCCAGGGTTGTCATGCCCACCCATCGGTGACCCGCGATCACGTGTCGGGGTCACCGATGGGCGGGGCTAACGCCGCGCTTCCTGCACGGCGATGTTAAATGCCGCAGTCAGAGATTGACAGCGGCATTTAACATGTTAACAGCAGCGGGTAGATCGCGATTCCACCCGTGGCTGTTGCGGGCACATGTCAGCTGTAAGAATCAGCTGACATGTGCCCGGTTCAGTGCGGGCTCACCGCCGGAGCCCTCACTGAATCGGGGGTGATGGCCTGGGGCGTACTAATACGCCCCAGGCCAGTAAGGGGTTAAACATTTGCTGCAGGTAGCTCAAAGTATGAAGAATGTTCCAGAAGCCCAGTCTCCAGCCTGCCTGCAGGTTGTCTATTAGGGATTCCCCCTGAAAAGAGGAACAAAGACGCACATGCCCCCACCAAATGCAGGACAGAATTGCTAATCTAGGCCTTATGTATAAGATCCAGCACGCACATCTTCCTTTGCTTACAGTCACTGAATGGAAACATTGATTTCTGAGGCTGAACACTTTCCAGGAGAGATTTGTGCACCTTAAACTGACGAGCAAGCAAATCTCTAATATAACACAACAATAAGATAGATGTAACGGGTGGTCCGTTCTGGAAAAAGTCCGTATCCCTTAAGAGCCGTGGATCCCACTCTACGTCCATTGATACAATAGTCTTTAGTCTGTGCCAACTCCTCACAGGTGGGGAACCTTTTGTCTGCCAGGGGCCATTTGGATATTTATACCATCACTTTGGGGCCGTACAAAATTATCAACTTCAATTGTAGCAGAATAAATTTCATCAAACATTTAATTACCTCCCCCTAATGTGATGGCTAGAGATGCTCCTCTTTGGTGCAACTGTGTGATGTTAGGTGGTATGGATGATGTTGCTATTCACAACTGCTTTTCCAGGTTTGCGTCAGTCTAGAGCACAGGAAACTCTTTGCGATGAATAATGAAAACAACTCGCAGCAATAAGTAAGATATATATTACAATCCATGTCTCCTCAAAGGGGGAAATCACTGCTCATGTTACATCATATACATCACATAGGATATACTGCTGCACATACATTAAAGGGACTGGGACATTCACATTACAGGAGGAGCTGGGGACATATACATGGAGACACTGGGGGCACGTACATCTATGGAAACGCCAGGGCATATACATAACAAGAGATATACATCACAGGAGACGCTGGGGCATATACATAACAGGAGATATACATCACAGGAGACGCTGGGGCATATACATCACAGGAGACACTGGGGGCACGTACATCTATGGAAACGCCAGGGCATATACATAACAGGAGATACACATCACAGGAGACGCTGGGGCATATACATCACAGGAGACAATGGGGCAGGGGCATATTCATCACAGGAGACTCTGGGGGGACATACATCACACAAGACGCCAGGGCATAGACATCACGGGAGACATATACAGTACAGACCAAAAGTTTAGACACACCTTCTCATTTAAAGATTTTTCTGTATTTTCATGACTATGAAAATTGTACATTCACACTGAAGGCATCAAAACTATGAATTAACACATGTGGAATTATATACTTAACAAAAAAGTGTGAAACAACTGAAAATATGTCATATATTCTAGGTTCTTCAAAGTAGCCACCTTTTGCTTTGATGACTGCTTTACACACTCTTGGCATTCTCTTGATGAGCTTCAAGAGGTAGTCACCGGAAATGGTCTTCCAACAATCTTGAAGGAGTTCCCAGAGATGCTTAGCACTTGTTGGTCCTTTTGCCTTCACTCTGCGGTCCAGCTCACCCCAAACCATCTCGATTGGGTTCAGGTCTGGTGACTGTGGAGGCCAGGTCATCTGGCGTAGCACCCCATCACTCTCCTTCTTGGTCAAATAGCCCTTACACAGCCTGGAGGTATGTTTGGGGTCATTGTCCTGTTGAAAAATAAATGATGGTCCAACTAAACGCAAACCCGATGGAATAGCATGCCGCTGCAAGATGCTGTGGGGTAGCCATGCTGGTTCAGTATGCCTTCAATTTTGAATAAATCCCCAACAGTGTCACCAGCAAAGCACCCCCACACCATCACACCTCCTCCTCCATGCTTCACGGTGGGAACCAGGCATGTAGAGTCCATCCATTCACCTTTTCTGCCTCGCACAAAGACATGGTGGTTGGAACCAAAGATCTCAAAATTGGACTCATCAGACCAAAGCACAGATTTCCACTGGTCTAATGTCTATTCATTGTGTTCTTTAGCCCAAAACAAGTCTCTTCTGCTTGTTGCCTGTCCTTAGCAGTGGTTTCCTAGCAGCTATTTTACCATGAAGGCCTGCTGCACAAAGTCTCCTCTTAACAGTTGTTGAAGAGATGTGTCTGCTGCTAGAACTCTGTGTGGCATTGACCTGGTCTCTAATCTGAGCTGCTGTTAACCTGCGATTTCTGAGGCTGGTGACTCGGATAAACTTATCCTCAGAAGCAGAGGTGACTCTTGGTCTTCCTTTCCTGGGGCGGTCCTCATGTGAGCCAGTTTCTTTGTAGCGCTTGATGGTTTTTGCAACTACACTTGGGGACACTTTCAAAGTTTTCCCAATTTTTTGCACTGACTGACCTTCATTTCTTAAAGTAATGATGGCCATTCGTTTTTCTTTACTTAGAATTTGTATTATGGCAAGAAAAAAGCAGCTAACAGTCTATTCAGTAGGACTATCAGCTGTGTATCCACCAGACTTCTGCTCAACACAACTGATGGTCCCAACCCCATTTATAAGGCAAGAAATCCCACTTCTTAAACCTGACAGGGCACACCTGTGAAGTGAAAACCTTTTCCGGTGACTACCTCTTGAAGCTCATCAAGAGAATGCCAAGAGTGTGCAAAGCAGTCATCACAGCAAAAGGTGGCTACTTTGAAGAACCTAGAATATAAGACATATTTTCAGTTGTTTCACATTTTTTTGTTAAGTATATAATTCCACATGTGTTAATTCATAGTTTTGATGCCTTCAGTGTGAATGTACAATTTTCATAGTCATGAAAATACAGAAAAATCTTTAAATGAGAAGGTGTGTCCAAACTTTTGGTCTGTACTGTATCACAGGAGACGCTGGGGCATATACATCATAGGAGACGCAGGGGGCACATACAGTGGTGTCAAAAAGTGTTTAACCTCTTCCTGATTTCTTATTCTTTTGCATGTTTGTCTAATATATAAATTTGTTTTGTGACATGAAACATTTAAGTGTGACAAAAATAACACAAGTAAACACAAAATGCAGTTTTTAAATGAAGGTCTTTATTATTAAGTGAAAAAGAAATCTAAATTTACAGGGCCCTGGGTGAAACAGTGATTGCCGTCTAAACCTAATAACTGGTTGGGCCACCCTTAGCAGCAACAACTGCAATCAAGAGTTTTCGATAACTGGCAATGAGTGTTTTACAACACTCTGGAGGAATTTTGGCCCACTCATCTTTGCAAAATTGTTGTAATTCAGCCAGATTGGAGTGTTTCCAAGCATGAACTGCCTTTTTAAGGTCATGCCCCAGCATTTCAATTGGATTAAGGTTAATACTTTGACTAGGCCACTCCAAAGTCTTCATTTTGTTTTTCTTAAGCCATTCAGAGGTGAACTTGCTGGTGTGTTTTGGATCATTGTCCTGCTGCATAACCCAAGTGAGCTTTAGCTTGAGGTCACGACCAGATGACTGGACATTCTTCTTCAGGATTTTTTGGTAGACACCACAATTCATGATTCCATTTACCACAGCAAGTCTTCTATGTCCTGAAGCAACAAAACAGACTCAGACCATCACATTACCACCACCATATTTTACTGTTGCTTTGATGTTCCTTTTCTGGAATGCTGTGTTACTTCCTACGCCAGCTGTAATGGGACATACACCTCCCAAAAAGTTCAACTTTTGTCTGGTCAGTTCATAGAGTATTCTCCCAAAAGTCTTGGCGATCATCAAGATGTTTTCTGGCACAATTGAAACGAGCCTTTACGTTCTTTAAGCTAAACAGTGGTTTTCATCTTGGAACTCATGCATGCCATTTTTGCCCAGTCTCTTTCTTATGGTGGAGTCATGAACACTGACCTTAACTGAGGCCTACAGTACTTTGGATGTTGTTGTGGGGTCTTTTGTGACCTCTTTGCTGAGCTCTTGGGGTAACTTTGGTTGGCAGGTCACTTCTGGGAAGGTTCACCACTGTTCCATGTTTTTGCCATTTGTGGATAATGGCTCTCACTGTGGTTCGCTGGTGTCCCAAAGCTTTAGAAATGGCTTTAAAACCTTTTCCAGACTGATAAATCTCAATTACGTTGTTTTTCATTTGTTCCTGAATTTCTTTGGATAGGAGCATGATGTCTAGCATTGGAGGATCTTTTGGTCTACTTCACTTTGTTAGACAGATCCTATTTAAGTGATTTCTTGACTGAGAACAGGCGTAGCAGTAATCAGACCTGTGTGTGGATAGGGAAATTGAACTCAGCTTCCCAAAGATGTGATAAACCACAGTTAATTTACATTTTAAGAGGCGGGAACATTCACCTTTTCACACAGGGCCCTGTAGGTTTGGATTTATTTTTCCCTAAAGAATAAAGACCTTAATTTAAAAACTGCATTTTGTGTCTACTTGTGTTATCTTTGTCTAATATTTTTAAATTTGTTTTGTGATCTGAAACATTTAAGTGTGACAAACATGCGAAAGAATAAGAAAACAGGAAGGGGGCAAACACTTTTTCACACCACTGTACATCACATGAGATGTTGGGGCACGTACATCACAGAAGGGGCTCGAGACACATAGATTACATGAGATGACAGGCAAATACATCACAGGAGGGGCTGGAGGCATATACATCATAAGAGACGCTGGGGGCAAAAGGGCAAGCATTTTACCGTCTTGCAGGTCTGAGCATTGTGGTCTCTGGAAATCTACCCAGGACCTGGAGAAAAGGACGTTTATGGCCCGGGGGGGCAGAGGTTCCCCACCCCTGTTTTAGCTCCTTCATTACCAGTTGTTTTTCCACTTTTTTCTGTGCTTACGTTTTTTCTCCCTTTGCTCTAATAGTCATTTTATTTTTTCCATTGACATAGCTGTAAGAGGTTTACTTTTTTTTGTAGGATTTGTTGTAATTTTGAATAACACCATTTAATTTGCCATACAATATAGTTGAAAAAAGGGAAAAAATCCAAGTGCAGTGAAATTGTGAAAGTAGAACAAAAAAGCAATTCCACTAATATTTTTTTTTTTTTGGGGGGGGGGGGTTGTGCTGTAAAAATAACCTAAGTTGTGTGGTAAACTGACTGTACTTATTGCATTTTTTGGTGGAGTTCCAAAAAGCAAAGAAATCACAATTCTGGGGTTTTGATTTTTTGATCTTTACGACTTTTACCTAGGGCTGTGGAGTCAGTAAGCCACACCTCCGACTCCTCAATTTCCATAACACCGACTCCGACTCCACGACTAGCTCCTACATAGCTCATGTTTAAGTGATTATTTTACTGTAGCACAGATTCATCTCAGCTAAAAGTCTAGACCCCTAGATCAGGAATAGGACAGACATTTATAGGACATTTCAGAACTTTCCCAAATTCTTATGAAAAAATATTCCCCACAAACTGCATTGAACTACTGTACCCAATTTATTATATATTTTAGGAGTTGGAGTCGGTCCATTTTATACCGACTCCACCAAAAAGGACACAGACTCCAACTCCACGAATGACCACATAAGGGTATGACCACACGTTAAGTATTTGCTGCAGACATTTCTGCTTCAAAAATATGTTTTTTGGCATTATTTTAATGATTTTTTCCCCATTCATTAGAATGGGTGAAAAACGCTACAAAAATGCTGAAAGAATTGACATGCTGCAGATTTGAAAAAAGAATAAGCAGCATGTGCATAAGATTTCAGAAATCTCATTCACTTTGCTAGGACAGTAAAATGCAGCATTTAAACAATCTCAGACTCCTAGGAAGCCTGGACTGTCGCTGGGCTTCACAGGATTATCAACACAGTAGGTACAGGGCCTTAGTCAGGCACCCAGCAGCCAATGGAACCAAACGACACTCCGCAATCACATCTTGATGTGTGCATGAAATTGTGCTCCCCCTCCTTCCAGGACCGTGCACCTAAAATGCTGCTAATATAGACTGACAGTGGCATTTAAGGTGTTAACAGCAGCGATTGCAGCTTAGCCAGCTTCTGCATCTAACAGCAGTGACCAGAGCCAACAGTTATCAGCGGCCAGGTATGGGGCGGGCTCAGCTTCTGAGCCCGTTCTATATAATACCAGTAAGTCCAATGTAAGGACTAGTTTAATGCATTACATGCCTGTACCATGTTGTTTCTTGAAAATGGAAATTCTCGTTGTCTAAAATGTTGTGTTAGCCCTTTAGAAACCCACTATGAATGAGCTCTTTTTGTTTTTGCTCTACTACTTTTTCACTGATGTGACTAATTGTAATATCTTGTAGCGCTGTTTTGGAGTATATAAATTAATGTCTGTTTTCTCTATTTATTGTCAAGGAGACTTTCCATTTATTATTATTTTGTACATGTTTTATCTCTAGCATAATTTGTCTCGCAATAGATCATACAAATCTCTGGGGAACATTTTTTTGTATTGTTCATTTCCCGCCCACTATAACTGAGGGACCTAAAACAGAAAACAGACCCTGCTGTGCCTGGCGTAGCTGGAAGAGTTGATCGGGGTCTCATAGGACCCAGCAGTTCTGCTGTGCTGGCAAAAACCTAGTGGTCGATCACCAGGTCCTCCAAGACCATTGGCAATGCTGATGCTTCTGTGCGCTGCATAGCGTTCACTAAGAGCTATGTAATTGGCCAAAGAAAAGACAGAAGCGGTAATAAACCACTTCTGTCTTCTCCCCAGAGCGACTGACTGTCAAACTCCAGACCTGCTGCTACTAAATTGCAGGAGCTTTAACCTCATGCTGTAAATTTACAACCGTATGGGGTTAAAGCCAAAGAACCAGGGCTGTAAATTTCCAGCGCTTGGTCACCATACAATAAGTCTACCACAATAATGTTTCTTTGAGCTCAGACAGGCTGCATCTAAGTTTGTCATGTGCTTAACCCCTTCTTACCATGTCCAGTAATACATACACTTTGGAACAGTCAAACCACACATTTCAAAACAACACAGATACAAGATACATATTAGAGAATATTAATTGAGATTGGAGCAAGAAGACTGCTTTTCACTAGATTCATTAACTCTCAGCGATTATCCCATGGCTTATAACATCCCAGCAGCGCTCACCTCTCCAGTCAGCAGCTCAATGAATTTGTGGGCGAGTTCTAGGATCCTCTGGTCATTGTCCTCATGTATCAGTGAGTTAGATATAGGCCCTGTGATGGGGGTCTGAGTAATACTCCGTCCTTCTGTCACATGAGGATAGTTTCTGGAGGTAACACCCTCTCCAGATGTCTTCTTCACTACTGAGTAGTCCTGTGTAATGAGGAAGAATATTATAGAACATCACTATATATATTCCCAGAATCCCTCCAGTAATATACTTGTGTTATTAAAAGGAAGCAGATTTTTGCTATTAAATCTGAGAGTAAATAATGTAGGCGTTGAGACCCTGACTCCAGTGATGTGTCACTTATTAGGCTGTGTGTTGTATTTTCAATACAATCAGTATTTTATCAGCAGGAGATTATCACTACATGACTAGGTCTCACAAGCATGCTAATCTGTATAACCCCGCCCCCACCACTGATTGGCAGCTTGCTGACAGTGTACACAGGAAGCTGCCTATGTGGAGTGTGGGCGGGGTTATACACAGCTCAGCATTCTGACACTGCTACATCTACAGCAAAGAAAACAAGGATTCTAGCAAAACTACAGCAAACAGCGCAGTAAGTGATACATTGCTCGAATCAGGCTCTCTGCCCAAATTTTATGCTGTTCTTGGATTATATTGCAAAACCTGCTGACATTTTCCATTTGAAAGGAATCTGTTACTAGATTCAGACTGCCTGAATAAAGCGCATGAATCAGATCCTGGCAGTGTGACTACAGCTAGATATGTTTCACCGTGAAACAGGGCTGTGGAGTCGGTAAGCCAAACCTCTGACTTTGACTCCTCAATATCCATGTCACCGACTCCAAGACTCTGACTCCGACTCCCTCATACACGGCTCATGTTTAAGTGATAAATTTACTGTAGCACAGATTCATCTCAGCTAAAAGTCTAGACCCCTAGATCAGGAATAAGACAGACATTTATAGGACATTTCATAACTTTCCCAAATTCTTATGAAAAAATATTCCCCACAAACTGCATTGAACTACTGTACCCAATTTATTATATATTTTAGGAGTCTGAGTCGGTCAGTTTTATACCGACTCCGCCAAAATGGGCTCCGACTCCGACTCCACAGCCCTGTGAAACACCATGGTATTTCAGAGAAAACATAAGCCCTGATGCATTTAATCTGGCTCTCCAGTCTTAATGAATGCAGCACTGGAGTAAGATGGGAATGCACCTCTTACTGAATTATGCCCCTTACTAAATGATGAGAAGCATCTTACAACTAGGGTTTGGTGATTCTGCCTAAAATTAATGACACATCATACTACTTTTTGCTTTTGAAGGGGTGGTGGTGAAGGGGTTGTTGGGACTGATCAATAAGTTCCACAGTGTAAATGGGAATGGAGAGGAACGCCAAGGGTCAGAAATCCACTTTGTTGCAGTTTATGGAAGACAAGGTGTGTAGCTAATAAGACACAGGGCAAGAGATACAGAATGGGGCACATGTGTGGGGGTTATCCCTTACCTCCTCCCCTGCACAAGACAGACAACACAAAAAAACAAGATGGATAAAAGAGGGAAGGAAGGGGTTAACCCTCTTACATACAGAAGGAGAACAGAGAGAGTGATGCAACAACTACAGTTCTCACTTGCTGCACTCCAGATATTTAAAAAGCTTTCTGAGCTATGCTCTGGCTGTTAGGGGTTAATGCAAGCAATGTCTTTGCAACCTAGAGAGCTGAGCATGCCTTTGGCCTCAACTCCTGGCCATTTTCTTTGGTGTCCCTCCATGATCAAACAGCTTCTCCTGCTGCTCTCCCTGCACAGCTCCCACTCGAGCTTCAGCTGCTCCGCTCTCTAAGCTCCGCAGGGCAGCGCTCCACTAATGAGAAGAGACAGTGCTGCCGGGTTCCTCACAATCAAGCTGATCTCCAATGGCGAATTAAATGAATTAATCGCCTAGCCCCGCTTACAACTGCCCTGCATCTTCTCCAGAAGTTTTCACCAGCACCTGCAATTGATGCCACTTTAGTAGTATAATTTATGATGACTTTTCCGTACATGCTTTGCCACATTCTGCCCCTAGCTGACAGTCATTATTTTAATGCTGAGGAAAGAGTAGACACCTAATCCAAATAAAACAGGATAGAGCAGAACTGCCAAGCTCAAGTGATCCAACAGCCTGAGGCCTCCCAAATTAAAGTACACATGGGTATATATGAATTACCAGGTACACATGAATTGGCCAATTTATGCACTAAGATTTCTCACTTATTTCTATTTTCTAGAGCAGTTATGCAATTAAAATTTCAGATATTTCATGTTTGCATACTACAGCGCTACAGAGTGCTACTTTGTTAGTTATATATCGAGATGGCTACTCTTAGTAAGCACCTGAACACACCTGTTTTTGGAAGTGACGGTCAGTCTTTTGATATTTGTCCCAAATTAAAGTGTCATGATGTAGCAGTGGCACTGAGTGAACTATGGTCGTACAATGGCTGTCACGGCCAAAATCACTGAGTAGCCCTAACCTAAAGAACAGTGATCTATCAAAGTCTTGATCTTCACAACACGTTTGTGATCGTGTATTATGGCACAAACAAAGGAGATTTCTGAAGACCTCAGAATAAGAGTTGCGGATGCTCATCAGGCTGGAAAAGGTTACAAAACCATTCATAAGACTTCGAACTCCAACAAACCAAAGTCAGACAGATTGTGTAAAAATCGAGAAAACGCAAGACCATTATTACCCTCCCAAGCAGAGAAATCAAGGTGTATAGTAGTCTGCAAGGTCACAAAAGAACCCATTGTAACCCCTAAGAAACTAAAGTCCTCTCTCACATTAACTAATGTTCATGTTACCACAATCAGGAAGACACTGAACAACAATTGTGGACATGACAGCACTGCAAGGAGAAACCCCTTGCTCTCCAAAAAGAACATTGCTGCCAGTCTGCAGTTTGCTGTAGATCACCTGGACACGCCAAAAAGGTTCAGAGGACGGATGAGACCAGAGCTTTTTGGATGAAACAAGAAGCGTTATTTTTTTTAGAGAGAGAAACACTACATTAAAACGTAAAAACCTTGTGCTACACAACAATGGTTAAACAAGAAGAAAGTGGGGTACGTGGTTTGTTGTAGGACGGGAGCGGCTACATTTTACAGAACTTCTCAGCTATCCTTCTAAAAAGCTACTTTTATCTACTTGTATGTGGACTATTTCCACACATTTGCTACAAAAGAACATCAGGATCATGCCTGGACAAACTTCAAGAAGAAAATCGATGGCAACAAGAAATATTTGCCTTTAACCATCCAGCCTGGGAAGTGGCCCAACAGCGCAAGCCTGAACACTGCTAAACAAACTGCGACATCAATGAAGCAGAAGAATAACCTTTGTTCTTCACTGAAAACGCGGTTACCTGTACAGACCATCGCGCCTCAAAGGAATCAAGATGATAGAATCCAAGGAGTGACATCCCTGAGGCTCAGCGAGTTCCAAACAGAAGAAAAACATTGCAAAGGAGGCTTTGCTCCTTATCAGAAGCGGAGGACTGTGGTTTCTGCAGCCGTGATCTCAGCTGTCACCAAATCAAACCAAAATTATTATCAGAAGACTTCACTGTAGACTGATAAGTCCCTGACATCGAAGAGTCAGAGAAGAGGAGCGATCCGCTGCACTACTCTGAGGACCGTGCCACTCGCTTGCTATGACACAGAAGCCGACATTAAAAAGAACAGGTGACCATATGATGCTTCGGTCTCCGTCTCTGTCATCCCCATTGAAAAGACGATGCAGGAGAACAGCTTATATCCTGATCCAGCGACCATTAGATATGGAGAAGCCAGCTCATCATCAAAAGGAAAATTCCTGTATGTTACATGACAAATAAGACTCAGTCGCTCACCGACTCCAATACAAGCATAGATGAAGAACAAGCCTGCACTACAACTCCTACGGGTCCAGCACTGAATATACAAGATGGGAATAATCCTTCTCTAAGTTTTATACTCACTCTTTACTCATAAGGATTTACACTCAGGGTAGGCTTATCCCTGGACATGGAGAACTTCAGTGCTGACAATACTAATGTCATGGAGCAGCAGGAAAAGTTTCAGAACACCCTTTCTACTCATTGGGAGCCTCCTACTACGAACTTCATCAAGGGTAGGAAAGAACAATTTAATAATACTAATTTTAAAAAACTCTAAGTCAAACAGCTAGATAACTAATTGTGATTATGATGGAATCAATGCTCCTGTAGTTTGTAAAAAAGATGTTTAAAGGATGATAAAAGTGTAATTCCTCTCATGGCTAGCGTTACAAAACCCTGAACAATGAAAGTATGATCAAGAGAAGACTATAACCAACAATATCCTTCAGTTCAATGCACCAGCCTCAGAGATGTTCATCAAAAGAACAATAGATGGAATGGGGTTATCAATTCAGCAGCTACTCAAATCTCAAATTGCCACTATTTCATCAACAATCACAACTACAAAATCAAGAATAGAGCAACACGAAAGTGACCTCGCAGATATGCAGCGGAACCAAAAAGCTATGTCCAACTCCTTTAACACAATACAAAAAGAAATAACGCCCCTTAAATTGCAAATTGCTAGTTATGAAGACATTCTAAAGGAGTAATATGTTAAAGATAAGGGCGTTACCTGAATCAATAACTCCCCTCAACTAAAAAACTATAGATCAAAAATGACAACCGACATCATACTTGACTTTTCCACGGACAATTTGGTTATAAAAGCATCCAAATTCCAAAACAAATTTACATAGCTCCCAAAATTCCAAGAGATACAATAATACCCTTCCAATCCTCACTAATAAGGAACAAACATCTAGCTATGACAAGGAATGCAAAAAAAACCCTCTGCTCCCCATGACAATATTCTTCTTCTTAAGGACATATCTAAGGCCACTATGCGATCAAGAAGGTCTTTCTACGATGCCACCAAAGTTCTCCAACATGCAGTAATAATATACCATTGGATTCATTCAGCTAAAATTATTCAGGGAAACAAAACCTTTTCCAATACATCACCAAGGACTCGGACTACTAGAGCAATTAAAACTTAAATAAGCTAAAGAGAGACAAGGCACCCTACTTACCTTATCGGATTACAATTGCCGGCATGACTACAGTAGCGACCAAAAGTTTTGCATTTTTTTTAAAAAAGTGTGATCACTTCTGTCTGGTTGTTGTGATGTCATTTTCCTGGTGATTTTAGTAAACTGGAAGCAAATGGTTGTCAGATATAAAGAATAAAATTGTGTTCGACATTGTTTTATCCCTTTATGTGTTAGTTTTCAATGTTTGCTGGGCCAAATGTTTTACATATTTTGTCATGGGTAGACAAATTTTGCCTAAAATGTTTTACTTTTTTGCATGTGTTTGAGGTTAAAACATGGCAAAGACAAAGTCAAATTTAACACCAGATGTCAAGAAGCTTATTATTCTGAGAATGAAGTCAGGCAAAAGCCAAAAAGAGGAGCTATGGAATTCAACTGTTTTCAGAGTCAAGTTTCACGTACACTACCGTTCAAAAGTTTGGGGTCACCCAGACAATTGTGTTTTCCAAGAAAACTTATACTTTTATTTATCAAATGAGTTGCAAAATGATTAGAAAATATAGTCCAGACATTAACAAGGTTAGAAATAAAGATTTCTATTAGAAAGAATAATTTTCTCCTTCAAACTTTGCTTTCGTCACAGAATGCTCCTTTGCAGCAATTCCAGCATTACAGATCTTTGGCATTATAGCTGTTAATTTGAGGAGGTAATCTTGAGAAATTTCACCCCATGCTTCCTGAAGCCCCTCCCACAAGTTGGATTGGCTTGATGGGCACTTTTTGCGCACCATATGGTCAAGCTGCTCCCACAACAGCTCAATGGGGTTGAGATCTGGTGACTGCGCTGGCCACTCCATTACAGGTAGAATACCAGCTGCCTGCTTCTTCCCTAAATAGTTCATGCATAATTTGAAGGTGTGCATTGGGTCATTGTCCTGTTGTAGGATGAAATTGGCTCCAATCAAGCGCTGTCCACAGGGTATGGCATGGCGTTGCAAAATGGAGTGATAGCCTTCCTTATTCAAAATCCCATTTACCTTGTACAAATCTCCCACTTTACCGGCACCAATGCAACCCCAGACCATCACATTACCTCCACCATGCTTGACAGATGGTGTCAGGCACTCTTCCAGCATCTTTTCAGTTGTTCCGTGTCTCACAAATGTTCTTGTGTGTGATCCAAACACCTCAAACTTTGATTTGTCTGTCCATAAAACTTTTTTCCAATCTTCCTCTGTCCAATGTCTGTGTTCTTTTGCCCATATTAATCTTTTCCTTTTATTAGCCAGTCTCAGATAAGACTTTTTCTTTGCCACTTTGCCCTGAAGGCCAGCATCCCGGAGTCGCCTCTTCACTGTAGACGTTGACACTGGCAGTTTGCGTGTACTATTTAATGAAGCCCCCAGTTGAGGAGCTGTGAGGCATCGAGACTCTAATGTACTTGTCTAGTTGCTCAGTTGTGCAGCGGGGCCTCCCACTTCTCTTCCTACTCTGGTTAGAGCCTGTTTGTGCTCTCCTCTGAAGGGAGTAGTACACACCGTTGTAGGAAATCTTCAGTTTCTTGGCAATTTCTCGCATGGAATAGCCTTCATTTCTAAGAACAAGAATAGACAGTCGAGTTTCACATGAAAGTTCTCTTTTTTCGGGCCATTTTGATAGTTTCATAGAACAAACAAATGTAATGCTCCAGATTCTCAACTAGGTCAAAGGAAGGTGAAATTTATAGTTTCTCAAATCAGCCAAACCGTTTTCAGCTGGGCTAACATACTTGTGCAAGGGTTTTCTAGAGTTTTCTAAACATCCATTAGCCTTCTTACACAGTTAGCTAACACAATGTACCATTAAAACACTGGGGTGGTGATTGTTGGAAATGGGCCTCTATACATCTGTAGATATTGCAATAAAAACAAGACGTTTGCAGCTAGAATAGTCATTTACCACATTAACAATGTATAGAGTATATTTCTGATTCATTCAATGTTAGCTTCATTGAAAAAAAATGTGCGTTTCTTTCAAAAGTAATGAAATTTCAAAATGACCCCAAACTTTTGAACGGTAGTGTATATTAAAGAAAGAAAAAGAAGGTTATGGAACAGCTGTCAAACCTAGAAGTGGACGACCACCGAAAACTTCCCCCAGAGTTGATCACATTATTAAGAAAAAGTCAGTATCTATTGTCCATAAAAGTGCTGTACAGATTTTGCACGAAATGAACGAAGAATATGGAGTCAAAGTGAGTCGATAAACTGTGGTGCGATGGGTAATAGCAGTAGGGTTGAATGCATGAGTCAAGAAGACTTTCATCTCTGCAAAGAACCAGAAGGTCCGACTTGAGTTTGCCAAAGAACACAGCCAATGGAAAGAGACAGATTGGTCTAAGGTGTTGTGGTAGGATGAATCCAACTTCAATCTGTTTTGTAGTGATGGCAAGCACTATACATACCGCCAAAAGGAATGATGTAAGGTACCAAACACCTACAGTGAAACATGGTGGTGGCAATGTCATGGTTTGGGGCTGCTTTTCTGCATCTGCCATTGACCCTCTGCATAGAACTGATGGAAATATGAATGCTACCATGTACAAGGATATACTGGATAATGTAATGCTGCCACATGGTAAAACCAAAGTAGGCAGGGGATGGAAATTACAGCAAGACAATGATCCTAAGTACACATCCAATTTAGTCAAAAATTGGTTAGCAAAGAAAAATGTTCTCCTGTTGCAATGGTCATGCCAATCACCTGATTTAACCCTATAGAGCACCTTTGGGATGAGTTAGGGCGACGAGTTGGGGCGAAGAGTTGGGGCTCGTACCCATAGCAATAAAGATGAATTGTTTAGAGATTTGCAAATGGAATGGAGCAAGATCCCTCAAGATGTCTTGAATACCCTAGTTGTTTCAGTGCCCCGTCGGTGTGGTGCATTAATTAAAGCAAGAGGTTATGCTACAAAATACTAAGTTATGGCATTGTAAACAATTAATTACTCTCTATGTTGTGAGCCATACCTATAATCAAAAGCATTTTGGTTAAAATTAAGGTCTTGCATGATGACAACTTCAGGCACTTTCAATTCATCACCAGGAAAATGGCATCACAACAACCAGCCAGAAGCAATTACACTTTAAAAAAAATGCAAAACTTTTGGTCTCTACTGTATATGTGACTAACCTTTCTTCTGCTATCGCTACTTTTAAGTCAAACCTTTAGGACATCTTATAAACATTGATTGCAACATGAATCGATCTACACGGAGACTCACTTCAAGATCTACGGAAATACTAAACCTTTACCCCCCCCCCAAGGTCAAAATTGTAACATCTCGACCTTGGCAAGAATACATAAGCAACAAATACACTGATTTTGCTGTATTTTCTTTACTAACCTTTTTCCTCCTGTATTCATATATTACCTTACATAGACAATGATTTATTTTCAGTTGACCATGCTACACTTGTGAGTTAGGATACTATAAGGCTGTGTGCCCACTATGCGTTTTTTTAAGCGTTTCCGCAGCGGCTATTCCGCTGCAGAAACGCTTAAAAAATGCATGGTAGAAGGTCTGCCATGTTCCCCAATGATAATCCGCATGTGCTGTGCACATGCTGTGGAAATTTCTGCTGCAGATTATCATTGCGGAAAAAAACGCAGCACTACCAATTATTTTGCGTACTGGCAGCTTTTTCGCCGCCACTGACTTGCATTGAATCGCATAATATCCGCATGACTACATGTGCACATGCGGATATGAAGCTTTTCAATGTGCGGATGGTACCCGGGTCTGGTGAAGAGGAGACTCTCCTCCACACCTGGGTACCATGGTACCTGTAAAAAAAAAAAAGAATTAAAATAAAAAAATACATTATAATTACCTTCTGATGGCCCCCCGGTCTTTTCTCCGCTGCGTCCGGTCTCTTGTACGGCTCGCGATGGTCTAAAAGGACCTGCCATGACGTCATTTAGTCATGTAATGGGTCACACGACCCCTGACGTCGGCGGTCGCGTAACCTGTCACATGACTAAATGAAGTCATGGAAGGTCCTTTCACACCACCGCAAGCTGTACAAGAGACCGGACGCAGCGGAGAAAAGACCGGGGGCCATCAGAAAGTAAGTATAATGTTTTTTGTTTGTTGTTTTACCATTTTTAATCTTTTTTTCAACTATTAACTTGGTCACACTATACAAATCCATGCCAGTTGCATGATCAAGTTGTCAAGCACTTTCCAAGTGATGCGAAAATCGCTTGGAAAGCGCTTGACAACCCGCATGCGGAAATGCATGTGAACAACGCTTCACTTACGCTAGTCCCTGGCAGGAAAAACGCATGTAAAATCCGCATGCGTTTTTTCTGCCAGGGAGATGCAGAAACGCTCAGGAAAAATCCGGAGTATTTCTGCATCGTGGGCACTTAACCTTAACCCCTTTAAAGCCCAAAATGTACTAATACGTATCTGCGCCCTGGGCTTTAAGTGTTAGAACCCTCCTGTTTGTTTTTTCCATCTTGTGTTTTGCGGTCACGTGATCATCTGCCTTTACATTCCAGCTCCACCCTTTTGGCTGTGCTGGACTTCAGTGTTGTTTGACTGTTTTGCTAGCCAGGTGCTTCTCTGTCAGTTCGCTTGGTCCTTCTGGGACCTCTAGTACCTGTTTGTCAGTTTATTTTTTTGTTTTCTGCAACAACCTTCTCTGTTCAGGAGGTGTCCCATTTTTGTCCCAGTCCTTAGTTCTTTTAGGGACCCCTTCCCTTTATGCTATAGGTCTTCGTTCAGACTAGCCGAGGACTAAGGTGGGTCTGTTCGCAAGAAACAGGCAGCCCGCTACATCGTAGGGATTCAGCTTAGTCATACTGTAGGGATAGCTTTCCACTTTCTTTCCTTAGTATTTGTTGCAGATCATAACAGTAAGTCCAGTCCAAATAAACTAAAAGGAAAGAAATTCGGGGATCAGTATGGCTTCCGTCCAGGATTTGGCTCAACACTTGCAGGGATTGTCTCTGGAGGTGGCCGAGCTCCAGGAACACGTGCGTAGCTGTTCTGGAGCGCATTTTGTGGAACCCAAGGTAGGTCTGCCTGATGTTTTTTATGGTAAACAGCAAGATTTTTTTTCCTTTAAAAATGCTTGTTTGTTATATTTTCGTTTGAGACCAAGGTCCTCTGGGAATGAATCACAGCGCATTGGTTTTATTATGTCACTTTTGCGCAATGAACCACAAGGGTGGGCCTTTTCTCTCCAACCTAATGATCCATGCTTAAGGTCGGTGGAGGAATTTTTTTCTGCTATGGGTCTATTATATGACGATCCTGATCGAATCTCATTTGCTGAGGCAGAACTCAGGCGTTTGAATCAGGGGTCAGGTGATGTTGAAAATTATTGCACACACGTTAGAAGATGGGCTTCAGAAGTCAAATGGAATGATCCTGCTCTGAAATGTCTATTTCTTGCTGGTCTGAGTGAAAGGGTTAAGGATTTGCTAATTGCATTTCCCGCATCTGAGACTTTGCAGGATGCCATGCAATTAGCTGTTCGTGTGGATAGGAGGCTGAGATCTAGGCAGATTGAGGTAAAGACTCCTGTAATGCCAGGTCCTAGTCCCCAGAAAATCTGCTCAGACGGAGGAGAACCGATGGAGGTTGGGGCAATGTCGCTCCGCTCTCAGGAAAGAGACCGGAGGTTCGCCGAGGGATTGTGTCTTTATTGTGGTAAAGCTGACCATTTGATTAAGTATTGTGAGCTTCGTTTAAGTAAAGAAAAAAGAAAGGTCAGGTATGCCCGTATACTTGTTTACGCTCTGCAGGAGTATTTCTTTCAGGGAGTACTACTTTGCAGGAAAATTTGATTGATTTTGTCATCACCTTTTTCTGTGATTGCAATTGATAACACTCCCTTGAAATGTATTACTCACAAGGTTGCTGCATTTCCCCTCACTATCAATGGAGTTCACCATGAAATTTTGGACTTGGTTGTTTTGGATAATTTACCCTCTCCAGTTGTTCTAGGATTGCCTTGGTTAAAACTGCACAATCCTTTATTGGACTGGTCTACTAATGAGATTAAGTCTTGGAGTCTGAAGTGCTATGATAAATGTTGTAATGGTCGCATTGCGGCTGTGAAAAAATTACCTGTACCTAGTCAAGATTTTTGGAGGGTTTTTTCGGAGGAGGAGTCGCAAGTTTTACCTCCTCATAGGGATTATGATTGTGCCACTGAGTTTGTTCCGGGAGCTACTCTTCCCAAGAGTCACTTGTTTAATCTAACTATCCCTGAAAGAAAGGCCTTGGAGGAGTACATAGAGACTAGCCTGGCTCCTGGTCACATTAGACCTTCTAAGTCGCCTGTGGCAGTTGGATTTTCATTGTTAAAAAAAAGGACGGGGGTTTACGTCCATGTCTGGATTTTCGTGAAATTAATAAGATTACCATACGCAATTCCTACCCATTGCCGTTAATTCCTGACTTGTTTAACCAGTTAGTGGGGGCCAAGTGGTTCTCTAAGATTGATCTCCGGGGGCATACAATTTGTTACGAGTGAAGGAGGGTGATGAATGGAAAACTGCTTTTAACACTCCGGTAGGTCATTTTGAGAATCTGGTGATGCCTTTTGGTCTTACCAATGCACCTGCATTTTTTCAGAACCTTATTAATGACATCCTGAGACCTTTGATTGGTAAGAATGTGGTTGTGTATTTAGATGACATTTTGATTTATTCGCCAGATCTGGAGTCCCATTGGCAGAGTGTACATGAAGTTTTGCAGTTATTGAGTGATAATTCACTCTTTGCTAAGCTGGAGAAATGTGAGTTCACTGTGCAGAATTTGCTCTTAACAATCATACATCCTCCTCAGCTGGGTGTTCTCCTTTTTTTTGTTGTAGTGGGAGACATCCACCTTTTGGTTCGTTCTCCAAATTGGGGTCGGTGGTGCCGGGGGAGGAGAATTTTTCCGGTGATTTGGAGAGAGTTTGGACTAATGTGCGTTGCAACCTTCAAGAGGCTAACAAGAAGTCCAAGAAGTAGTTTGACAGGAAACGTAAGGAGGTTTTGTTTACTGTCGGTGACATGGTTTGGTTGTCCTCAAGGAACTTGCGGTTGAGGATTCCCTCTAAAAAACTGGGTCCTAAGTTTGTGGGTCCATTTAAAGTGCTTCAGGTTGTTAACCCATCTGCGGTTAGGTTGGATATCCCTACTTCCTGGAAGATTAATCCGGTGTTTCATGTTTCCTTGTTGAAAAAGGCTGATGTATCTGATAGGGACGCCACTGTCACAGTTCCTCCTGTAGTGGAAGACGGCGAATATGAAATTTCTCGTATCTTGAATTCTAGATGGCACAGAGGGAGATTACAGTATCTCGTCTCCTGGAAGGGTTTCGGTCCCGAAGATAACTCCTGGGTAAGGGCGGATGATGTCTCTGCTCCTAGGCCTGTTAGAGCTTTCCACAAGAGATTTCCAGATAGGCCTGGAGGATCCTCATAAAATAAGGGGTACTGTTAGAACCCTCCTGTTTGTTTTTTCCATCTTGTGTTTTGCGGTCATGTGACCATCTGCCTTTATATTCCAGCTCCGCCCTTTTGGCAGTGCTGGACTTCAGTGTTGTTTGACTGTTTTGCTAGTTCGCTTGGTCCTTCTGGGACCTCTAGTACCTTTTTGTCAATTTATCTTTTTGTTTTCTGCAACAACCTTCTCTGTTCAGGAGGTGTCCCATTTTTCTTCCAGTCCTTAGTTCTATTAGGGACCCCTTCCTTTTATGCTATAGGTCTTTGTTCAGACTAGCCGAGGACTAAGGCAGGTCTGTTCGCAAGGAACAGGCAGCCCACTACATCGTAGGGATTCAGCTTAGTCATACTGTAGGGACAGCTTTTCCCATTCTTTCCTTAGTACTTGTTGCAGATCATAACATTAAGAGCCTGATACGTATTAGTACGTCTTTGCGATCGCGCCCGCACACACGCTGTGCGGGCGTGATCGCCGCTGGGTGTCAGCTGATTGTCACAGCTGACACCCGGTGCTCTGTGCAGGGAGCAGTCCCGCACCGCTCCCGGCACATTAACCTCAGCAATGCTGCGATCGAAGTCGATCGCAGCATTGCGGGGGCAAGGGGAGGTGATCGGGATCCTGACCTCTCCTGCCGGCCTCCAGCGCTGTCTGCTGCAGCTTCCCGGATGTTGCCATGACGACCCGATGTCGTCATGACAAGATCCAGGTCACCAGACAGCAGGAAGATATTTTGGTCATGCGCAGTGCATGACCAAAGTATCTTCTGCATCTGCAGCGGTGACAGCCTGTATAGCACAGGGATGGTGCTCCATCCCTGTGCTATACAGGCAATCAGAATAAAAAAAAGTGAAAGTAAAAAAAAGAATCCACCAAAAATAAAAATATAATGTACCCATCAATAAATATTATTATGAAAAAAAAAAAAAAAATAAACAATAGAAGTACACATAATTGGTATCGTCTCGTCCGGAACGACCTGACCTATAAAACTGTCTTACTAGTTAACCCCTTTAGTGAACACGGTAAAAAAAAAAAAAAAAAAAACGAAACAAAAAACAATGCTTTATCATCATACCGCCAAACAAAAAATGGAATAACACGAGATCAAAAAGACGAATATAAATAAAAATGGGACCCGTGAAAACACCATCTTGTCCCGCAAAAAACAGTCGCCATACAGCTCTATCATCCGAAAAGTAAAAAAGTTATAGCTCTCAGGATAAAGCGATGCAAAAAATAAATTTTTTCGATAAAATATCTTTTATTGTGTAAAAGCGCCAAAACATAAAAAACTATATAAATATGGTACCGCTGTAAACGTACTGACCCGAAGAATAAAGCTACCTTATCAATTTTACCACACGTGGAACAGCATAAAAAAAAAACATAAAACCTATTCCTGAATTGTTGGTTTTTGTTTATTCAGCCTCCCAAAAATAGGAATAGAAAGCGATCAAAAAATATCACGTGCCTGAAAATGGCACCAATAAAAACGTTAACTCATCCCGCAAAAAACAAGCCGTCACATGACTGTCGGCCAAAATATGGAAAAATTATAGCTTTCAAAATATGGCAATGCAAAAACTAGATTTTACAAAAAATGCGTCTTTTAGTGTGTGACAGCTGTCAATCATAAAAACCCGATATGATTCTGGTATCACTGTAATCTCACCGACCCGAACAATAAAGTCGTCTAATCACTTATACCGCACGAGAATCGGCGTAAAAAATAAACTCTCGGGTTAGGGTTGGGCTAGGGTTAAGGTTGAGGTTAGGGTTGGGCTAGGGTTAGGGTTGGGCTAGGGTTGGGGTTAGGGTTGGGTTTGGGGTTAGGGTTGGGATTTTTTTCAAAAGTAAAAAAAAAAAAAGATGACGATATGGCAACTAGTGTTGAGCGCAAGTGCTCGCTACTTGAGTTTGCATCGGGTGCTCGGGTATGCATTGAGTATCACGGGTGCTCGAGTCTCGCGGACAAAAAAAAGTCACACAGTGCTCCTTCCCTTCTGAACTCTGCCGTGCGCCCAAACCCTGAATTTTCCCCACATATGGGGTATTGGCGTACTCAGGAGAAATTTGACAAAAGTTTTTTGGTTCCATTTTCTCCTCTTACCCTTGTGAAAATAAAAAAATTGGGGCTAAAACATCATTTTTGTGGAAAAAGTTTGATTTTTTTATTTTCACGGCTTCATGTTATAAACTTCTGTAAAGCACTTGGGGGTTCAGGGTGCTCACCACACAGCTAGATAAGTTCCCTGAGGGGTCTAGTTTCCAAAATGGTGTCACTTGTGGGGGGTTTCCACTGTTTAGGCACATCAGGGGCACATCCGCTAATTATTCAAGCTAATTTTACATTCAAAAAGTCAAATGGTGCTCCTTCCCTTCCGGACCCTGCCGTATGCCTAAGCAGTGGTTTGCCCCCATATATGGGGTATCTCCTTACTCAGGAGAAATTGCACAACAAACTGCATGGTGCAATTTCTCCTTGTTACCCTTATGAAAATGCAAAATTGGAGGCTGAAAAACATTTTTCTGGGAAAAATGTGAAAATTTTATTTTTATGGCTCAATGTTATAAACTTCTGTGAAGCACCTAGGGGTTCAAGGTGCTCACCACACATCAAAATAAGTTCCCAAAATGGTGTCACTTGTGGGGGGTTTCCACTGTTTAGGCACATCAAGGGCTCTCCAAACGCAACATGGCGTCCGCTAATTATTCAAGAAAATTTTACATTCAAAAAGTCAAATGGCGCTCCTATCCTTTCGAACCCTGCCGTGCGCCCAAACAGTGGTTTTTCCCCACATATGGGGTATCTGCGTGCTCAGGGGAAACTGTACAACAAATTTTGGGGTCCATTTTTTCCTGTTACCCCTGCGAAAATAAAAAAATTGGGTCTAAATTAACATTTTTGTGAAAGAAGTTAAATGTAAATTTTTTTCTTCCACATTCCAAAAATTCCAGTGAAACACCTGAAGGGTTAATAAACTTCTTGAATGTGGTTTTGAGGACCTTGAGGGGTGCAGTTTTTGAATGGTGTCACTTTTGGGTATTTTCTGTCATAAAGACCCCTCAAAGTGACTTCAAATGTGATGCCTAAAAAAAACGGTTTTGTAAATTTTGTTGGAAAAATGAGAAATCGCTGGTCAACTTTTAACCCTTATAGCTCCCTAACAAAAAAAATGTTGGTTCCAAAATTGTGCTGATGTAAAGTAGACATGTGGGAAATGTTATTTATTAACTATTTTGTGTGACATATCTCTCTGATTTCACAAATAAACGCAAGTGATATCGAAGAAATGTTACCACTATCATGAAGTACAATATGTCACGAAAAAACATTCTCAGAGTCAGGGGAATCCGTTGAAGCGTTCCAGAGTAATTACCTCATAAAGTGACAGTGGTCAGAATTGTAAAAATTGGCCTGGTCATTAATGTGCAAACCACCTTGGGTTGTAAAGGGGTTAATGTACACTTGTTTTTTCACCTTTTTTAACAGTTTATTCCCCTTGATTTTCTTTCCTCCCCTAACTTTCCTGTCCCCCCCACCTTATTAAAGTTCTTCATCCTTTTATTATTTTAGGTCCTGAAGCGATCAGTTGATAGGAGAAACCTACCAACATAACAGAGTTGCAGCTGTTTTGTAAGGAGGAATAGGCTAAAATTCCTCCAAGTCCCTGTGCAGACTAATCAATAATTACTGGATAAAAATTTAGATACAGTTATTGCTGTACAAGGGAGGCACACCAGATACTGAAAGGTTCACAGACATGTGATATTAGGTCATCATACTCATTTAAAAAATTACAAAGCCAAATATTTTTGACTCATTTTTTAAGTTTGGTCCTCTTTAACTACTTTTAGGACTTGTGTGAAAATCTGATGAAGTTTTAGGTCTAATTTATGAAGAATGTAAAAATTCTAAAGGGTTCTCAAACTTTCAAGCACCACTGTATGTCCCATGCGTGTACCTAGGGAGCGGGCCGGGGAGGAGCCAGCTTGCTTTTCAAACTATGCTTCCTCAGTTTCAGAGTAAAACATTCCAGGCTGCAATCGTGCTGCCAGGCTCTGAGCTATGCTGGATGTATTCGGGCAGCATGATTCTTGTGACAGGTTCCCTTTAAATACATACTTGATGCGGACATTAGCATCATCATTGTGGGCAGTATTTACCCCCTAGGAAACAGAAAATGTGCTGCCAACAATAATTCCAGAAAAAATTATCTGCCCTTGCCAGTGGGCTGTACTGATGATGATCACAGATGCATGTGGTACAGTAAGGGCTTTGTGATGTTATGTGACAATGTCCAGACTCGCTCACCTCTCCAGTCAGCAGGTAGATGATCTCCAGGGTGAGGTTTAACACCCTGTCAGCTAGTTCTTTTCTGTCCTTGTCCATCCTCAGTCGATCAGACAGGAAAAGGACCATTATCTCGTAGAGGGGACTTCAGCAGATCAAATCTTTTACTGAAGAGACAAAAATAGATTTTTCATATTAAGTTGAATATTCTGATTGATATAAGACTTACATGCTTTGATCAGCCATAACATGAAGCGTAAAGAAAACACTGATTATTCTGTGACAAAGCCACTTATAGAAGAGTAGGATATATGGGGCAGTCTTGAAATTTATATAAAAAAGCATGAAAAAGGCTCAAGTGTAAAGATATGGGAAACTTTGACAAGGGCCATGCCCAGGGCTGTGGAGTCGGAATCGGAGTCGGTATAAAATGTACCGACTCCTAAAATATATAATAAATTGGGTTCAGTAATTCAATGCAGTTTGTGGGGAATATTTTTTTCATAAGAATTTGGGAAAGTTATGAAATGTCCTATAAATGTCTGTCCTATTCCTGATCTAAGGGTCTAGACTTTTAGCTGAGATGAATCTGTGCTTCAGTAAATTTATCACTTAAACATAAGCCATGTATGAGGAGTCGGAGTCGTGGAGTCGGTAGCATGGAAATTGGAGTCGGAGGTTTGGCTTACCGACTCCACAGCCCTGACCATGACGACTGGACAACTGGGTCAGGGCATCTCCAAATTGGCAGGTATTTTGCAGTAAGGGTTCAGTAGTTAGAACCTACCAAAGAAAGTCAAAGAATGAAGGAAATGGTCATGGGCTTCCAAGGTTTATGGATGCACATGTGAAGTGAAGGGTAGCATGTGTTGTCCTATCCTTATTAGCTACTGAGGCACAAATTGCGACTTGCTGACTATGGGCTTGTGTAGCCACAGAGTGGTCACCTCCAAGAGCACATTCAATGGGCACATGAGCATCAGCACAGCACAGAGCAATGGAAGAAGGTGGTCTGGTCTGAAGAATCACAGTGCTACACACTTGAGGCAACAGTGGGTCTAGCAGAGATGTTATTGTACAGCTCCTATAATACTGCCTCTTAAGTACAAAAAAAATATTACCGTTATAAAGACTAGTCTATAGATTAGAATATAGTTGCTATATTAGTGCCCTCTAAGGAAAAAGAAATGACTATTGTGCACACAAATAATACTACTATACACACAAATGCTATGCGCTCCGTTGCAAATTTTGACCATACCCTTAGCCAACCCTATTTACCATTTCTTTCTACACTGGCAAAAGGAGATGTCAGAGGGTCGCTGGCAGTGAGGGACATTCAGTAGACAGCTGAGACTGCAGGACGTAGACTCAAATCCTGGACTCTCCGCTGTATCAAGGATGTTTGGGACTAGAGATGATCGGATCGACTCACGGGACTCTGGTACGGTGTCCAGATCAGTAGTACCTGGTGACTGAATGGGAGGCTGCGAATCTCTTACCTTCCGGCGTCCCTCGCCCTCCCTCTTACCTTCCGGCTTTTGATTTGCCAGGGCAGGTGTGACGTCATCTGTGTGTCCTGCTCATCTCTAGTTGGGACTTATGGATTTATTTTTTGATCATTCATTCATAGTCGGAGCAGACAGAACTTTCTCATCTTTATGTACAGTGGAGAAAATTAGTATTTGATACACTGCTGATTTTGCAAGTTTTTCCACCTACAAAGAATGGCGAGGTCTGTAATTTTTATCATACGTACACTTCACCTGTGAGAGACAGAATCTTAAAAAAAAATCCAGAAAATCACATTGCATGACTTTACAATAATTAATATTTGCATTCCACTACATAAGTATTTGATCACCTAGCAACCAGCAAGAATTCTGTCTTTCACAGACCTGTTAGTTCTTCTTTAAGAAGCCCTCCTACTCTGTACTCATTACCTGTATTAATTGCAACCGTTTGAACTCGTTACCTGTATAAAAGACACCGGTCCACACATTCAATCAATCACACTCCAACCTCTCCACCATGGCCAAAACCAAAAAGCTGTCTAAGGACACCAGGGACAAAACTGTAGACCTGCACAAGGCTGGGATAATAGATAAGCAACTTGGTGAGAAGGCCACAACTGTTGACACAATTATTAGAAAATGGAAGAAACACAAGATGACTGTCAATCTTACTCGGTCTGGGGCTCCATGCAAGATCTCACCTCGTGGGGTAAGGATGATTCTGAGAAAGGTCAGGAATCAGCGCAGAACTACACGGGAGGACCAGGTCAATGACCTGAAGAGAGCTGGGACCACAGTCTCTAACAGTATCGTTAGTAACACACTATGACGTCATGGATTAAAATCCTGCAGGGCACACAGCACATGTCCAGGCACATGTCCATGACCATCTGGATAATCCAGAGGAGGCATGGGAGAAGGTCATGTGGTCAGATGAGATCAAAATAGAACTTTTTGGTATCAACTCCACTCACCGTGTTTGTACCAAATATTAAGTTCTATTTTTCTATTGTATCAAATACTTATTTCATGCAATAAAATGCTAATTAATTATGCAAAAATCATGCAATGTGATTTTCTGGATTTTTTTTTTTAGATTCTGTCTCTCACAGATGAAGTGTACCTACGACAAAAATTACAGACCTCTCCATTCTTTGTAGGTGGGAAAATTTGCAAAATCGGCAGTGTATCAAGTACTTATTTTCCCCACTTTAGCTTTACTATATGACATCTGGCTTTTTTGAGTCTGTAAGGTCGTGTTCACATATTGCATAAATGCTGTGTTTTTTGTTTTCTGCACGAGTCCGGACCAAACTACACAATGACAATCTTCTCTGGTTGTTGCATTTTTGCTGCCTTTTCCCCCTTATTTGATGCATTTTTTGTGCAGATGTGGAGCAGCATTTTTAAGTGTGTTTTATAGTACAGAAAAGCTTTGATTCTGCACTTAAAAAAGTAACTGCAGTATTTTACATGCTTTTTTATGCTCCATATAGTAAAAAACCTCTAGAGGAAAAAAAAGCAGCAAAACTGCACAGTTCAGCAGCGTCTTTAGACCACAGGGGGCGCAGATTTCATGGAATCACATCTACTTTGCTTGGACAGTTAAACACAGCAGAATTTCTGTGAAAAAAGCAGCAGAAAAAATGCAGCATTTATGCTACATGTGAACATAAATATTTGAATAAACGCCCAAAATAATTCTATATTATGGAGGGGTAACTCCCAACTAGCCAACAAATCTGAAAAAAATTGAAGCAATAGAACCCAAGCTAATAATAATAATAATAATATATAATCTCTGTTCATGTTTACACAAACATTTAAAAAAACATATTAAAAAAGGAGGGTGGACCTTTTTTAATTATTTTCTAGTAGCATTTATATAGACACTATAGTAACTGCATTTAGGACTTAATTGCCCACATTATCAATATTAAATAGGTGGTCATATATAGATTTTTTGTCCTATGGTGGTATAGCATTATATCCATATCTGTGCAACATCTGTGAGTCAATATCTTCTTTGGGGAAATGGGGACATTCTGGTCCACCCTCCTTTTTTAATATTTTTTGTTAAATGTTTGTCTAAAGTTAAATATAGATTATATATTATTATTATTATTATTATTAGCTTGGTTTCCATTGCAAAACTGTGCAGTTTTGGTGCTTTTTTTCTCTATAAGCTTCTATGTAGCGCCTGAAAGAAACGCATGTAAAAAAAAAAAAAAAAATACTGCTGCATTTTTAAGCGCAGAATGAATGCTTTTCTATAGTATTAAAAAGCGGATTCACATCTGCACCGAATAGCGTCAAATATGGTGGAAAATGCATAAAAGAAACACAGCAAACATGGAATAATCAAAAGAATATTCTTAATGCGTCATGTCGTGCAGACACCTGGAGAAAACGTGCAGAAAAAAAGCAGTAAAAAAAAATGCAGCATTTACACTACGTGTGAACATTGCTTCACAGTTATGGCTATAATACAGAAAAAAAACAAGAGCGTCATTTTTTACACCATGTACAGATCACCATAAATGATCATACTGCAATGTTGTGCGGGTCGTTACGATTACAGGGATACCAAATATGTCTATTATTTGCAGATTTTTGTCATTTTTAAAAAAAAAAAAAAAAAAAAAGCGCATTAAAAATGACATTATTGTAACTGTTTTTTTTATTAGTTTTTATTAATTTTATAGGGAGAAAAAAAAATCTCTCCTTCATTCTCTCTCTAGAATGCAGAGACATAGCAATACACTGCGTAATTTGCCTGTGGAGTTAGTGTTTGATTGGCAAAACAAGCACTCTAGAAGTGGATTGCAAACAAATGTAAACAAAACTCTCCCAGTGACATCACTGGAGCCTGTGGCTCAATGCTTTAGCTGTTAGCGATTATAGAGGTTGTGGGTTCAAGTCCCAAAGGAGACTGTAACATACCTGGCGGCGTCCTTGCATGGTGGTCCATCTCCCACTGTGCAAGAGCGCGCACTTGATCTCCAGTCCAGAATGTCTCTCTGGCTTCCCTCCTTGCTGTCTGTTTGTCTGTTTTGGCTGCATAGGGCGACGCCCGCTGAACTTTCTGTTTCTTGTACCTGCTGCGGACACGCCCCTGTTGCACCTTCAGCCTATTGCTGTCCATCTTTGGGTATTTATACCACCTTCTTCCTCAAGATGGTGCCTGAGCATTGCTTCTTGTCAGTTGGCTTTTTGTCTCTGACATGCCAGGTCCTATCCTGTTTTCCTGCCTGTTTTCCAGTTCTGTGTCTGAACTGTGGTCTGTTCTTGTGAACACGCTTCTTGCCTGTTCTTTCGCCTTCTAGGGGCCGTATTCCTAGATCTGCCTGTCTGTGCCTTGCGGTATCTGTTCCCGTCTGAACAGAGTCCTGTTTGTGTCTCTGCCTTTCGGTATCTGTTCCCGTCTGAACAGAGTCCTGTTTGTGTCTCTGCCTTTCGGTATCTGTTCCCGTCTGAACAGAGTCCTGTTTGTGTCTCTGCCTTGCGGTATCTGTTCCCGTCTGAACAGAGTCCTGTTTGTGTCCCTGCCTTGCGGTATCTGTTCCCGTCTGAACAGAGTCCTGTTTGTGTCCCTGCCTTGCGGTATCTGTTCCCGTCTGAACAGAGTCCTGTTTGTGTCCCTGCCTTGCGGTATCTGTTCCCGTCTGAACAGAGTCCTGTTTGTGTCCCTGCCTTGCGGTATCTGTTCCCGTCTGAACAGAGTCCTGTTTGTGTCCCTGCCTTGCGGTATCTGTTCCCGTCTGAACAGAGTCCTGTTTGTGTCCCTGCCTTGCGGTATCTGTTCCCGTCTGAACAGAGTCCTGTTTGTGTCCCTGCCTTGCGGTATCTGTTCCCGTCTGAACAGAGTCCTGTTTGTGTCCCTGCCTTGCGGTATCTGTTCCCGTCTGAACAGAGTCCTGTTTGTGTCCCTGCCTTGCGGTATCTGTTCCCGTCTGAACAGAGTCCTGTTTGTGTTCCTGCCTTGCTGTCTCTGTTCCCGTTCCTCTGTTCCCTGTTGTCTGTGCCTCGTTTCTACTTTAACCTTGTCTCCCTTTTCCCTCTATGTCTGTTTTCTGCGTCTTTCTGCAGAGTCTGAACTCGCTCCTAAATTCCTTCTCGTCGTCTCTGTACCTCTGTTGTGAATTTAGTGTACGCTCGCTACTTCTATGTAAGTACTGTGCGTGCTTCTGGTTCTGCCTTTCCTTCTCCGTCTGTTCTTTGTGAACAGAGTCCTATCCCCTTGCCTTGTTTACCGCTCTGCTCCTGCTTAGCTTGCCGCTCTTGCGGTTTCTGCTCTGCTCCTGCCTTGTTTACCGCTCTGCGGTGTCCACTCTGCTCCTGCTTAGCTTGCCGCTCTTGCGGTTTCTGCTCTGCTCCTGCCTTGTTTACAGCTCTGCGGTGTCCGCTCTGCTCCTGCTTAGCTTGCCACTCTTGCGGTTTTCACTCTGCTCTTGCCTTGCTTGCCGCTCCTGCGGTTTCTGCTCTGCTCTTATCTTGCTTACTGCTTCTGCGGTTTCCACCCTGCCCTGCTTCTGCCCGCTGCTCCGGCAGTCCTGTCCTGCCCTGCTTGTGCTCGCTGCTCCTGCAGCCCCGTCCTGCTCTGTTCTTGCCCACCGCTTCGGGCGTTCCCTCTCTGCTGTGGTTGTCTACCGCATCTGCGGTTCTGTGACCCAGTCTGTACTGGGTCTTAACCTCTCTGTGCTCCAGCCCGTCCTTTCGGCCAGTACCTCCCTGCCTGCATACTCGCCTGTATCCACCCATCTGCATACCTGCCGTGTTTGCTTACATCCACCAGTCTGTGCCAGCCTAACCTGCCTGTTCCAGTAATCCCAGCGTGGGTCAACCCCCGTGTCCGGAGTTTGACCTGGAGTAGCACCTGGTCCCTCTGCCCGGTTTCTCCCTGGTGCACTGGCGTCGTATGCCGTCGTGCCACCTTGGTCGGATCGGCCAGATACTTAGTCACGCCCCTCCAGGCACTCTCCGGTCCATGGTCCAGTGGAACCACAACACCCGCACACGCCAGTCAGTCCGGGCGTGTGCATAACAGAGACTTACAAAGAAAAAGAGAAAACAACATTTTTGTAATTGTTTCTAATTATTTTTTTAGTAGTTGTATAGGGAAAAAAAATCTGACTTATTCTTCACCTCTAAAATACAGGGACATAGAAATGCACTGCTATGTACAGCTGTATCTCTATACACTTGTATAATATGTTTCTGGGTTTACTGCCTGCAATACAGCTCAAGATTACTAAATTCTCCTATGTTTATCATTGTGGTCTGTGCCTCATAGCTAGAGCTGCTGCTTGTGAACATGGAGGCCATGAGTTCAATTCTTGAGAAGAGAGTTGTTTATTTAATGGTGTACGTGTGAGGAGAGATGCATAAGAGGGCATAGAGTATTTAGCAAAGTGCATATACATGCTATTCATAATGAAAGCACTAAACATAAAGTGCATAAAGCAACCAATAATTTAATATAGTGCCAGTGCATGAAATCTCAAATAATCAGTCATTGTATCAAAAGAATATAAAATGCATAGAGTGAAGTAAGGAGAGCAACAGATATGACCTGGGTAGATGAACAGCTGGGGTCAGCAGTTTTTGAACTTTCAACTAGTATTTTTCCCCTTGTATTTATTGTTTTTTAATAATATTTTTTTAATCTGAGTTCTTTATCAAATTGGCTTTTGCTTCCAGTGAATTATAGGATGTTATTGTTCATAGGGAAGTGCCGTCTATATTCATGAGGCTTTTTATAGGATGAACACATTGGATTTAGCAGAGTGAAAATTGCAAATATGCCAATACATTGTGCCGAGCTTTTCTTCTGTAGTCACGTGCCCTGTAAATTAAAGAACACCTGTCAGCAGGATTGTGCTCAGTAAACTACATACACTGTCAGGAGGGCAACATTACACTGATTTATATGATACCTTGGTTGATGAAATTGATCCGGTGGTTCATGTGTAATCTTTACTTTCAGTTTGGAGATAATGATATGCTCGTGCTCCGGGGCGGCGCTCTATCTTGTGCTCTGCTTACATATTCATCTGTATGCTCTTATGACACCTCAATGATTGTTCAGTGACCTGCCTCCTATTTTACATAATGCATCTAGTAGTGCAGGGCTAGGTAAAATAGGAGGCAGGTCAGTGAAGGCACAGTGAGCTGTCATAAGACCATACAGATGAATATGTAAGTAGAGCGCCCCCCCCCCAGGCCGCCCCAAAGCACGAGCATATTATTATCTCCAAACTGAAAGTAAAGATTACACAAGACCACAGGACAGATTTCATCAACCAAGGTATCGTATTAATCAGTGTAATGTCGCCCACATGGCAGTGTATGTAGATTACGGAGCACAATCCTGCTGACAGGTGCGCTTTAAAGCTCCACTCCAGTATTTTTATTGCAATACTGGAGTGGTGCCACTAATTTAAATTCCCAGCCCCTTGTAATATACCTTGTAATATACTTACCAGACACTGTTATCAGTGCCGCTCCGGTCGCCTTCTGCACGTTGTGACCTGCTGGATCATTTCAGTGTTTGATGGGTGATCCGAAAGTCACAACTCAATGTAAGTCTACAAAAGCCAGGACGTGGTTCTCATAGACTTACACTGAGAGCTTGTGACCGTTACCTCTGACATACAGTCAGTCAAGATTGCAGTGCGGAATATGAGCGGCGCCAGGAGTAGCTGAAGACAGCAGCTTTTAAGTATAAGACTAGGGTCAGGGAACTCTTGTTAGTAGCACCACTCAAGCGCTAAAATAAGTGGAGTGCTACTTTAAGTGGGTCTTTCCTACTACAACACTGCCATACTTATGGATGCTAACTGTGGCACATTGTGGAGCTCCGCAGGGAGGGGGGCAATTGGATTTAGGAGCACAGATTTCACTGGGGAAGGAGGGGTAGCATAGCACTTTCTCAGAGCATTTCAGCCTTCTCCAGTAATATGGAAAAAAATATTTTTCCGTTGACATGACTGTCCCGAGTAGGGACTTGTTCTTTACAGGATGAGTTGAAGTTTTTATTGGTGACATTTTGTAGAACATAACATTTTTGGATCTATTTAAAGTCTTGGTTCACATTTATTTTGTGCTCAATGCAGAAGCACTTACGTCAGGGTTTCCATCTAATCCCTCCAAAAAATGATATTCTGAGAAAACCACTCACTATAATGACACTGAGCCATCTGTCCTCTATTTCAGTGGTGTCCCATTTTTTATTTACATCCACATGTTTATGTGACCACTTTCGTGTACTAAAAAGATGGACACCACTGGCATAGAGGCCAGAGTCTCCATCTACCCCTTATAGTAAATTGTTCATTCAGGGAGATCGTCTAAATTATGATTTTTGAGGATTCAGAAAGAAACCTAGATGTAAGTCCTCAGCGTAGGGAGCAAGATAAATGTGGACCGAGCCTTATATTGATCTTTGGGAGGCAGAATGAACAAATCAACAGCAGGTCAAGAATTGGTTTCATGGTTTTGTCGCTCTCCATGCGGTATAAGTGATAAAACAGCTGTATTCTTTTGGTCAGTACAATTACAGCGATGCCAGATTTACTCAGGGTTTTTCCCCCCTTTTAAAAGGTATTGCTACTTTTACACTCTAAAAACAATTTGTGGAAAAAAAAAAGTTTTCATCTCTATATTCTAACAGCTAAAACTTATTTTTTTGGGGCAAACAGCTTGTTTTGAAGAATAAGTTGAAGTTTGTATTGATACCATTTTTGGAGAACATAACAGTCTTTGATTTTATACAGATTTTTCGGACATAGAAAGAACAAAAAACAGAAAATCAGGAACTGTTTTTCTTTTTACACTATTTGCTGTGCGATAAAAGTGATAAGACAGCTTTATTCTTTGGTTCTGCACGATCACAGTGATAACAAATTTATATAGGTTTTTTATGCTTTACTAGGCTACGTTCCCACGGTGAGTTTTTGATGTTGCAGAAATTCTGCACCATTTCTACACCTATTTAAATTAGGTCACTTACGTTTTTTCATTGCGTTTTTTTATCATTTTTTTGCGATTTTTGTCTCTTTTTGGGGTGTCATTCTTTAAATAAAGCTGCGTTGTTTTTGAAACTTAATTGTATTTTGATTTCACTGAACTTTATTGATATACTTTTCCTCTGAGGGTATGTGCACACGATCAGTGTTCACTGTGGATTGAACGCAGCGCACGTGCAATCCGCAGTGACCAGATGTTACAGCATAGTGGATGGGATTTATACAAATTCCATGCCCACTATACGTCTGCGGATCACCCGCAGACTCTGGCATGTGGCGAGTCTTTCCAGACCGCAGCATGTCAATTTCTCCTGTGGGTGCACATGCGTGCTTTCCCCATAGACCTAATCTCTATGGGGAAAGCCCGCTTGTGAGAAAAAAAAAAAACGGCCGCCGCGCATTTACATAATGAGCGGAAGCCGGAGGCGGATCGTCCGCAGGCTCGGGGCCGCAGTCTGCTCCGGATAGTGTGGACGTAGCCTCATTGTTCCACTCCTGATTTTGGTTTACAAATACTGATGTAAAATACTGACCAAATACTGAACATGTGAATGTGGCCTTAAGTGGCATTTGGAAAAAAAATCATCTTAGTCGCCCTCAACAGACCTGGGTCCAGTTTACTAGTACAACACATAGACAATCAAATAGAAGTTCAGCATTTGGCTGTGGAAAAACCCTGGGAGCTGGCATTTATATGGGCACTACCCAAAACCTAAACATTGCACAGACCAATTACACCCCATCATGGCAGTGGCCTCTTCCAGCAGGATATTGCACAGCCATAATGCAAAAACTGGTAACAAATTATTTATAGGAGTCCAGTGGGGCCTCTGTGTTGCTGCTCCAGTCTTTGGTATCTTCATGACTACAGTGGACATCACCGCTGCAGCCAATCACTAAGCTCAGCAGCTCTGCTAATGTAGACGGCCCAGTGATTGGCTGCAGAGCAGATGTGCACTATAGTATGGAAGCCAGCACTACAGCCAGTAAAATATTGAAGAAAGGCTGAACCCTGGGAGAGTAAAAATCTGTGTTTGATATTTTAGAAGTATAAGACAATATGGGAACAGAACTCTTGATCATGGAAAACCCCTCTTTAATTAGTCACATGGGGTCCACTGGACCCCAAGCAGGTTTGTTTTAGTCATATTTCCACAAGTATGGATGGTAGATAACTGTCCGTTTCGGTAGCTTCCCAGCTCAGGCACCACTCCGTCCTCAGTGAAATGCGAGACGCGCCGTCGAGTACACGTGCTACAGCAAGGTGCGCGCGACTAACTGAAGCTTAAGGGTATGTTCACACTGCGTCTTTTTCAGGCTATCAAAGACATTGATTTTTCAAATAGAAGACACATCTGTAAACTCTTTTCTCTGGAAATTTGCAAGCTTGTAGCATCTTTGGCTTTTTTTGCACATTTTTTTTATATCCATAAAAAAATTGAAAAATGGCAGCTTTTTTTGTGGAAGAAATGCTGAAAAAAGGGGCAAATAGATGCCAAGGTGTGTTCCAGAGGTCTTCTTAGTCTTCCCATTGACTTGTAGTGGAAAGTATAGTGATCATATTCCTCCTAGTGGAAACTCAAAAGCCTGAAGATGTAAAGAGCAAGTCATTTTTACATAGAAATTAATTTGTTCATTCTTTTGAGCGTTTTATAGTTTTATTTTGGCGTAGGGTCCATGTAAAGAGACACAGTGTGAACATATCCTAAGACCATGTTCACACTGAGTATTTGGTCAGTATTTTACATCAGTATTATAAGCCAAAACCAGGAGTGGGTGATAAATCCAGAAGTGGTGACGTGTTTCTATTATACTTTTCCTCTGATTGTTCCTCTCCTGGTTTGGGCTTACAAACACTGAGATAAAATACTGACCAAATACAGAATGTGTGAACACTGAAAAGAGATTAAGGCGTTGTCAAGGTCTACAAATTCCCCAAACCTCAATTCAATCCAGTATATATGTGATATAGTAGAAAAGAATATCCAAAATAACTCCATTACACTAATAGCAGTATAAGATTCTCCTACAATAGACGTGCATCACTCAAGCACAGAATAGATAGTATTTGATCATAGGGGGCCCCACAAGTTACTAGAGAGGAGATCCCAGGGGCCCAGTTCCTCTTTACTGCACAAATTCATGTAGAAACAGAAGGAGAATATAAAATATTAGGTGTGTGGTTTAATGGTATGGCTTATAGTGGGCTGTAAATATATATACACATACTAGATGGTGGCCCGATTCTAACGCATCGGGTATTCTAGAATATGTATGCGGCCGACCGGGCGCAATCAGCATAGCGTTGTTTAAAATTGGCGCCAATCTCGCTGACTGGTCGCGGCCGCGACCAATCAGCAGAGCTGCATTTAAATTTGCCACCCATATCGCTGATTGGTCGCGGCCGCGACCAATCAGCGAACCGTGTTAGTGAGTACTGGAGAGCGAGTTTAAATTTAGTGCCCAAATCGCTGATTGGATGCAGGTGGCGGCCGCGACCAATCAGCCGAGCGGCATTTAAATTTGCCGCCCATATCGCTGACTGGTCGCGTCCGGCGGCTGCGACCAATCAGCGTCGTATTAGCGAGGACCGGGGAGCGGCGCTGCCTGTGCGGGTACTTCCGCTGCGAGCAGCTGGGAGATGAGCGGCTGCTGGCAGCAGAAGCATCCCGACTGGCAGCGCCGCTCCCCGGTCCTCCGTTCACACTTGCCGTAGGGAGATCAGCGGTCCTAGCCGCTGATCTCCCGACGTTAGCCGCATGGAGGTCAGCGGCGCTGCAGGTCGGGGTAGTTTTGCTGCTAGCACCGCTCATCTCCCGGCTGCATTGCCGCTGACCTCCATCCGGCAGATCAGCCGCTAACGTCCGCCATCTTTTTTCTGAAATCCCGCGTCGCTGATTGGCCGCGGCCGGACCAATGAGCGACGCGGGATTTCCTGGACAGACAGCGGCCGGACCAATGAGCGACGCGGGATTTCCTGGACAGACAGACGGGATAAGACGATTATATATATAGTTATAGGGTTTATAGAGGTGATCTGCTACAGATTTATAGAGGTGATCTGCTACAGGTTTATAGAGGTGATCTGCTACAGATTTACAGAGGTGATCTGCTAAAGGTATATAGAGGTGATCTGCTACAGGTTTACAGAGGTGATCTGCTAAAGGTATATAGAGGTGATCTACAGGTTTATAGAGCTGATCTGCTACAGATTTATAGAGGTGATCTGAAACAGGTATATACAGGTGATCTGCTACAGGTTTATAGAGGTGATCTGCTACAGGAAAATAGAGGGGATCTGCTACAAGTATATATACACATATATAGGGTTTATAGAGGTGATTTGCTACAGATTTATAGAGGTGATCTGCTACAGGTTTATAGAAGTGATCTGCTACAGGTTTATAGAAGTGATCTGCTACAGGTTTACAGAGGTGATCTGCTACAGGTTTATAGAAGTGATCTGCTACAGATTTACAGAGGTGATCTAAAGGTATATAGAGGTATAGAGGTGATCTGCTACAGGTATATAGAGGGGATCTGCTACAGGTATATAGAGGTGATCTGCTACAGGTTTATAGAGGGGATCTGCTACAGGAATATAGAGGTATAGAGGTGATCTGCTACAGGTTTATAGAGGTGATCTGCTACAGGTATATAGAGGTACAGTGCTGGCCAAAAGTATTGGCACCCCTGCAATTCTGTCAGATAATACTCAGTTTCTTCCTGAAAATGATTGCAATCACAAATTCTTTGGTATTATTCTCTTCATTTAATTTGTCTTCAATGAAAAAAACACAAAAAGAATTGTCCTAAAGCCAAATTGGATATAATTCCACACCAAACCTAAAAAAGGGGGTGGACAAAAGTATTGGCACTGTTTGAAAAATCATGTGATGCTTCTCTAATTGGTGTAATTAACAGCACCTGTAACTTACCTGTGGCACCTAACAGGTGTTAGCAATAACTAAATCACACTTGCAGCCAGTTAACATGGATTAAAGTTGACTCAACCTCTGTCCTGTGACCTTGTGTGTACCACATTAAGCATGGAGAAAAGAAAGAAGACCAAAGAACTGTCTGAGGACTTCAGAAACCAAATTGTGAGGAAGCATGAGCAATCTCAAGGCTACAAGTCCATCTCCAAAGACCTGAATGTTCCTGTGTCTTCCGTGCGCAGTGTCATCAAGAAGTGTAAAGCCCATGGCACTGTGGCTAACCTCCCTAGATGTGGACAGAAAAGAAAAATTGTGAGAGATTTCAACGCAAGATTGTGCAGATGGTGGATAAAGAACCTCGACTAACATCCAAACAAGTTCAAGCTGCCCTGCAGTCCGAGGGTGCAACAGTGTCAACCCGTACTATCCGTCGACGTCTGAATGAAAAGGGACTGTATGGTAGGATACCCAGGAAGACCCCACTTCTTACCCCGAGACATAAAAAAGCCAGGCTGGAGTTTGCCAAAACTTACCTGAGAAAGCCTCAAACGTTTTGGAAGAATGTTCTCTGGTCAGATGAGACAAAAGTAGAGTTTTTTGGGAAAAAGCATCAACATAGAGTGTACAGGAAAAAAAAAGAGGCATTCAAAGAAAAGAACACGGTCCCTACAGTCAAACATGGCGGAGGTTCCCTGATGTTTTGGGGTTGCTTTGCTGCCTCTGGCACTAGACTGCTTTACCGTGTGCATGGCATTATGAAGTCTGAGGACTACCAACAAATTTTGCAGCATAATGTAGGGCCCAGTGTGAGAAAGCTGGGTCTCCCTCAGAGGTCATGGGTCTTCCAGCAGGACAATGACCCAAAACACACTTCCAAAAGCACTATAAAATGGTTTTAGAGAAAGCACTGGAGACTTCTAAGGTGGCCACCAATGAGTCCAGACCTGAATCCCAGAGAACACCTGTGGAGAGATCTCAAAATGGCAGCTTGGAGAAGGCACCCTTCAAATATCAGGGACCTGGAGCAGTTTGCCAAAGAAGAATGGTCTACAATTCCAGCAGAGCATTGTAAGAAACTCATTGATGGTTACCGGAAGCGGTTATTCGCAGTTATTTTGGCTAAAGGTTGTGCAACCAAGTATTAGGCTGAGGGTGCCAATACTTTTGTCTGGCCCATTTTTGGAGTTTTGTGTGAAATGATCAATGATTTGATTTTTGCTTCATTCTCTTTTGTGTTTTTTCCTTGCAAGCAAATTAAATGAAGAGAATAAGACCAAAGAATTTGTGATTGCAATCATTTTCAGGAAGAAACTGAGTATTATCTGACAGAATTGCAGGGGTGCCAATACTTTTGGCCAGCACTGTATAGAGGTGATCTGCTACAGGTATATAGAGGTATAGAGGTGATCTGCTACAGGAAAATAGAGGGGATCTGCTACAGGTATATAGAGGGGATCTGCTACAGGTTTATAGAAGTGATCTGCTACAGGTTTATAGAGGTGATCTGCTAAAGGTATATAGAGGTGATCTGCTAAAGGTATATAGAGGTGATCTGCTACAGGTATATAGAGGGGATCTGCTACAGGTATATAGAGCGGATCTGCTACAGGTTTATAGAGGGGATCTGCTACAGGTATATAGAGGTGATCTGCTACAGGTTTATAGAGGGGATCTGCTACAGGTATATAGAGGTGATCTGCTACAGGTTTATTGGGGTAATCTGCTACAGGTATATAGAGGGGATCTGCTACAGGTTTATAGAGGTGATCTGTTAAAGGTATATAGAGGTATAGAGGTGATCTGCTACAGATTTATAGAGGTGATCTGCTACAGGAAAATAGAGGGGATCTGCTACAAGTATATATACACATATATAGGGCTTATAGGGGTGATTTGCTACAGATTTATAGAGGTGATCTGCTACAGGTTTATAGAAGTGATCTGCTACAGATTTACAGAGGTGATCTGCTAAAGGTATATAGAGGTATAGAGGTGATCTGCTACAGGTATATAGAGGTGATCTGCTACAGGTATATAGAGGGGATCTGCTACAGGTTTATAGAGGTGATCTGCTACAAATTTATAGAGGTGATCTGCTACAGGTATATAGAGGTACAGAGGTGATCTGCTACAGATTTATAGAGGTGATCTGCTACAGGTATATAGAGGTGATCTGCTACAGGTTTATAGGGGTAATCTGCTACAGGTATATAGAGGGGATCTGCTACAGGTATATAGAGGGGATTTGCTACAGGTATACAGAGGTATAGAGGTGATCTGCTACAGGTATATAGAGGTGATCTGCTACAGGTATATAGAAGTGATCTGCTACAGGTATATAGAGGTATAGAGGTGATCTGCTACAGATTTATAGAGGTGATCTGCTACAGGTATATAGAGGTATAGAGGTGATCTGCTACAGGTTTATAGGGGTAATCTGCTACAGGTATATAGAGGGGATCTGCTACAGGTATATAGAGGGGATCTGCTACAGGTATATAGAGGGGATCTGCTACAGGTATATAGAGGTATAGAGGTGATCTGCTACAGGTATACAGAGGTGATCTGCTACAGGTTTATAGAGGTGATCTGCTACAGGTTTATAGAGGTGATCTGCTACAGGTATACAGAGGGGATCTGCTACAGGTATACAGAGGGGATCTGCTACAGGTATATAGAGGTATAGAGGTGATCTGCAACAGGTATATAGAGGTATAGAGGTGATCTGCTACAGGTTTATAGAGGGGATCTGCTACAGGTATACAGAGGGGATCTGCTACAGGTATATAGAGGGGATCTGCTACAGGTTTACAGAGGTGATCTGCTACAGGTTTACAGAGGTGATCTGCTACAGATTTATACAGGTGATCTGCTAAAGGTATATAGAGGTATAGAGGTGATCTGCTACAGGTTTATAGGGGTGATCTGCTACAGGTTTATAGGGGTGATCTGCTACAGGTTTATAGAGGTGATCTGCTACAGGTATACAGAGGGGATCTGCTACAGGTATACAGAGGGGATCTGCTACAGGTATACAGAGGGGATCTGCTACAGGTATACAGAGGGGATCTGCTACAGGTATATAGAGGTATAGAGGTGATCTGCAACAGGTATATAGAGGTATAGAGGTGATCTGCTACAGGTTTATAGAGGGGATCTGCTACAGGTATACAGAGGGGATCTGCTACAGGTATATAGAGGGGATCTGCTACAGGTATATAGAGGGGATCTGCTACAGGTTTACAGAGGTGATCTGCTACAGGTTTACAGAGGTGATCTGCTACAGATTTAAAGGCGACCTTCTACAGGTTTATAGAGGTGATCTGCTACAGGTTTATAGAGGTGATCTGCTACAGGTATATAGAGGTGATCTGCTACAGGTATATAGAGGTGATCTGCTACAGGTATATAGAGGTGATCTGCTACAGGTATATAGAGGTGATCTGCTACAGGCATATAGAGGTGATCTGCTACAGGCATATAGAGGTGATTTGCTAGATTTATAGAGGTGATCTGCTACAGGTATACAGAGGTGAACTGCTACAGCTATATAGAGGGGATCTGCTACAGGTTTATGGCTGGGTGCTCCTATCTCTTTATATAGGTGGCAGCGAAGACATGCCACCCTGATTATAGGTGAGGGGTGGGGGCAGATTAGGCATCTTGAATAGAATGGGGAATCTCTTTATATAGAGCAGAGGATGCGTTAGATAATGGTGATGATATAGGGGTCCTACTTGTAGGGGTATCATGGCTGATGCCAGCAGAGGCCTCCAGTATTATGGGGTCAGTGGAGCCCTCCTGTTTATAGATGTAGGGAGAAAACAGAACAGGTATCTTGAGTGTTAGCTCTTTATAGAAGGCAGAGGTGGTATATAAGGGTGACGATAGAGCGGTCGTCCTTTCACTGGGAAATGGTTGGTGATGACAGCAGAGGTAGCCAGTATAATGGAGCCCTCCTGTCTATAGATGTGGGGCAGAGGTAGAGGAGGCATCTCTTTACATAGTGTGATACATGGGTGTTGCTAGAGGGGTCCTACTTGTAGGGGTATCGTGGCTGATGCCAGCAGACGCCTCCAGTACACAGGAGTCTCTGTGACAGATGGCTGTGGGCAGATTCTGTAACACTCTCCATCTACCATAGAGCAGCCGCTACGAGCAGCAGGAGGTGTCGGGCATCCATGGCGGCTCCACCAGATACTGCACAAGGCGGGAGGAGACGGGATGTTATGGCGGACGTCTGTAGTCTCTCTCCCAGCACAAGCACACAAGTCGCAATACACACTGAGCACTCACTGAGCCGCCGCCGGAAGTAATTAGTCCGTCTTCTCTGTGCTTCCCCCGAGCCGAAGTGCGCTCTAGAACCCACGTGACTTGCTATGTGATTAAGAATCGCGCCCTCTGCCGAGCACTACGAGTCCCACAAGGTGGTAAAGTTGTTGCCATGACCACTGCACTGCTTGCTAAGGTGATCGCCGCCATTGTTTTGTAGTCCTGTAGTATGTGCAGCGGCCATTTTGGAGACGTCGAGGTCTCCGTTTCTAAGGAAGAAGCAGTAGGCAGCATTAGGATCCTTATGCCTTTATTTGGCAAAATAGCGCTCAAATATAATATACAATATAAAAGGTTAAAGGGAGGGGGTTTAGGCCAATTAATGTCCCTGTGTGGTATAAGTCCTTGTACCACTGCGCTCTGTTCGGTGGCTTCCTCTAAGCTTACCCCAGTGATAAGTAACCCCCGATAGAGCCTTGCACCCCTTTATCTCCGTGATCTCTATAGCTGTTAAGAGCCACAACGCCTGAATGCCTACACCAAGCGGCATCCGTTACATTCAGGTCCCAGCAGGCACAATCAGCAGCAGGGGTGCACATGCTGCCACAACCCATCACATATTAGCTTTGGCAGAAACCATGTAACGTGTGACCCCATGATTCCCAACCACGATAGAGGAGAAGGGGGATACACGGCAATATTTATTTTACACTAAACCATGACCCTAATCTCACCCAGTTTCTTTATGTGTCCTCACAGAAATATTCCCACAAAGTATCACTTGTGGCTGCCACAGACACCTCCAAAGATGGTATGATGTCCCCACAGTGCCCATGACTCGCCCAGGGGGATATGGGAGAGACTCGGTACTCGGGCCTTTACCTCCTTGGGATGTCACGGCAGTCGGCTCCTGGGCCTGTACTCTGGGGTCACTCTTTAAAAGGGGGTTTATTAACAGTTTGTCTCGTGACGCCACCTGTGGTTCCCAGTAATGGGTATCAGCGCTGCTGCAGACCTCCGGTGGTGATGGGATGGCAGCTGAGATGTTTCTGCTCCCACAGGCAGAGCGGGCCCCCGGGGCAGGGTTGATGGAAGGGATGCAGGTGAGAGGTGGCTCAGTCAGGCCAGGGTAGAATAACAGACACGCACACAGGGGGTTCGCTTCAGTACCTTTACTGGTGTAGACGACAGGTACAGTCCAGGGTACTTGATAGGAAGGGTGCACTTCTGGACTCTCCCCAGTGAGCAGGTATAAGGCCTCCTGATCCGTTTCTTCCTCTCTCTCTCTGAAGCTTTAGACCAGCCTGAAACTAGGCCTAGTTTCTGTACTCTTTCACTCTCCTCACCTGCATGCTTGGTGGTAAGAACTTTCTCCTGGCTACCACTATCCCTGGACGCTGGGGCCTTCATGGTTCCTAGTTCTTTAAATGATTGTAGCTTCAGGTTGACCAGGGGTTTAGAATGCTCCTGGTATACCGGTTATTCCTACTGGGCGTAGAGGACCCTGTAGGCGCGGACCCGGGGTCCGGCTTGTGTTCTGGGGTGAGCTTCAGATGCTCCTCTGCCCCCATAACTCCTCTCACTCTTCTCCTTGCCTCCGGCCCTGAGGCTTCAGCACGTGCTTTAGGCCCTGGCTGGCCCTCACCACAGCAGCTCACATGCTGCTTCTTCACTGATCTCCAGTGCCAGCACACTCTCTGACTGCCTATCTCCACCCTCCAGTATATATATCCCTACCAGGGCTCCCTCTGTTGGTATGAGGTAGAAGGGTGGAGGTGTCTGTTATGGAATGAGGGCCTCTTGTGGAGAAGTCCGTCCATGCACCCTTTTGGGTCCTATGGTACCTGTAATAGCAGGGTGCCACAGCCACACTGTACATTCTTCCATCCCCCCCACTGTATGATATCTCCAGTGTCCACTATACCATATGATGCCAATCGCCCCCCACACACACAGTATGATGTCCCCGCAGTGCCCTCTATACTATATGATGCCCACACTGTACATTACCCACAGCCACTCAGAGTGTGAAGCCCCTACAGCCACCCAAAAACAGTATGATGCTACTCATACATCATATGGTATCCCAGCAGCAACCCACACAAAATGATGCCCTCCCAGTACATTTCCCCCCACACACAGTAGTATGCCTCCACAGCCAGCCACACATAAGATGCCACAAGTGTATCCTACACACAGCATTATTCCCACAGCTCACCATGAGTATTAAGCCCCCACACAGTCATTCACAGAGTAGGAGACCCTCTAGAGCTGCTCACACACAGTATGATAAACCAACAGGCACTCAGACACAATATGATGCACCCAAAATAAATTCCCCCGCACATCGTATGATGCCCCGACATGAGTACGGTAGTGTACATGCCTGAGGCCACGTCCCACGTTGCATATTTGGTCAGTATTTTACCTCAGTATTTGGAAGCCAAATCCAGGAGTGGGTGATAAATCCAGAAGTGGTGACTTGTTTCTATTATACTTTTCCTCTGATTGTTCCTCTCCTGGTTTTGGCTCACAAATACTGAGATAAAATATTGACCAAATACTCAAGATGGTACTTACTACCTCTATAAACCGCTTAGGTGCTGAGATCAGTATAGACCAAGTCAGCTATGGGGTTTAACGGCAGATAAATGATGTTCTTCTGACCCCAGCCATTAGAGGAGAAACTTGTCTATCATTAGACAAGTTAGCACCCGCTTCAGCAGTCATAAGACACACATGTGCACCACCTACACTAGTGCTCTGTAAAAAGAAAAAAAAAACAGTATTCAAGCCTTAGACCGACCCATTTCTTTATTTAAGGCTCCCATAAATATTAAATAAAAGGCGGCTGACCACCTGTGTACAGTTGCCTACCAATCTGCTTCTTTTCATACCTTTCCTAAGTGAAACGATCACCCCCAAGTTTCCAGCATTGATGGCCATAAAGCCAGCAGCAGTTAACCCTAAATAACCCATTTTTAATGGTCCTTTAGAAAGGCAAATTATTTGTCCGTAACAAGTACCAATCATTACAAAATAACAGTTGGCCTGCAAAAAAAACCCATAGCTATGTCGGTGACAAAAAAAGTTGAACAAATGGTAGAACTGGAAAGACAAAAAGCACAAATAGGGTCTTATCTGATAACCAAGTGGTATAAAATGTTATAGGTAGGTACGCTCACCTGATGGGGCTGTCACAGTCACAACTCCTATAGAAGCATGTAAAGGCTGCTGCAGGACATCCAATGGGATACGTTGCGATAAATGAGGAATATGGTGGTTCAATGTCTGCGCTGCCCAAGGTTCAAAGGTACAATCACACACAAAGATGACGCATGAATGCGGTTTATTATGTCAACGCGTTTTAAGGTTTTCAAACATCAGGACCAAACCACAATGAAAAACAAAGTTGCTTGCTTTTGAAAAGCAAAGATGGAAAAACTAAAGCATTTACAATTATTAAATGTTTTCAATTTTGTTTTTCTACAACATTCATTACTACTGGCCAAATAGAATGTTCAATTTTTTATTCAGGGCATTAGGACAGTACTAAATATAATTATTTATATGTTTGATCATTTATTCTCATACTTTAAAAAAGATTATAGACAGAAGGTTTTTTTCCATTGATACTGTCAATGCATTTCAATTTTTTCCTCATTGTCACATAGAAACCGTTTTTGATAAAAAAAAAAAAAATGTATCAGCCACCCAACCACGCCAAGGTGTACCTCATGGATGGACCCTAGCCCTCCTGACTTCTCTCTCTTATACTCCCTGATGAAAAAAAAAGGGTGAAACGCGTGTTGGGGATGCGGGGACACACATTACTCTGTTCCACATGGCTTTCTACTATGAGCTTCTCCCCAAACACCTATGTACTAATCTCCCCATTACCGCTCACACTCCATTATGTTAAACTTAAATGAAGTACCTCACATTTGTGCGGGCAGCAATAGTGGCGTTCATGTAGTCATTAATTTCATGCTGAAGCATTTTGTTGGCATTTATTAAGTATTTAAATGTTGGCTCTAGAAATCTCATCCTTACGTTGTTGATCTCTGTATAATCTTTTTATTTACCAATTCTTTTCCACTTAGTGTATAATTGTCCTTACAGTATTTCTTCAAATTATCTTTATTGTTTTTTTTAATGGGGAGAATATAATACACATGATGGGATTAAAAACACGCAAGTAACAAGGTCAGTAGGAAAGGGAAGGCAAGGGAATATGGTTGGGGAAAGATTGGAGGGTCATAGGAAATAAATGTGAATTTATAGTAGGTCAAGCAAACCATTTGCACTCTACTTAAAATCTGAACATAAATCAAAGAACCCTTTATTTTCAGGAAAAGGTAAAAAAAGAAAAAGAGGTATCTGGTATTCGTATTACCTTGGGAAAAGTAACGTTAAGTATGTGAACATGAAATATATGAAATATGAATAGCATTACTGCTGTAGAAAATAGAAATGAGAAATCTTAGCGCATAAATTGGCCAATTCATGTGTACCTGGTAGCCACGATAAGGAGTCTCTCAAAATACCATATACTGATGTCCCTTAGTGAGGTATTCACATTGATAGGGTCCTGGTATTTTGAGATGCCTTACCGTGGCTACCAGGTACACATGAATTGGCCAATTTATGCGCTAAGATTTCTCATTCATTTCTATTTTCTACAGAAGTAATGCTATTCATATTTAATATATTTCATGTTTGCATTCTTAGCGTTACAGAGTGCTACTTTGTTTGTTAGTTGCATATGGAGGCAGCTGCTCCTAGTAAGCACCTGTTCACACCTATTTCTTGTTTTGGAAGTGCCGGTCAGTTTTTTCTATTTCTAGGGCTGTGTATGTAGTCAGGCACCTTGGTACAGCAAAGCAAAGTTTGTGGAACAGCAAAGCCATATGGACGGAGAGGTACCTTGATGCAGCAGAGTTGATTCTGCCGTCAGCACCATGGAATAGAGCCAAGGTGGTAGACAGGCACCTTGATTTAGCAGAGCTAAATGTATGCACAGCACCTTGGAGCATCAGGGCCTTTTAAGTAGTAAGGAACCTTGGAACAGCAAAACAGTGTTGGTAGACAAGCATCTTAATGTAGTAGAACTGAGTGGGTAGTCAGGCAACTTGAGATTTTAGAGGAGAGTGTACAGACAACATCTTGGAACAGCAGCACTGAGCTGGTAGGCAGTTATCTAGGCATAGCATAGCCAAGCATTGCTATAGGCACATGATAGCAATGTGCGCTTAGTACTTGAATACACGGATGGTGTGCAGGCACATTAGCTGGCCTTAAAAGACTTAGGACTGTTAGAGAGGAGAGCTGACTGCCAGGGAATGAAGACTCATACACAGGCACTGGAGCAAGGACAGGTGATTAATAATAAGATGCTGTGGCTGCCTCTAGTTGGTTTGGGGTTTCTATACTGCCCTCGGTTTTTCTGCTCTCTCTGGCGTCTAGCCACATCCCATTCGTTCATTACTCTCCTTTAATCGTTCAACTCATTTCCACTTTTTCCATCCTTTGGTAGTGAAACTAAATTGATTCTCAAGGGGTGAAAGGCTCCGGCTTCTGTTCTTTATGCATGCTTTCTCTACAGCAAATATATTTTGGTTCTCCCATAACCCCTCATTAAATTTAATTTCCCTTCTCTGAACTTTTTTCCTGTTCCACTCCAATATTTTTTTGCAGATGCCCAAAAAAATCAAAATACAGCTGCATCAATGCTTCATGGAGTGGTAAAATAGTGCCTTCCTCTCACTAGATGTCTTGTAATAAAAGGGACAAGCTAATGCGGAGTGTAGGGAATCAAGTTTAGTGCAAAGGAAAAGCGAGTGTTGCATGTAACAACCAATCAGATTGTTACTTTAAATTTGTAAAAATACCTCTGAAAAATAAGAGCTGAAGTCTGAACACCTCCTAATAAAGATTTGTCATTTTTGACTGCATGACAAACCTTGTAGGGACCGTTGCGGTGGAGTCGGTAAGCCAAACCTCCGACTCCTCAATTTCCATGACACCGACTCCAACTCCGACTCCCTCATACACAGCTCATGTTTAAGTGATAAATTTACTGTAGCACAGATTCATCTCAGCTAAAAGTCTAGAACCTGAGATCAGGAATAGGACAGACATTTATAGGACATTTCATAACTTTCCCAAATTCTTATGAAAAAAATATTCCCCACAAACTGCATTGAACTACTGTACCCAATTTATTATATATTTTAGGAGTCGGAGTCGGTCAGTTTTATACCGACTCCACAGCCCTGGTAGGGACTACATTATGCATTATAAGAAGAAAACTTTTACCGTACAAATGCATATTACATCATTTTGCAATAATTTAAGCCAAAACATGCAAAAAAAACACTTTAACAGTTGCTGTATAGGGGAGTTGTATCAAGTGTAAAGTCTGATTGTGTGTTCATATTTTTTGTCACAATTTGAACAATAGCCTTTTGTTATGTGAGTATTCTGACATACAACAAGAGGTGACCAACAGAATATGGAAATGGTGTCATTGCAGTGGGACTTTTCCTATATCCAATGAGAACTGATATCCATCAGTCCGAACTTGAAAATGACTTCTCTGTGTGAATTGTGTAATGGTCAACAAGTTCTGAGATCTGAGTAAAACATTCCCCACATTCGGAGCATGAAAATGACCCCTCCCAAGTGTGAATTCTGTGGTGGTCAACAAGATCTGATACCTGTGGGAAACACTCCCCACATACTGAGCATCCAAATGGCTTCTTAAATTTATGAGTTCTCTGATGTCTCTCAAGGTAATCTTTTCGTGCAAAACATTTCCCACAATCCAAACAGGAGTATGGCTTCTGCCCTGTGTGAGTAACCTGATGTTTAACAAGGTCTGAATTCTGTGTAAAACATTTCCCACACTCTGAACATGAGAACGGCTTCTGCCCTGTATGACTTCTTTGATGTTTCACAAGAACTGACTTCTGAATAAAACATTTCCCACATTCTAGACATGAAAATGGCTTCTGCCCTGTGTGAATTCTCTGATGTTCAACAAGGGATGATTTCTGGGTAAAACACTTCCCACACTCTGAACATGAGAACGGCTTCTCCCCTGTGTGAATTCTCTGATGTTCCACAAGAACAGATTTCTTAGTAAAGCACTTCCCACATTCTGAACAGGAAAATGGCCGCTCATCATTGTGAATTCTCTTGTGCATAGAAAGACTCAAGTTCTTTTTAAAATGTTTCCCACAATCAGAACAAGCAAATATTTTATCAGTGCTTTCATTAACCTGTGATGGGACAGGTAAATGTTCCTTGGGATGGAAAGCATCAGATGACTGTTCTCTGCTGTTACAGGCTGGGTATTTTTTGGCATAGGCAAGGTGTACTCCACATTTATTTGGTGCGATATCTTCAGCTCCTTTATCTGTATATAAAGCGTGTTCTGCGTTCCTGATGCAGTTAGCTGGTGAAAATAATTCATTAGTTTTCTTTTTTTCCACCAAACTACGAATAACATTTTTTTTTACAATTGTACTACAAAACGTCACAAATGTCATTCATGAAGTTTATATTACCACAGAGATTCTATCATAAGACCTTCACAAAAATAATCACATACTATAAAGGCAGCTTGTCAGCAATATGTAGGTTTAAGTAAATATAAAAATGCTCATCTGCAATCATTTATCATATATGACCATAACTGAAAACGTACTTGCAGTGAATAAAAGCATTAACTCTATACAGGATGGTATCATTGTAACAGATACAATAAATTAACGTTAGTCTGTTGGAACAAAATGTCTGTTCAAACTGAGCACAAGAGCATGGTGCATGAGCAAACAGTTCAGTGCACCTTTCCCACCTACTCCTATTCTATAGATCTGTGGTGTTCTCTGAATCCTGTAAAGCCAGAGCTGTTGATCAAGGAAGAGAGGAACAGAGATAGACGCAAAACAAGTGGGAAGGAAGGTGCACTGACCTATTTGATCAAACCAAGCACAAACGCTAGGTGCACCCTTGGCATAACAGTCATTTTGTGCTACAGTCTCCATTTAAGGCAACCTAAAGGGCCAATCTTTTAAGTTGTTTAGAAGTATGTCAAGTGCAGCAAAGGGGTAGCTGAATTTGTTGGCGCTATCAAGTCTAATCGCAACAGAGATGTAAAGGAGAATGAATTTTAACTAGCAGCTGTTGGTGGCAGGTGCTGTGAGTGAGATATAGTGGAGAAAGAACAATAGAACAAGGCAACTTGGAGTATCTGCCTTTATATTGGGGACACCAAGTAATAGGCAACATTGAGGACCACAGACTCATTGGGCGGCAAGGAAACTTAGTGCTCCAGATGCACACATCCTTTTGAAATTGGAAGATGTGCAGCGGTGTCATCAACTCAGAACTGTCAGAAATCAATGGGACCCAGCTACACCCATATACTGTTCAGAGAAGTCTGGTCTTCATGGAAGAATTGTGGCCAAAAAGCCATACCTTCAACATCAAGGCCAAGTGATTCAGCTATGCATGAAGATATAGGAACCTGGTGCAGATACAGTACAGACCAAAAGTTTGGACACACCTTCTCATTTAAAGATTTTTCTGTATTTTCATGACTATGAAAATTGTACATTCACACTGAAGGCTTCAAAACTATGAATTAACACATGTGGAATTATATACTTAACAAAAAAGTGTGAAACAACTGAAAATATGTCTTATATTCTAGGTTATTCAAAGTAGCCATCTTTTGCTTTGATGACTGCTTTGCACACTCTTGGTGCTCAGGTGCTCTGGACTGAAGTCAAAATGTGAAAGACTAGAGAGTGGTACAATAATGAGTGTCTGCAGGTGACCGTGAAGCATGGTGGAGGGTCCTTGCAAGTTTGTGGCTGTATTTCAGCAAATGGAGTTAAGGATTTGGTCAAGATTAATGGTATCATTAATACTAAGAAATGCAGGCAGTTACTCATCCGTCATTCAATACCATTAGTGAAGCACCCGAGTGGCTCAAAATTAATTCTGTAGCAGGACAATGACTCCAAATATATGGCCAATATCATTAAAAAAATATCTTCAGCAGAAAGAAGAACAAGGAGTCTTGGAAGTGATAATTGAATACTGATCTCAACATCGTATCTGTCTGTAATTTCTTGAAGAGACAGGAGGATTTGCACAAGCCTACATCTACAGGTCTGGGGTTAGTGCTCTGTGATATTTGGAACAACCTCCCTGCAGAGTCCCTTCAAAAACGGCATGCATGTGTACCTAGAACTGATTTTTTTTGGCAAAGGGTAGTCACACCAATTAATGATTTAATTTAAATTTCACTTTTCATAATTAACCTGGGGTTGAATTAAAGGGAATCAGTCAGCAGGTTTTTGTTATGCAATCGGCAGACAGCAGGAAATAGAGGCTGAGACACAATTCAGGGATGTGTCACTTGTCAAAGTGCATACTATTTACTAACTGTGAAGGATTTTTCACTAAGTTAGTCTGGCAACACCCCCTCCTGTGATAAGCAGGTCATTGTCTATAGACATTGCATATACAGAGCCTGGTGTGGGTGAAGACAGCTTTCTCAGCTCTGCTTCATTATAAATCTAAAAGCTCCTGTTTGTGTCAGAACTGCTGCACCCAGTTCTCTAAGTGATACATCATTGGATTCAGTTTCTCTTTGCCTATATCATGCTGTTCTCAAGGTAGCAAAAATCTGCTGACAAATTCCCTTTAATTGATAAAAATAAAACTATACCCACAGTTCTATTTTTGAAAAATTCTTGCTCGGCAATTCCCCCCCCGAACACCTACCTAAAACTTTTGCACACTACTATTCCTGCTTTAGTTTATATTTAAAGGGGTTGATAAATGCAGAATTGGTGACTTGTTTCTATTATATCTTTTCTCTGATTGTTCCTCACCTGGTTTTGGCTCCCACTCCTGAGAAAAAATACTGACCGCATACTGAACAAATACTGATAGTGGAGCCATGACCTAAGAATTTTATTCTTATTTTTACACATGGCCACTGCGAGAGCAGACTACTACTCCCAACATTGTCCCTTGCTTGTGCTGATCACAGCGCGAGCAAGGGGCAATGATGAGGGCAGCGTTCAACACCCGACGCTTGGGAACAGCGCTAACTGTAAACGGATTCCCAGGCACACTGATGACACATGGATGTCATCCACGTATGTTCAGCGTAAGGCATTTTGCTGGACCGTGCAGTGTGTAAAAAAACGTCAGCGTGTTTTGCCCACAGACGCATGGTCTGTGGAAACACACTGACATGTGCACAGACCCATAGATTTGAATGGGTCTGCGTGTGTCAGTGTCTCCAGTACGTGTGGAAACTGTCACCACACATACCGGACACACTGACGTGTGAAAGAGCCCTTAGGGAGACATTCAGCAAAACAAGGAGGGTGGAGTGGAGTGTATTTAAAGAGTATTATCAGGGACTTTGTGAAAAACAAAAAATGTGACTAAGCACCAACAGGCAGGTAGTTGCTACTTAGCTGCCTGTTGTGCAGAGCGCCGTTCTTTCCAGTCTCATAGCGGTCACAGAACGCTCTTGCTAGCGATTCAGCTGCCTTTGCTAAAGTCACGTCGACAAAGCCGCGGCTTCTTTTCCGCTGTCGTTGGGGTGTGACTTCCAATGTCATTCTGATTGAGAGTCTGCTCCACCAGTAAAGGCAGCGGGAATCCGGCTGTCAATCAGAATGATGTTGGAAGTCCTGCCTTGTCGACAGAGCAGAGCGGAAAAGAAGCCGCCGCTCTGTCGATGTGATGTCAGCAGAGGAAGTTGAATTGCTAGAAAAAGCGGTCTGTGACCTCTTTCTGCAGGGGAAGCACTGGCACTGTGCACAACAGGCAGTGAAGTAGCAACTACCTGCCTGTTAGTGTTTAGGCACATTTTTTGTTTTTCACAAAGTTCCGGATATCCCCTTTAAAGAGCTGCCAGGATGGATATGATAGATGTTGATGGAATTCTAGCTCACAGTTTGTGCAGAAAAGAAAGCACTGGACTGCTGGTCTGATCATATGACACAGCTGTTGATAATGGAAGGGTTCAGAACGTATGGATGCCACTGAGCTGGGGTGAAGCAAATCACACAGCGGGAATATTGCTACCGAGTTAGAACTAGTTGTCACAAAGTTTCCCAGGAGTGCTTCTTTACCAAGTAAAACAGTTCTCGTGACCTAGCCTTTAATGAAATTGTCATGCAATTTCCTCTCAAGGAAATAAAGATATAAAATCCAAGGATTGTTGAATAAGAGAAAATGGGTTTACTTTGGCTGCTGTTCCAACTTCTAATACACAGAATACTCGTATATGGCTTTTACATATTGAGTACAAAATCAGGTTTTTAACACGTAAATGTTTCAATATATTTTATGTGAATATCATAGGGAAGAGAGGTTGTTTTAAAGGACTGGACACAGGTCCTATAAAGGGGACCTGTCAGCTGCTTCCTGCGGCTGGAACCAAAGGCAACATGAATCAGAGACGGACTCCCAGATTACAAACATATATGTCCTACTCTGACACGCTGAGGAGTATTAGGGAGAAACAGTTGTTAACACACCCAGGGCCAAGGTAACTAGTCCAAGAGGCATGTCCCTGCCAACTCAACTAGACTGACAAGCTTCTCCATTTGTCTCTATAGGGAGAGACCTGAGTGAGCGGGCGAGGGCACACCTCTTGGACTAGTCACCTTGCGCCCAGCTGCATTCAAATTGTTGTACAACAAGTTTGTAATGTAGGAAACAGTCTCCCATTCAGCAGGAACAATGTGATCGTTCCCTTTAAGACTATTTGGTGTTTAGTGATCATTACTCACCTGGTCTGGAACCTACAAGAATTTGTTCATCTTTGCACTGCTGATCATCCCTCATATAGGCCTCTTCAAATTGTATAGCCTCAATCTTCGGTTCAGCTATATCTTCACCCTAGATTTAGAATTGAAAAAAAACAAAATCTAAACACAATTAGCAATGAAAAACCAATAAAAAAAGTAAAAAACAAAACAAGATGAAAAAAAAATTCTCAAACAGGAGACCCACATAGCCAGTATCTGGTAAGAAGTCAGCTCCATCCTGTGAGGTACTGCTACTTTCCTCTTCACAACGTTGGGAATATATAGGACTTGAGCCTCTCTCTGATGTACTGGTCTCACATGGTCCATCTGTAGGAATCACACATATATTTAACCTGATGAATGATGTCTGTCAATGTGATGAAAGGTGTCTGAGTGACCTTCAAAACTGCTCCCAGGAAATTTAAGGGTTTGGGGATTTTTTTTATTTCAAATTTTAGTATTGAATAAATGTCTTCAAATACATTTTCCAGTTCCATGTAAATAACACAACAGAAAAAGAAAGAACACATTTCTATTAAGATGGTGGAAACAATACAAAGGGAGGGATTTCTGAGGCTGAGTTCACACGATGCGATTTTAATTCGTTTCCGCGGCGTTTTTGCAGCTGCGGAAACGCATTAAAAACGCATGGTAGAAGGGCAGCAATGTTCCCCAATTGAAATCCGCATGTGCTGTGCCCATGATGCGGATTTTTCCGCAGCGTAAACGCTGCGCTCAAAAATCCGCAGCATGTCAATTAATTTTGTGTAAACGTGGCGTTTTCGCCGCCATTGACTTGCATTAGAACTCGCCAATTCCGCAAGACTGCATCTGTACTTGCGTTATTGGCGCGTTCTAATGTGCGGATGGTACCCGGGTGTGGAGGAGATGAGACTCTCATCCACACTCAGGTACCATTAAAAAATCTGTAAAAAAAGAATAAAATAAAAAATAAATGTATACTTACCTTCTGTCGGCCCGCGCACTGCTCCTGCTTGGTTCCCGGCACTTTGCAGTGAGTTGAAGGACCTGCGCTGACGTCAGAGTCACGTGACGGGTCACGTGACGCTGACGTCGGCAGGTCTTTCAATTCAATGTTGCTGGCAAGGGAGAACGGAGTGTAAAGCAGGACACCGGGGGCCATCAGAGGGTAAAGTATACATTATTTTTTATTTTTACCACTCTCTCGGGTAACACTATATAAATCCATGCTGTTTGCATGGATTTATATAGTGTGACCTAGTTGTCACAAGCATTTTCCAAGTGATGCTAAAATCGCCTGGAAAGCACTTGCCAATCCGCATGCGGAAACGCATGTGAATCCGCATGTGGATCCGCATGTATTCCGCAGGAAAAACGTATGTACAATCTGCATGCGTTTTTTCTGCCAGGGAGATGCTGAAATGATGCAGAAATTTTCTGCTTCATTTCTGCATCGTGTGCACATACCCTTAACCACAGCATCCTGGTACAGCTCTACTTCTCTTGTAGGATTTATGAGCCGCTACACCGCTCAGTGCTTGTGCCCATACAAGAGCAGCCTGCTTCTGCCTCCTGAGCTCAACGTCTGTACCTGAAATCTCATGTCCCAGACCCCAAACGACTTAAAAAGCATTTCTGTGCCTACCACTTATTAAAAAAAATATTTAAAATTGTAGTTTAAAATTTAAGGGCCTGATGCAACAAAGCTTTTATGGCAGAATTCAAAGCTTTGAAAAGTCGCAAAATTTAGGCGCAATTTGGACCGGTGTCTAAATTTTGCAATTTCTTGCATGGGCTGGGGTAGAATTTGTGGTGAGGGGCACAGAGAGATGTGCACCACTCGTCAGTGCTCCTGATTCACGAGAGTCTCAGCACTTATCAAGACCAGTGTGAAGGATACAGTCATCTTTAGGCTAGGCAATGCTCTGTGAGACAACCTCACCTCCTAAAGTGTACGCGGCAGCAAAGTATCAGGGAGAATTCTGTGCTGCTCCTGATCTAGAATCTGTATTCACTTCTAAGATGAGAGCTGTCAGTGTCAGTCAGCTAACAGGTACTGAAGCTGACCTGGAGACAGTCAGTGTAAACATGGATTTAAAGGGCATGTCTCCTCAGTATATTTAACCCGTTATGTCTACATGAAGTGTAAAGAAGAACATAAACAGAATTTTACCTACCTGGACTGATATCTATAGGAATTTCCTCCTCCTTACACAGCGGAGTCTCATCTTCTTCTTCTGATATTACCTCAACTTTGACACTTGACAAATCTTCACCCTAAGGAAATATGTCAACAAAAAGTTGGGAGAGCAGAAGCCTTATAAAGAATGCTCATATGCTTGGATGTCCAAATGTTCATTGGCATTATATAATCTAAAGCTGGCCACAAGCGATAGATGTCAGTCATTTGGTTGACAGCTATCTCTCCAGACTCCCACATACCGATGAAATGCATGTGCATTTGTAAGAGTAGAAAAAGTCTCTGGCAGACATCTCTGGTGACCCAGGCAATGAAAGGGTCGGGTGTTTAAATTCTAACCCCCCACCCTCATGCCCCCCCAAATCCATCAGGGAAGAATTGGGAGTCCGCCATACATGTTACATTGTCATCTAATCCTTGTGGGGTTGGCCAGCTTCAACCTAATTTGTATGGGTGGGCTTATAAAAAGAGATTTGTTTATTTTATACTTTACACAAAAGGGAAATGATTTAACCCTCTGACATCCGAATAATAACTGAGTTGTATGGAGTGAGCTCAAAAAGGAGCTATAAAAGGCAGTTAGTTTCCAGCTGTGTTGTACAGCCGACACCCGCCAGGAACTGGTGCGATTTAAGCTTCGTTGACTCTCACAATTCATCTTTCTATAGCATAGAGACAGGCTGCATTGTCCTTGTGTCACACATTATACAAAAAAGCCTGAACCAAAATTTACTACTTTTTTTTTTTTCTTTTTAAATACGCAATGTAAGTGGCGCAAAGACTTCAAAGTGAACCTATTATGTCCAAAATGTTTGTTTTTTTTACCTGCAGATACAGGGTTAACCTGCAGGTAAAAAAAGTGTTAAAATCTTGTCTGGCTCCTTTCTCGGAGCAGCATTTACAGGGAGAACATTAACATATATCCTCCCTCTAGCTATTAACTTCCAGTCATCGGGGCGGTGCATGGTGCTTTTAGTCATTACACAACGAGCGTGCTGTAAAACACTTTCCGATACTTTGACAGTCCGCTCTGCACACACACGATTCATAGCAGGCAGTTAAATTGCCCAAGAGTAATGACAGCAGTGCTCAGTGTGTGTGTAGTGACTGTATCCCTTCCTTGCACCGCCCCTAGGACTGGAAGCAAGCATTTTTCTCCCTGTAGCCATTGCTCCAGTAAGGCAGCCAGGTAGGATTGTAATGCCATTTACCTGCAGATTACCCTTATACATGGAGATAGATAGAGTTTTTAGACATGACTGGTTTCGATTAACCCCTTCCAGATATGGCCAATTTACATTTTTGTCCTTCTCTTCTTCCAAGACCCAGAACTTTTCTATGTTTTCGTCCACATAGAAGTATGAGGGCTTGTTTTTTGTGGGACGAGTTGTACTTTGGAATGACACAATTCATTTCACCATATAATGTACTGCAGAAAAGGAGAAATAATTACAATTGCAGCATAATTGCAAAAAATAATGCAATTTTGACATTTTTGGTGGAATTGTTTTTAGGATGTACATTGTGCGGTAAAAATAATCTTACATTACGATTAAGGCAATACCAAATTTGTCCATTTTTTTTTCATTATAATTTTAGTGGTGAGAGAAAAATCGTAATCTTGTAAAAAAAATTAAAAAATATCTGATTGTGTGGACATTTTTTGAGAGCTTATTTTTGCGAGACGAGCCAATATTTTTATCTGACACCATTTTGGGGCAGCAGATACATTTTGATTGCTTTATACTGCAAGTTTTTGTGGTGTGGTGGTGACCAAAAAACCCCCACAATTTTGTAGCTTTTAATTTTTCTGTTCTACAGCATTTATTGATTGGGTTAATTGATTTTACACAATATATTTTGATAGATCAGACTTTTAATATCTTTATTTTTAATGGGGGAAAAGATGGGGCGATTCAAACTTGAACCTGTGAGCATCTGATCGTTTGTTCTATATACAGCAATACAACACAATATTGCTGTATATAGTGAAAATCACAGTCTAGTTTGCAGCCCACCCACAGGCTGGGTTTCAATGGAGCTCTGTGACGGTAGTCACAGAGGTCTTGAACGGAAATTGTTTGTCGTAACAACCTATCGGCGCCCCGATAGGCACATAAAATGATGCACCCTAATGTCGGCTTGCCGTTAATGTCACTGTCAGAGATTGACAACAGCATCTAACAGGTTAACAGTCATGGGCAGAGAACTATGCTACCCACAGCTGTTAAGAGCCAGATCCTGGCTGCAACAACCATGAACTGCCTGCTCCATACACCTGCTCCCGATTTGCGGCGCACATGTATGGTGGATTTTGGGAAGGGGTTAATAAATTCCCTTATGATCCCTTGCATTACCATATAATGTCCCAGTACTCCCAGCAGCGCTCACCTCTCCAGTCAGCAGCTCAATGATCTTGTTGGTGAGGTCTAGGATCTTCTCATCATTGTTTTTCTCGTGCATAAGGGAAAGAGAAGGAGGTTCCAAGTCGAGTCTTTGAGTTTTGTTCCATCCTCTTGAGATGTGACGATGACTGCCTGGGGTAACACTGTTACCTGCCGTCTTCTTCACTACTATGTAATCCTGTGTGTGAAGAGTGAACATCACTGTATATATATTTCCATTATCTATTTAGACTAGTTGGTGCATTACACTCTTTACAGGCCCTAATTCACATACCTGGAAGCCCTGTTAGAAAAAAATAATAATAATATTGGAGTATGAGTTTACACATAAGAAAACAACAGTCACGAGTTACCTGTTTTCAGTATGTAGATGCATAGCTGACTTCTATGGGTACTGTATGTACACAGTACACAATCCTCAGCAGCAACATTCAGTGATAGGGTGGGTGCTTGTGACAGTTTTCTCTCCTTCCGAGAAACAGTCCAATTTTTCAGATCAGAGTGGAATCAGTTTTTCTCGGAGGTGGAGAGAAAAAAAAAAAAAAAAGAAAGGTTTCTCCATCCTCTCCATTTTGTCAGCCCATGAAAATCAGACTGCACTTGAATGTTATCCAAGCACGGTCTGATGTATTCCACGGGCCCAAAGACTTGCACTGCAGATTTTGATCCAACACTCAAAGTCAAACATATGCACAGGCCTCATAGAATATGGGTACGAGTGCTATCCGTGAAAACCGTTATCCAGGTGGATAAGGACAACACAACGACGCAGGGTAAAATTTCTATAGCTTTAAATCTGAAGACCCCTGAAGGGATCGGCGTCCTGAAGATGTTATGTAAGCAGTCCGACGTCGTCATTGAGCCTTTCCGACACGGCGTGATGGAAAGTTTGGGTATCGGACCTGAGGTCATATTAAATGAAAATCCACAACTCATATATGCACGGCTGAGGGGATTCGGGCTGTCCGGGAAATATGCAAAATCTGCGGATCACGACCTTAATTATGTCTTCATCTCAGATTTCTCCTGTGCATCCCCCCTACTCCGGAACTCTCTACCCCAAAGCATCAGACTCTCGCCTACCGTGGAAATCTTCAAAAGGAACCAGAAGACCCACCTCTTCTGACAAGCCTACAACCTGCAGTAACCCTCGCTCCACCATACCGCTGTACGACCAGCTCCACCCTCACCTACTGTATCCTCACCCATCCCCTGTAGATTGTGAGCCCTCGCGGAAAGGGTCCTCCTCGCTCCTCCTGTGCCATTCGGTGACTCGTTTTTGTTCAAATTATTGTACTTGTTGTTTGCTATGTATACCCCTTTTAAACATGTAAAGCACCATGGAATTAATAGCGCTATAATAATAAATAACCACGGATAGCACTCATCCAATATAAGTGGTCATGTATACGAGCCCTTGGGCATTAGGGTTAGCATGATTCCTCGGTATTGGCATTTTAACTCTTTCATGACATATGATATATATATATATATATATATATATATATATATATATATATATATATATATATATATATATATATACACACACACACACACACACAAGTCAAATGTCCCCTCTCCTTCATGCGGGCTCCGGCGCTGAGGTTGCATCGTTTCAGGCACATGACATAACAGCCGCGAGTGGAATCGTGAGCCACCCGTGGCTGTTAACATGTTAAATGCCGTTATCAATCTCCGAAAGCGGCACTCAACATGGCCGCACAGGAAGAGCGTCATAAAACCCGCCCGTCACATGATCGCGGGACGCCAATGGGTTGGCATGACAACCTAGCGTCTGCAAAAGACCCCTGGTTGTCTTAGCCGATCTGCTATGAGCACCGCCCAGCGGTCGGTGTTCATAGCAGATGAGCATTTCTGCTACACACTGCAAATGGCTGCAATGAAACAAAGAGTGAAAAATTTAAAGGGGTCTGAATACTTTCCGTACCCACTGTACATGCAATGTATAGGGGCATGTTCACACTGACCATTAAACAGACACATTGAGGTCATTTTTGACACATGGTAAGGTTTTAATACTAAAGGTTAGAATTGTCCCGATTGGGTACATCTTGGCTCTGGTGGGATGGCTTTTACGCTATTTTTTAATAAAAAACAGTGTTTACCAAGTACCCCATGTGATGTATATGCATTATTGCCTTTTACTTACATATAGCTGGGTATACAGTACAGACCAAAAGTTTGGACACACCTTATTTAAAGATTTTTCTGTATTTTCATGACTATGAAAATTGTACATACACACTGAAGGCATCAAAACTATGAATTAACACATGTGGAATTATATACTCATCAAGAGAATGCCAAGAGTGTGCAAAGCAGTCATCAAAGCAAAAGGTGGCTACTTTGAAGAACCTAGAATATAAGACATATTTTCAGTTGTTTCACACTTTTTTGTTAAGTATATAATTCCACATGTGTTAATTCATAGTTTTGATGCCTTCAGTGTGAATGTACAATTTTCATAGTCACGAAAATACAGAAAAATCTTTAAATGAGGTCTGTACAGACCAAACTTTTGGTCTGTACTGTATGTTCATATTGCTTCTATCTTAGCTTACGTAGCTTTCAAAGACAAGTCCAGCAATACCTTTACATGGACAGTTCATTCCTCTTTTACTGAGAAATTAGTGTTTGAATTGCTAGGAAAATGAGGCTGAAGAATTATGGTAGATCTTGACTGTGCTATGGTCTGTAAGAACTGTTTTTTTGCAAAATAAGATGGGAAAGTGTTCTATTTTTCTATCCAGTCCAGAGCCTCATCTAGCCAAATCAGATCTCATACTTTGCACTGACGATGGCTAACAGCCCGAAACATCGTGTCTGCAAACGGAGATTCTGATTTGGCTTTTATCCTAAGTCATATTGCACGACTCGTTAAAGGGTTGATTGTGACTTGTAGGATTGCTACTTCCAATAGGTCGCGCTATACAGTTCAAGTCCTCTTTTTCTCTGAAGAGGCAATTTGCATATACTATTTTTCTATGAAACACATGTGTGTGAAACATGTGCATCTAAATGAGTCCTTACTAAATGCACTTATTCCCTGTCCACATTTGGTTGGCACATCTTCCTTCTTTCTCTACTGGCACCACAAAATATTGATTTTCAGTACGGTGGCTTCTACCATTCACAGGATGCATACATAAAAAGTACAGACATGGAAGACAAGAAATGATAGGACACCCAAAAGTCACACACAGCAAAATGAAATCACACCCACAAATTTATAGGCAGGTAGACATGATGCCTTAAAGGAGTATTTCCATCTCCAAGATCCTAACCCAATATGTAGTAGATGTAATAATAATAATAATAATAATAATAGCAAATATCTCCAATTAGAAATCTAGTTGCTTTCCTGATTCGCCATGTCTCTTTCCTCACGTACAGGCATTGCAGGACCTTAGGTATCCATGGTTACGACCACTAGCACCTAGCTAACTAACTGTCACTATATCAGTGGTCGTAACCATGGATACCTAAGGTCCTGCAATGTCTGCACATGAGGAAAGAGACATAGCAAATCAGAAAAACTATACTACATTTCTAATTGAAGGTATTTGCTAAAATTATTATTATTACACATTCTACACATTAGGATAGGATCTTGGAGATGGGAATACTCCTTTAAGGCTGCGATGTAGGAAGGATTTAGCAGAGACAAGTGTGATGTCATGTTACAGGTTCCCTCACCTCTCCAGTCAGCAGGTAGATGATCTCCAGGGTGAAGTTTAAGATCCTCTCAGCTATTTCTTTTCCGTCTACATCCATGCCTGGTAAATCAGTGCAGGAGGCCTGATCCTTTAATGAAATGGAAGAAGGTGGCATGAATTTTAGGATCACAAGCAGGATGGGGGCTACTGTAACTACTGCCCTCCATCCAATTATCATATATAGGAAACATTACTAAATAGTAACATGTACACATTTTCATGCAGTATTATTCTGCTATCTTCCCATATTACATGCTTTGAAGATGTAAGCTCTTTGGCAAAGGGAGCATTAAAGGCATCCAACATGTCCTGTATGTAGGGGGACACTACAATGTCCTGCAGAGGGGTGGTACTTGCTGCCTGCTTACAGAGAGCAGGGAAGACATCCTGCATATAGAGGGAAAGAGGCCAGGGCTGTGTTGTAGGAGTAATAGGCAGAAGAAATGGACCCCAGCTTTCATAATACCATATCTTTTTGGACTGTAAATCACACCCCAGGTTTACACAGCAGAAAATAGGAAAACCATTTCCTACTAATCAATATATACTACACAACACTACTGAATGTACAGTACATGCACACTCAGCACTGTTGTATATATACACACAGCTCAACTAAATCATCAAAGCACACACTGAGTGTATACACTGCCATATTTTGAAGTTGCTCATGGCACCTGACTGATCACATGAACTGAAAGGTTCTTCACCTGCAGCATCCGAGCTGGTTTAGTGATGTACAGGTCCTTGTAGCCATTTTCCTGCCCTGCACCGATCAGACTATCACGGTCGGGCTGAAGGAGAGAGAATTGTGCCTCTGTATAGTTCTCAGTGATCGGGAAGGATGCTGGGTCAGTGTTATCCTCCATCATAGGCTGCTGCCTCCATGTTATAGGACACACACGGTTTTTTTTTTATTAGCAAGATCTTTTCTTGCTGAAAAGTGCATCTTCTAGTCCAAAAAATATGGTATGTTATTGACCACTTCTTACTACAGCCATTTTTTTTTTTTTTTTTGTGATTTTTGTTCCTTTCTTCCAAGAGGTATAACTTTTATTCTCTCATCGACATAGCAATTTGAGGGTTTAGTTTTGCGGGACTAACTGTAGTTTTGAATGACGCCATTTATTTTATTTTTTTACCATAAAATATACTGGAAAAGAAAAAAAATTCCTAGTTGTAGAATTGTAATTCCAGAATTGTTTTTTTGGGTTTTCTTTTTACAGCATTGTGTTGTAAAAGTTACCTGGAAACATGATTCATCAGGTCAGCACAATTGTTGGGACTCCAAACTTATAAAAAGATTTGTTTTGCTTTTTTTACCTTTATAGTGTAAAAAAAAAAAAAAAACTCAGAAGTGAGTAAAAGAAAAAAAATATTTTGGTTAGCATCACCTTTTTCTGAAGTCTGTAACACTTATTTTTTAGTTCACTGGGCTGTTGCGAGGCAAGTTGATATTTTTATTTATATCACTTTAGGGCATTACTATTTTTGCAGAAGTGTAACGACTAGTGTTGAGCGATACCTTCCGATATCAGGAAATATCGGATCGGATTGGATCGGGCCGATACCCAAAAATTATCGGATATCGCCGATTCCGATACCGGAAACCAATGCAAGTCAATGGGACACAAATATCGGAATGAAAATAAACCCTTTCTTTCCTTGTAGGTTAATTCTACATGAAGGAAAACAACTAAAAATAATGTAGAATGTATTGGGGGAGGTGGTTGCCCAAATCGATGGGAACAGTGCTCACAGTGAAACATGGAAAGCCGGCAATTCAGCAGCGGCATACACCGGTACCCGACAATTTAGAACAGACAGAATAGAGCTTCACACATAGATTAGATAGATAGAAACATGTTAATCACATATATATGAAGTACAGTGACAGTGTTGGTTACTGTACTTGTCATTTAGTGTAAAGGATTTATTTAAAAAAATAATAGTGTTTTCATGCACCGTCTCTTTAAAAAAGCCGGCCGGCAATTCAGCAGCGGTACCCGACAATTTATAACAGAAAGATAGAGCATCACACATAGATTAGATAGATAGAAACATGTCAATCACATATATAAGTACAGTGTTGGTTACTGTACTTGTCATTTAGTGTTAAAATAAAGGATTTATTAAAAAAAAAAAATTGGCGTGGGGTTCCCCGTAATTTTAGTCTCTAGCAGAGGTTAAGCAGACGGCTGGGGCAGATGTTTGAAGCCTGGGAAGGGGGGTAATACCCACGGAGCTTCCCAGGCTACTAATATCAGCCCCCAGCTGAATACCTAGCCTTTACTAGCTATTAAAATGGGGGACCCCCCCAAAAAAATGACGTGGGGTCCCCCCTATTTTAATAGCTAGCAGACAGCTGGGGGCTGATATTAATAGCCCAGGAAGGGTGCCATGAATATTGGCCCCCTCCCAGGCTAGAAACACCAGCAGTCAGCCGCCCCAGAAATGGCGCATCCATAGGATGCGCCAATTCAGGCACTTAGCCTCGCTCTTCCCACTGCCCTGTAGCGGTGGCAGGGGGTAATAGGGCTGGGGTTCATGTCAGCTTATAATGCCAGCTGACATCAAGCCCAGGTTAGTAATGGAGAGGCGTCTATAAGACACCCCCATTACTAACCCCATAGTCAAAGTTAAAAAAAAAAAACACAAACACCCAGAATAAAGTCCTTTAATTGAAATAAAGACAATTCTTTATTGTTCTAAATTAAACCACCATGCTTGCGCTCCTCAGTGTCTGGCTGTGACGGCATCCAGATGAGCCGAGGTCATGTCCAATGAACTCGGCTCACCTCATGCACGTCACTGACAGCGTGGGAGAATTCTCCTGCGCATGCGGTGAGCGTGAGAGACTCGGCTCATCGGGATGCCGTCACAGCCTGACACTGAGGAGCGCAAGCATGCCTGCGCTTCTCAGTGTCTGCGGGATGACAGGCTGGATGGCAGCTTTCTGCTGCGATCCAGCCTGTCATCTCGATGTAGCAGAGCTGAAGCTGTCCTGGGAACCATGGAAAGGTAAGGATGAAGTTGCTTTATTATTTTACTTTTATTGCAGGAGATCGTTGGCTTCAGCTGGAATGGGCGTGACGGTAAGTAGAGTTTAATTTAGAACAATAAAGAATTGTGTGTTTATTTCAATTAAAGGACTTTATTCTGGGTGTTGTGTTTTTTTAAAATACTTTACTAGAAATTCATGGCAGTCATGTCTAATATTGGCGTGACCCCATGAATTTCAGGTTTAGGGCCAGCGGATAATACAAAGTTGGCCCTAACCCCTTTATTACCCAGTGAGCCACCGCACCAGGGCCCTGGATGAGCTGGATATAGCGCCAGAAGATGGCGCTTCTATGAACGCAACATTTTCTGGGGTGGCTGCGGACTGCAATTCACAGCAGGGGGGCCCCACAAAGCTTGGGCCACCCTGCGCTGTGGATTCCAGCCCCCAGCTGCTTAGTTGTACCTGGCTGGACACAAAAATAGGGCGAAGCCCCACGTATTTTTTTTTTTTTTTTAAACTTATTTCATGAAATAATTAAAAAAAAAAGGGCTTCCCTATATTGTTGTGTCCGGCCAGGTACAAATAGGCAGCTGGGAGTTGGGGGCAGCCCGTTCCTGGATTCTGTACCTGGCTGGCATACAAAAATATGGCAAAGCCCACGTCAAAATTTTTGGGAAAAATTAATTAAAAAATAAATAATAATTTAGGGACTGCATCTTTATTAACCCCTCAAGTGTCATTTAGTGTTAAAATAAAGGATTTATTTTAAAAAAATTGGAGTGGGATCCCCCATAATTTTAGTCTCTAGCGGAGGTTAAACAGACAGCTGGGGCAGATGTTTGAAGCCTGGGAAGGGGGTAATACCCACGGAGCTTCCCAGGCTACTAATATCAGCCCCCAGCTGAATACCTAGCTATTAAAATGGGGGACCTACCCCAAAAAATGACGTGGGGTCCCCCCTATTTTAATAGCTAGCAAAGGCTAGGCAGACAGCTGGGGGCTGATATTAATAGCCCAGGAAGGGTGCCATGAATATTGGCCCCCTCCCAGGCTAGAAACACCAGCCGTCAGCCGCCCCAGAAATGGCGCATCCATAGGATGTGCCAATTCTGGCACTTAGCCTCGCTCTTCCCACTGCCCTGGTGCGGTGGCAGGGCGTAAAAATAGTGGTGGAGTTCATGTCAGCGCCAGCTGCCATGAAGCCCAGGTTAGTAATGATGGGCATCTATAAGACACCCCCATTACTAACCTACAAAGTGTTAAAAAGAAAAAACACACACTACACCCAGAAAAAAATAATTTATTTGAAATAAAACACACCATTTTATTTAATTCTTAGTTTACTAAAAAAAATAGTTACCTGTCCACGTTCCTGCGCTGATCTCCCATGCACAGCTGTCACATCTGGAGATGGTGACAGCTGTGCATGGCTGCTGTAAGCTCACACTGCCGGGAACACGTCTGCTCCCGGCAGCGGGAGCCACTGACTGAGGTCACCGGAGTGCATTCAGTCAGCGCAGCTCCGGAGACCTCCTTTACGGCACTGCTGTACCGTGGGAATTTCTCACGGTACAGCAGGGCGGTAAAGGAGCTGACCAAAGCAGCGCTGCCTGAACTCCGGTGAACCCGCTTATGCAATGACGGGGCTGCTTTACGGTCCCGTCATTCTAGCGGCGGCAGCGGTTCAGAGCGGTCACATTCTATGTGGCTGCTCTAAACTGGAGATCATCGTGGGACACTCGTGGACTACTACGGAGGGGTAAGGATAAGGTTGTGGTTTATTATTTTATATTTTATTACAGGAGATCGATGGCTTCGGGGAATTAGGTGTCTAGGTGAGTATAGGTGTAGTTTTTTATTTTTTACTTTATTTTAGGTGGCGATCGGCGGGGACAGGTAATGTATAAACTAATTTATTTTAGGTAACCACTGGCCACCAATGAAATGTATTTAACATTTATTGGGGAGACAGTAGGGCAATTTAAATAGCAGGATCAGGCTGATGGGAACTGCTGCTCCCATCGAGCTGATCCTGCTGGCACGAGTGGACGGGGGACAGACATAGGCCGATGGGAGTAGTAGTGTCACATCGGCCTATGTCTGCCTGCACGCACACAACAATCATGACGGGCTGATGGTCTGGGAGGTGAGGCTGACCTGTGCGGCCGTGGGAAAGTTCATGTGAGTTCATGCAATGCAGTCAAGCATGAACTCACATGAACCCTCTGAGGGCACCGCGGCTACTTCAAATGAACAGCTGATCGGCATCACCTGATACCTCAGCTGTTCATTTGAAATAACAGGCGGGAAAGCGCAGCACAGAACGGGAAAGCTGGCGGTGAAGTCTTTTCATTGCCGGCTTCCCCGCCCGGGTCCTTCGCTCCCCGCTCCTTGGTGCTGTGCTCCCCGCCCGGTCCTAACTTACGATCGGGATGGGAGGTGGCGAGGGGAGCGGAGGATCGGGGTGGGAGGCTGCGGGGAAGCAGTATGGGGCTGAGTGATTGTTTAAAAGCCGGCGGGCGGTAAAAAGCCACCGGCTTTTAAACAAATCAGGAGAATTCTCCCACGCTGGGATGGCATTGAGATGACAGGCTGGATCGCAGCTGAGCGCTGCCATCCAGCTTGTCATCCTTCAGAGACACTGCAGAGCGCAGGCATTATGGGAACTTCCGATTCTAGTATCCGATATTGTAAAAATATCGGAACTCCGATACCGCGAATATCGTAACGACTGAAAATCAGCAACTCTGGTGGTTAGATTTTTTTGCTTTATGGCATTTATGGCTTAAATAATTTTGTATTTTGATAAATTGGATCTTTATTGGGAGGTGGGGATGGAGAGTAATTTATTTTATTTTTTAAAGGACTTGAACCTGTAATAATTTGATTGATTGTTCTGTATCCTGCAATATACAAGTATTGAAGTATATAAAGTACAAAAGTACAAAGCAGGCCCCCAACTGAAATGGAAATCCATCAGCACCCCACGATTGCATCTATGTGTACACAGAATGGTGCAACTTCCAGACCACAACCCTTAAACTAGCTAGCAATCTGACATCCACATTTAAGGGGTTAATAGCAGCAACTGAACCTCAGTGTCAGTTGCTGGCCAGGAAGCATTGTAACGCCATTTACCTGCAGGGGATTGGTGTTTTCCAGGCCATTGTACATATGGGGAGACAGTAGAGGCTACCAGTATATAGGGCGGCAGAAAAAGCATTCTGCATACAGAAGAGCAAGTGAGACGTCGGCATACACAGGGACGGTTGAAGTATCTTATACACACAAGAGACATCGAGGCAGATTTATCAATGCCCTCTAATTCTTAGACTGTGCACACCAACTAGACAGCCTCAAAAAGCACTAGTTTTACCATAGATGTTCATGTTCTTTCATAAATCTGTCTAATTTTATCCCCTTTCCAACACCCACCATACTAGTCTGGGGCAATGATTTTGGCACACATGCAAAACCGATAAAATCATCAATGGGTGCAGCTATAAATCATTGATCGCGATCAGTACTAGCACCACTAAAAACAAAACAAAAAGTACAAATAATTGGCATAGCTGCGTTTGAAACGACCTGATCTAAAAAAAAAACAAAAACAAAAAAAAGATCACATTAGCTTTTTTCATCATACTGATGCAGAAATAATGAAATAAAAAATGATTTAAAAAGTCATATATAAATACAATTTTTATCACTGAAAAAAAAATAATTTTGTCCCACAAAAAACAAGTCCTCACATGGCTTTGCTGGAAAAAAAATCCGCAAATCATGGCGATAGATAATAAAAACTAAAAAAAATAATTCATGAATTGCTGATTTTTCTTCACTCAGCCACCTAAAAATAAATAGCAATAAAAAGTAGTCCAAAATGGTAGCAAAAGACGACAACTCATCCCACAAAAAAAAAAAAAAAGTTATACATGTCTGACGGCTAGAAAAAAAAAAAAAGCTAAAGCTCTCCGATGGTGAGGCAAAAACAAATACTTTTTATAAAGTAGCAAATTATAAAAATACTATGTAGCCCTGGTGTCGCTGTAATTGTACAGACAAAGAATAGGGTCGTCTTATGTTGTGTACTTGTCGACATACTGGTTGGTGACTGGTTCATTCAGCATTATGTGATTACCCTATTTATTACATTGATGGGTGACCGTACCAATAGAAGCAATTGTTACCATCCACCTTTCATGTCCCCCCTATTTCATCATAGATTGTAAGCTTGCGAGCAGGGCCCTCACTCCACCTGGTATTTGATGATTTATGTGATTATTGTTAAGTGTAAAGTGCTGCGGAATAAGTCGGCGCTATAGAAATAAAAATTATTTCTTGCATAGTGAATAGCATAAAACAATGTAATTTCCAAAATAGGGTCACTTTGGGTGGGAGGTTTCTAGAAGGGGAGCCAGCAAATTATAACTGGCAACTTTGTGCTCCAAGCAAAACAGCAATTTGCCCCTTTCGAGCCCTGCCGTATGCACATAACAATAGTTTCTGACCACATGTAGGGTACGGTTGTACTTGGAAGAAATGGCGGGGTCCATTTCTTCCGATTACATCTTGTTAAAATGTTTCATTTTTATGTCCCAATGTTATAAAGTTTTGAGAAGCACTAGTATATACAAAAACGTCACTATAACCCTAAATTTCTTAATTTAAATGCAACAAGACCTCTAATATGAGGCATACAGGTAAGTATAGATTCACATTTCTATCACCTGTATGCCCATATTAGAGGTCAGATAAGTGCCAGCGGGGTGACAGATTCCCTTTAATATTCAGTGGGGTCACATAAGGACATATCTCACACCTTTGCAGCCCTTACAGAATCCCCTAGATTGCCCCCATAAAGTATGGTGTCAACAAAAGTGCCCTTCAAACAGGATGATACCCTTAGAGTACGGTAAGATGATTCTACTGTAGCCCCCCCTCACAAAGTATGGCGACCCCAACACAGAATAATGGGCCCCACGCGGTCCCCCGTACAGAATAATGGGCCCCACGCGGTCCCCCGTACAGAATAATGGGCCCCACGCGGTCCCCCGTACAGAATAATGGGCCCCACGCGGTCCCCCGTACAGAATAATGGGCCCCACGCGGTCCCCCGCACAGAATAATGGGCCCCACGCGGTCCCCCGCACAGAATAATGGGCCCCACGCGGTCCTCCGCACAGAATAATGGGCTCCACGCGGTCCTCCGCACAGTATAATGGGCTCCACGCGGTCCTCCGCACAGTATAATGGGCTCCCCGCGGTCCTCCATACAGTATAATGGGCTCCCCACAGTCCTCCATACAGTATAATGGGCTCCCCACAGTCCTCCATACAGTATAATGGGCTCCCCACAGTCCTCCATACAGTATAATGGGCTCCCCACAGTCCTCCATACAGTATAATGGGCTCCCCACAGTCCTCCATACAGTATAATGGGCTCCCCACAGTCCTCCATACAGTATAATGGGCTCCCCACAGTCCTCCATACAGTATAATGGGCTCCCCACAGTCCTCCATACAGTATAATGGGCTCCCCACAGTCCTCCATACAGTATAATGGGCTCCCCACAGTCCTCCATACAGTATAATGGGCTCCCCACAGTCCTCCATACAGTATAATGGGCTCCCCACAGTCCTCCATACAGTATAATGGGCTCCCCACAGTCCTCCATACAGTATAATGGGCTCCCCACAGTCCTCCATACAGTATAATGGGCTCCCCACAGTCCTCCTTACAGTATAATGGGCTCCCCACAGTCCTCCATACAGTATAATGGGCTCCCCACAGTCCTCCATACAGTATAATGGGCTCCCCACAGTCCTCCATACAGTATAATGGGCTCCCCACAGTCCTCCATACAGTATAATGGGCTCCCCACAGTCCTCCATACAGTATAATGGGCTCCCCACAGTCCTCCATACAGTATAATGGGCTCCCCACAGTCCTCCATACAGTATAATGGGCTCCCCACAGTCCTCCATACAGTATAATGGGCTCCCCACAGTCCTCCATACAGTATAATGGGCTCCCCACAGTCCTCCATACAGTATAATGGGCTCCCCACAGTCCTCCATACAGTATAATGGGCTCCCCACAGTCCTCCATACAGTATAATGGGCTCCCCACAGTCCTCCATACAGTATAATGGGCTCCCCACAGTCCTCCATACAGTATAATGGGCTCCCCACAGTCCTCCATACAGTATAATGGGCTCCCCACAGTCCTCCATACAGTATAATGGGCTCCCCACAATCCTCCATACAGTATAATGGGCTCCCCACAGTCCTCCATACAGTATAATGGGCTCCCCACAGTCCTCCATACAGTATAATGGGCTCCCCACAGTCCTCCATACAGTATAATGGGCTCCCCACAGTCCTCCATACAGTATAATGGGCTCCCCACAGTCCTCCATACAGTATAATGGGCTCCCCACAGTCCTCCATACAGTATAATGGGCTCCCCACAGTCCTCCATACAGTATAATGGGCTCCCCACAGTCCTCCATACAGTATAATGGGCTCCCCACAGTCCTCCATACAGTATAATGGGCTCCCCACAGTCCTCCATACAGTATAATGGGCTCCACACAGTCCTCCATACAGTATAATGGGCTCCACACAGTCCTCCATACAGTATAATGGGCTCCACACAGTCCTCCATACAGTATAATGGGCTCCACACAGTCCTCCATACAGTATAATGGGCTCCACACAGTCCTCCATACAGTATAATGGGCTCCACACAGTCCTCCATACAGTATAATGGGCTCCACACAGTCCTCCATACAGTATAATGGGCTCCACATAGTCCTCCATACAGTATATTGGGCTCCACATAGTCCTCCATACAGTATAATGGGCTCCACATAGTCCTCCATACAGTATAATGGGCTCCACATAGTCCTCCGTACACAACAATGGGCCCCACGCGGTCTCCGTACAGAATAATGGGCCCCACACAGTCCTCCGTACAGTATTATGGGCTCCACATAGTCCTCCGTACACAACAATGGGCCCCACGCGGTCCTCCGTACAGAATAATGGGCCCCACACAGTCCTCCGTACAGAATAATGGTCTCCACATAGTCCTCCGTACACAATAATGGGCTCCACATAGTCCTCCGTACACAACAATGGGCCCCACGTGGTCTCCGTACAGAATAATGGGCCCCACACAGTCCTCCGTACAGTATTATGGGCTCCACATAGTCCTCCATATGGCGCTGCAGGTCAAATATAATTGGCCTATAGGCCAGGGTTTGACATGTGTGTTCTAAAAAAGGAATACAGCCTTATATATGGGGGAGGTCAGAAGACACATATATAGTCTTACATTATTATATATATAGAAGACACATGGAAGGATATAATCCTATATGGGTGGGTGAATGGAGGAGCTGTATACAGGGACACGGCCCTGCATACAGGAGGGGGGGGGCACAGTCCTACATATAGCACTGTGATCAGCAGACATTCCGCATACAGGGCAGCGTCCTGCGCGTTCACACTGCCGGCACATCTGTGTACACACCTACAGCAGACAGCGTCCATACCACATTGCTGCAGCAGGTGCCTGGTACTTGGGGAGCAGGTGAGGACACAGGATGTTATGAGGGCACACAGTAAGCGGCCACCTACTCACCGGTATCACTTCACGCCCTATAGCGCTCACCCCGGCGCGCTGGGCATCACGTGACTTGCTATATGTAAATCCTGGGCCGCTCCATTGACTAAGAGAGATTTTACCGAAAGTAATATGGCCGCAACGTCTCAGAAGATCAACGCGGATAATAATAATTCTAGGAGGAAGACACTGAGGACCACAGTGTAGTGTGCAGCGCCATTTTGTTGTGGCTTCCGGTCTCTTGTCTAAGGGGGTTCACGAACTACGCTCATCTCCTGCTAAACGTGTTCGGTTATTGTTTCCTCCTAATGTTTTTCTTCATAAGAAGCTGCATTCATTATTAAGGTGGATATGCATGGGCTTTAGTAGAAGCCACCAGCATAGCTGTCACACCATACAGAGAAAGTGCCACAGTGGGTTAGTCACCATAGGATTACTGGTCCAGACATTTTCTCTGGTTTTGTTTGTCCACTTTACCTTCTCCTACACTAGTTCATACCAAATGGAGACCCACTCAAAAAACAAACAAACACTTGTCAAACTCTGAGGAAAGCTTTACCGAGCAGACCTATGTGTTCAGCACAGTAATGGGCGTCCATGCAGCGCTATGCAAACCAACAAATAAAGTAGCACTCTGTAGTGCTATAGCATGCAAACAGGGCCATACTGGGGCGTAAAAGGCCGCCCTGGCACACAAACCCTACCAGCCCATATACCATAACACTCCCCACCCCAATCAATGAATTTTCCTATACTGTCTCGTGCCCTTCATCGATCTCTTAAAGGAGTTATTTCAAGAGCCACATGTGCATGGCGCAGCAGTAGTGCATGATCCACCACAGCTCCACTTACATGGTGCACTTCACTACTCCAGTTCTCAAGAACGTGAGGTTCCCAGCGGTCAGATCACCAGTGATTGGATAACATCCAAACTTGGGACAACCAATTTAAACAGGTTTTCCAACATTTTTTATATTAGAAAATAATAGGCCTATAGTGATGCTCCCGAACAGAGGTGTCTAATTGAGCCCTTCCACTCCCCCACTCCCAAAAGAAAAAAAAAATTTGGTGGGGTCGCAGAGGAGCATATCTCACAACTTTGGAACCTTTGAAAGTAATATTCCAAAGTATGACGTCAACAAAAGTGCCCCACAAACACTGTAAGATACCTCCACAATGAATTCCTCTACTTTACCCTCCACACAGACACACAGTATGATGTCCCTACAGTATCCCACCCCTCAATTCCCCCGGAAAAGAATGGTGACACCAACACAGTATTATCTACCAAAAGTGACCCCCACAGCCTGCCATCCTGCAGAGACAAGGAGCTGCTCACGCTCTCGGTGCCAGCAGAAAGGTCATCAGAGTTCATATCAAATGAACTCTGTTCACCTCAATGACGTCAGCGGGCGCGCCGTGGGAAAGTTCTCACCGCACATGCTAATGACACTCGACTCAAACTCTGTCAGAGTTTGGGCCGAGTGTAACCTTACTGTGCTGTGATTCTCTCGCATGTGAGGATCATATCACAGGTGCGGAGAAGACAGGGAACTTAATTTCTCCATTGTCTCTGGCGCGTACATTGGACTGCACTCGGATGACATCAGAGTGCGGTCTGAAGTTTCACTTGCACCCACAGACTTGTATGAGTGCATGTGAGTCTATGGGTGCATGTGATTCGATTCTTAGATGCACTCGCAGCATGCTGCGACTGTTTTCTTATGCCGATTCGGCATGAAAAAATAATCACAGATCTGCACTGCACCATAGTGTAACAATGGGCCAAGTGCCATCAGATAAAACATCAGATATCAGTTGGCCGTGTTATATGGCAGTGTGAGTGAACCCTTATGGAGCTGACTGCAGCGTATAGGGGGCTAACTGCGGCTTATACGGCGTATAGGGGGCTGACTGCGGCGTATAGGGGGCTGACTGCGGCGTATACGGCATATAGGGGGCTGACTGCGGCGTATAGGGGGCTGACTGCAGCGTATAGGGGGCTGACTGCAGTGTATATGTGGCACCCCAGGGGTCCGGTTGCCACAGTGGCTTTGCCTCCCTAAAAAGAGGTAATGCCATGCCTGGAAGCAAGCAGGGGTCCCCTAGTCAGGGATACTAACCATGCAACACTTTCCTGGCTCCAGACAAGCAAGGGGGTCCCCTCCCCTTGGCAACTGGGATCTGGGGGCGGGATTAGTGAGTCTTAGTGTCAGGAGTTGAGTTTAGGACTTCGAGGAGACAAGAGCTAGGGTCTGGAGCTGAGGTAGCTCGTCCTAGCTAGAGAAACACAGAGGACTGGACACCGGAGTCCGAGGCTGTGGGGCACTTAAGGCCCAGCAGCAGATACCGTAGGGCAGGAGATTGAAGGTCTCCTGGCCCCATCAGACGCCTGGAGTCTCAGCAGCACAGAGGGACCAGCACCGCTACGTGGGAGCAACGCATGAGTAAGGCCCGAGCTGCAAGCCATACGGGTGAGCACAGAACGTTACACTCAGGGACGTGGGCTATAGCACCGCTACAAGCAGCAAAGCCAAAGAGTATAGTGAGAAGGGGAGGACTACAACTTGACCTGGCAAGGAGGACTCAATGTTTGCTTCCAGGCTGACCGGACTCTTACCTCTAGCTAGTACCCCAATCCAGGTTTGCCTAATTGTTATCAGTAAAGACCCTGGGACTGCACTATACTGACTCTGTGGTTATTACTGCACTACGACACCCTGCACAATCACCAACATCCACACCCTGCCCTGAAGCTAACTCTTCCTGTGGGGAGTCATAACATCCTTGCTGCAATACCACCAGCTTCAGAGGACTGTTCCGCAGCGGTGGTCCCCCCCCTTTAGCCGCATTCCACAGGTGGCGTAGTCGGACTCTTTAATAAAACCTATACATATAATTTCCCTTGGATTGACCGCCCTGGGTCACGGACCGGGTCACAGCCCCTGTGACTACAACCCCCAGCATCTACCGGCCTGGCACCGGGTACCCCACGGCCCAGGGGGCGTGTCAACTTTGGCGTAGTCAGCAGGATTTCGTGCCCGTTGCCACCGGGTACTGTGCGCCTTAACAAACTGTGTCGCATACCGTGGTGAAGTTTCGCGCCAATTACCGCTGTTTCCCGCCATTTCCGAGTTGCCGCGCGGGAAGAAGAGGGGCGTAACCGCTGGAAGCGCGCGAAGCCCAAGCCCCGCCTCACGCACTGACGCAGCGTCAGGTCCTGGAAGGAGGTCGCTGTGCCAGGAAGCGAAGGCCCTGACGTCAGACGCAAGGAGACGCCAGGTCCTGCACCGAGAACTGCTAGTCGAGCAGTTCTCCTCTTCTCGTCCGAGGGACTGCAGCCGGCTCAACAAGCAGGAAGGAAGGCCACGGTTCACTAGGGGGGAGGAAGATGCCCAACATGGAAGAGGGTTCAGCCGCAGGCGCGGCCGCTGCCACTGTAATGCCGTTATCAATGCCATACATACCGGGGGCGGCATGGTTGCCCCAGTGCTCAGGAGAGTTGCACACCCTGAATGACTTTGAGGAAAGATTGCGCAGTTTGTTTAAAGTATACCCCCTGTCTGAGGAACAAAAAGTCAGCATCCTCATAGGCCTGCTAATCGGTGCAGCCCAGAGAGAGGTGAAGTCCTGGCCGGGCAGAGACAAAGGCACTGTAAAAGAAATACTGGCCCGGTTGAAGGATACCTTTGACACCCGCACTGCAGCGGAAATTAAAATGAAGTTTTACGGGTGCAAACAAAGAGTACAGAACAGTGTACGGGATTATGCTCTTAACATGCAGGAGGCGCTGCGGGCCATCAAACAGGTAGACCCTGACAGTGTGCATGATGAGAACAGATTGCTAACTGAACAGTTTATTGAGAGACTCCTGTCCAGTGCTCACAGGACGCAGCTGCGCATTATGGCTCTGCAAAAACCTGATCTGGACTTTGCACAATTTAAAGATAGAGCCATCAGGGTGCTGCGGGAATCAACACCAGGAGGCGCTGCATCCCACCGGCGCCCTGCTATCACCTACAACCAGGAGGTGGCATCCTTTTCTCCAACACCTGTGGAGGCTGACGCGCAGACGCTGGACAATGACCCGTCTGCAGACTTACTCCTTCAGGTCCAAGAGCTGACCAAAAGCGTGGCCGCGTTAAGCAAAACCGTGCAGGCCCTGCAAGTGTCTCCCCAGGAAAAGATCGAGCTGGCTTCCAGTCCAGATGACGTCCCGTGGCGACGACAGAAAAGGATTCCACCGATCAGAGGGAGGAACAGCGATCGCTACGACCAGGACAGACAACCCATCTGCCGCCGCTGTCAAAAGGCGGCACACTACACAAGATTCTGCAATTTAATCGGGCAACACCTGGGGCAGAGGGCCAACCCCCAGGAGTAACACGACCAGGCCCACAAAGCTGGCAAGACAAGTACGTGGGAGGACGGCTGGTCCTACCCGTTGTGCTTGATGGCATCCCAATGAGCGCGTTGCTGGACACTGGATCCCAGGTGACCACTATGCCATACATTCTTTATAAACGATACTGGACTGATTCGGACATTACCCGCCGTCCAGATGAGCATCTGAGCATCTATGCCAGCAATGGTCAGCCCTTGCCTCAGGTGGGGTATAAAGAGGTGACCATAAAAGTCGGCAAGGTAGAGTTGCCATTGCAAGGAATGATAATTGTTGATATTGATCGCCGAGAAAGTCATCCCATGATTAGGCACTAATGTTATAGAAAATTGTCTTGCAGAAATTATTGTCTTGTTACAGCAGGTCGTGGAGACTGCCAGTTCCAGTCAGCAGCGGGTTCTGCAGAGAGAAATCAGAGCCCTGATGAGAAGACAACAGGTAGAACTGTCTGGTGGTGAAATTGGCAGTGTCAGAATGAGTGACCCATTCCCCATTGCCATGCCCCCCAGAAGTGAAATGTTGATATGGTGTCGGGCAGCAATCGGTCTCAGGGGTCGAGATTACCAGGCCCTGGTAGAGCCCGTATACTCTGACAGTAGGCCCACCATTTTGACAGCCAGTGGGGTGGTTGATGTCCGCAATGGGAGAGTGCCAGTCCGCATCCTGAATTGTGGGGAGGAAGAGGTCCATCTACCCCGGTATGCTACCCTTGCTAAATTATTCACAGTTAGTAACAACTCTATAAAGGCAGTGGAACCCTTGCCTCCATCCAAACCGGCGGAGGATAATGGCTCTAAGGGACAGATGGAGGATTGGTGTCAGAAGCTACACGTGGGCACTGACTCCACCCCTCAGCACCAAAAACATGGAGTATACCGGGTGGTCCAGGAGTATGAGCGGATCTTCAGCAAACACCCACTAGATTTTGGGCAGGTAAAAGGGGTACAACACCATATCCCCAAGGGAGATCATCCACCCATTAAAGAGCGGTACCGGCCTGTACCCCCAGCTCACTATCAATGTGCCAAAAGTATGTTACGGGAGATGAAGGAGGCTGGGGTGATAAGAGATAGTTGTAGCCCCTGGGCAGCTCCATTAGTTCTCGTCAGGAAAAAGGATGGTACAATGAGAATGTGTGTTGACTACAGGCAAATTAACCGCATTACTCATAAGGATGCCTACCCGTTACCCAGAATTGAAGAGTCCCTAGCTGCATTAAGATCTGCTAATTATTTCTCTACTTTGGATCTCACCAGTGGGTATTGGCAGGTTCCTGTAGCAGAGGCGGATAAAGAAAAGACCTCATTTACAACGCCGATGGGCCTCAGCGAGTTCAACTGCATGCCATTCGGGCTCTGCAACGCCCCAGGAACCTTCCAGCGGTCGATGGAGTGCTGTCTGGGACACAAGAACTTCGAGACTGTCCTGCTGTACCTGGATGACGTCATTGTCTACTCCAAGTCCTATGAAGACCACCTGAAGCACCTGGCAGAGGTGTTTGAAGCCCTAGCTGAGTTTGGCCTGAAGGTGTAGCCGTCCAAATGCCACCTGTTGAAGCCCAAGGTACAGTACCTAGGTCATGTGGTAAGCGCCGAAGGTGTAGCACCAGACCCTGAAAAGGTCACCTTAATCAAGGACTGGCCAAGACCCTCCACTATTAAGGAAGTGCGACAGTTCCTCGGGTTGGTAGGCTACTACCGAAGGTTTATCAAAGGCTTCACCAAGATAGCGGCACCCATGCAGGACCTCCTAGTAGGCCAGTCCAGGAAGGCCAAACCCCGAAGCCTCCGTTCAAATGGGATAAGCCAGAAGACGAATACTTCACCCGACTAAAGATGGCCCTCACGGGAGACGAAGTCCTGGCCTTCCCCAACTATGGCCAACCCTTCATACTCCATACGGACGCGAGCAACGTGGGGTTAGGAGCGGTGCTGTCCCAGATACAGCAGGGCAGAGAGAGAGTAATTGCCTATGCCAGCAGGAAGCTCCGGCCCACGGAAAGGAACCCCGATAACTACAGTTCCTTCAAGTTGGAGTTCCTCGCCGTAGTCTGGGCTGTGACAGAGCGCTTCCTGAGACTACCCGTAGAGTAGGTCACACTGAGCCCACCACACCAGGGGTAGACACAAGGGACCAGGGTAGAGCAGTGACCACCAGTGTACTACGTAGATCGACCAGGAGTACAAAAGGTCAGCTCCCTGCCTGTTGGAGAAACTAAAATGTATACTGTAAATAGTTACCCATAAGGGTAAAGCAGAAAAGTTGTGTTTTCAAAGTGAATTGCAAAAGTTGGTCATGTGTGCATTTAGTTACCCGGTAAGGGTATAAAGACTTGTAGGTTATGGACGGTGAATAACCAAAGAACTTTCCATTGTAAATAGTTGCACTTATTAGAGTGTCCCCTTATTGGTTTTATGATTATAACAAATGACCTCAGAATAAAAACCTGTTTGGCGTGGCTGAAGATGTGGTCCAACACCTGGATCATCTATGCCCTGCAGCCACGCCCAGGGCCTACGTTGAGGGTTTGCGGACGGGTCCCTCATGTTCAAGTTGCACCTTGCTCAGTGGAATGGACACCTGGTTACAGATTATACTGTAACCTGTTAAAGACTGTAATGTTAACAATAACAAGGCACACAGAAAATTATTATCTGTTACTTTTGAAAAATATTCTCAGTCCGGGAGTACTGAAATTAACTAGGAGGGAATGTGGCACCCCAGGGGTCCGGTTGCCACAGTGGCTTTGCCTCCCTAAAAAGAGGTAATGCCATGCCTGGAAGCAAAAAGGGGTCCCCTAGTCAGGGATACATGCAACACTTTCCTGGCTCCAGACCAGCAAGGGGAGTCCACTCCCCTTGGCAACTGGGATCTGGGGGCGGGGTTAGTTAGTCTTAGTGAGGAGTTGAGTTTAGGACGTCGAGGAGACAAGAGCTAGGGTCTGGAGCTGAGGTAGCTCGTCCTAGCTAGAGAAACACAGAGGACCGGACACCGGAGTCCGAGGCTGTGGGGCACTGAAGGCCCAGCAGCAGATACCGTAGGGCAGGAGATTGAAGGTCTCCTGGCCCCATCAGAAGCCCGGAGGCTCAGCAGCACAGAGGGACCAGCACCGCTACGTTGGAGCAACACATGAGTAAGGCCCGAGCTGCAAGCCATACGGGTGAGCACAGAACGTTACACTCAGGGACGTAGGCTATAGCACCTCTACAAGCAGCAAAGCCAAAGAGTATAGTGAGAAGGGGAGGCCTACAACTTGACCTGGCAAGGAGGACTCAATGTTTGCTTCCAGGCTGACCGGACTCTTACCCCTCCCAGTACCCCAATCCAGGCTTGCCTAATTGTCATCAGTAAAGACCTGGGACTGCACTATACTGACTCTGTGGTTATTACTGCACTACGACACCCTGCACAACCACCAACATCCACACCCTGCCCTGAAGCTAACTCTTCCTGTGGGGAGTCATAACATCCTTGCTGCAATACCACCAGCTTCAGAGCACTGTTCCGCAGCGGCGGCCCCCCCCCTTTAGCCGCATTCCACAGGTGGCGTAGTTGGACTCTTTAATAAAACCTATACATATAATTTCCCTTGGATTGACCGCCCTGGGTCACGGCCCAGGGGGTGCGTCATATACCGCGTATACGGGGCTGACTGCGGCGTATACGGGGCTGATTGCGGCGTATACGGGGCTGACTGCGGCGTATACGGGGTATAGGGGGCTGACTGCGGTGTATACGACGTATAGGGGACTGACCGCGGTGTATAGGGTCCTGACTGCGGCGTATACGGCGTATAGGGGGCTGACTGCGGTGTATAGGGGGCTGACTGCGGCGTGTAGGGGGCTTACTGCAGCATATAGCGGGCTGACGGCATATTGGGGCTGACTGCAGCGTATAGGGGGCTGACTGCGGCGTATAGGGGGCTGACTGCGGCGTATAGGGGGCTGACTACGTCATATAGGGGGCTGACTGTGGCGTTTACGGCATATAGGGGGCTGACTGCAGCATATACAGCATATAGGGGGCTGACTGCAGCATATACAGCATATAGGGGGCTGACTGCGGGGTATACAGCATATAGGGGCTGACTGCTGCGTATACGGCATATAGGGGGCTGACTGCTGCATATACGGTGTGTAGGGGGCTGACTGCGGCTTATAGGGGGCTGACTGCAGCGTATAGGTCTATATGATGTATACATTGCAGTCATAGCCCCTATATATGTATATGATGTATGTGACTGCAGCAAACACTAAGGGTTCCATGTAGCCAGGACGCACCCAGATCCTGGAGATGAGGGAAGATGATAGGCTTCAGCGGTTGCAGAGCTGGGCGCGCAGAGGAGCAGATCCAATGGGGACCCACGCCGGAGGCAGCAATATTGTCCCCAGCGGGGCGCGCAGAGGAGCAGCAGATCCCACGGGGACACACACCGGAGACACACGCTGATGCTGGAGTTGCAAGCCATGGACGCACGCCGGAGCCACACGATAGAGTCGCAAGCCGGGGATGCACACCGGCGTTGGGCGCAAACTCCGCCCACAGAGACATATTCATATGCAGGTACAGGTCAGCGTCACACTTTGCATTATCCCTGCGCGCAGCAAGTGAACGCGCAGCGCACACACTGCCTGCGTGCAGGGGTCTTAAAGGGTCGGCGATCGAGATTTAAAGAGCCCGTAGCCTAAAAATGGGGCTGATGGCCCCCTCCTTAGTTCAGTGCTGCAGCCCAGCGGGCATCTGCCCAGTCCGGGCCTGTATGTAAACATGAAATTTGAATAGCATTACTGCTCTAGAAAATAGAAATAAATGAGAATTCTTAGCGCATAAATTGGCCAATTCATGTGTACCTGGTAGCCACGGTAGGCGACTCTCGTTGCTGGGAACCCATCTCATGAATTGGCCAATTTATGCACTAAACATTTTCATTTATTTCTATTTTCTAGAGCAGTTATGCAGTTGAAATTTCAGATATTTCATGTTTGCATTCTATAGCGCTACAGAGTGCTACTTTGTTAGTTATATATGGAGATAGCTACTCTTAGTAAGCACCTGAACACACCTGTTTTCAACGGTCAAACGTTTGATGATGTTTGGCCTTGCACGCTTCTCAGGCCGGGCTTATATCTCCACGCCTTTATAACCCCCATCTCTCAGCACACCGATCTTCTTTTGTGAGGTAGTAAGTTTGACTTAACTAGGGTGCCATCTCCTGTCATGCCAACTGTAAGTCAAATCAAATGATCCATTTCTACATTTTTACAGGCTTGATCTTTATGTCTTTTCAAATGCATGAAAGACAATTTATGGGTCATTAATTTTTTAATGTGTGAATCAATGCCTCCACCTTTGGAAGTGCATTGAGCTGTAGGCTGGATTGCTGCCAAAGGGAAAAAACTCTTTAAATCTTCTTCCTTAGCAAATGTGAACGAGCTGAGTGTGACCGGAGTGTAAGTGCAAACGGAAGTAAGTGTGTGACTTGTTTTTCAGTGACTTTGGATTCAGGGAGTTTGGAAGGGAGGAATTTGGATTGAATTGCTGTCTGTATTTTATTAATTCTTTACATTTCTGTTTACTTAACATTTCTGTCTAGTGCAATCCCCATTAGGAAATGAGCTCCATTATTGACAATGCTATCCAGTGTACATCTTGCCACATGTATGCAATCCTTGAACTGCCAGTCATGGGTGCATACTGTTGTGTGAGATGTGAGGCAGGTGCTGGTAGTGGGGGTCTCAATTATTAGGGGAACAGATAGGGCAATCTGTCACAAAGACAGAGATCGTCGAACAGTGTGCTGCCTACCTGGCGCTAGAGTCTGGCACATCGCTGATCGAGTTGACAGATTACTGGGAGGGGCTGGTGAGAACCCAGCGGTCATGGTGCACATTGGCACAAATGACAAAGTTAGAGGTAGGTGAAAGGTCCTTAAAGATGATTTCAGGGAATTAGGCTGCAAGCTTAAAGCAAGGACCTCCAAGGATGTATTCTCTGAAATAATGCCTGTACCACGTGCCACACCAGAGAGGCAAAGGGAGATTAGGGAGATAAATAAGTGGCTCAGGAATTGGTGTAGGAAGGAGGGGTTTGGGTTCCTGGAGAACAGGGCCGACTTCTCAGTTGGCTACAGGTTCTACGCTAGGGACTAGGGATAGTGCAGATAGTGACCTGGGCACAAATAAAGAAATTGGGCGTGAGGTTAGAAAAGTCAATATAGTAAGAAGGAATAGAGGTACAGAGAGATACATAAAATGTATGTACACTAATGCCAGAAGCCTCACCAACAAAATGGAGGAATTAAAATTAAAGGGGTATTCCCATCTCCAAGATCCTATCCCAATATGTAGTAGGTGTAATGATAAAAATATTAGCAAATACCTCCAATTAGAATTGTAGTATAGTATTTTTGATTTGCTATGTCTCTTTCCTCATGTGCAGGCATTGCAGGACCTTAGGTATCCATGGTTATGACCACTAGCAGCTAGATAACTGTCACTTTATCAGTGATCGTAACCATGGATACCTAAGGTCCTGCAATGTCTGCATATGAGGAAAGAGACATAGCGAATCAGAAAATCTATACTACAATTCTAATTGGAGGTATTTGCTAATATTTTTATCATTACACCTACTACATATTGGGATAGGATCCTGGAGATGGGAATACCGCTTTAATTTTGTTGGAAAATAATTATGACATGGTGAGGATATCTGAGACGTGGCTGGACGAGAGCCATGACTGGGCAGTTAATTTACAGGGCTATAGTCTGTTCAGAAATGACCGTACAAACAAGCGAGGGGGTGTGTGTTTATATGTAAAATCATCCTTAAAATCCATCTTGCGTGAGAATATATGTGAATCTAATGAAAATGTAGAGTCCCTGTGGGTGGAGATAAGGGGAGGGGGAAAAATAACAAATTACTGATAGGGGTTTGTTATAAGTCTCCAAAAATAATGGAAGCAGCGGAGAATATCCTCATAAAGCAAATAGATGAAGCAGTGACTCAAGGAGAAGTCATTATTATGGGGGACTTCAACTACCCTGAAATACATTGGGGAACAGAAACCTGTAGTTCAAGCAAAGGTAATAGGTTTTGACAACTATGAGAGACAATTACCTTTCACAACTGGTTCAGCACCCAACAAGAAGGGGGGCACTGCTAGACCTAATATTAACCAACAGGCCAGACCGCATATCAAATATACGAGTTGGGGGGCACTTGGATAATAGTGATCACAAAATAATAAGTTTTCATGTATCCTGTGATGAACCCGTAGCCGCCATCTTGGTAATGATAAATCATATCCAGGGATGGCCACACTTCAGCAGCCCCCACCCTTGGGACCTTCTGTTAAAACGTCAACTAGATAGTTTCCCCCCATCCAGGCTCCTGTAAGATAAGAAGCCCCAGGGCCTACTTAACACTTGAATGCTAGGAGCTTCAAAGACTTCGAGAGGAAACACAGCTAGCAGGGGGGGTGCTTCGTCCATCTGTAACTCTGACCATTTGTCCCATAGGACTAGTTTCTTTGTCTGTCACAAGCATGGAGGCATAAGATATAGAAACATGAATAGTACACGCATGTTGCGTGGGATGGGCCAATAAAAAATATCACGGCGTCCCGGAGCCATTGCGCACACAAGCCTCCGCGGTAGACGTTTGTACGTGCTCTGGAAGCCAAGATATAGCGCTGAGCCATTCCTGAGGACCGTATGGTATCATAATTGATATCAAAAGGTCGGTTACGGCGGCCCGAATCCATGGGAACCCCTGGGGGTATCATGAGACCATCCCAGAAGAAGTTATTGGGTTCCTTAGAATTTGGGCTTCTGATCGAAGTTAGACCTGAGGGTGGAGACTGAGCCAGCTGACCTCACCAGCAGTGGGCGGGACGGGGCAGGTAAGATAGCAGGACAGACAAGAGATCCCTCAGTCTTGACCCAAGAGTGGGGTGCTGAACATCTGAGCACCAGCTGAGGCCACCAAGGGGAGGAGCAGTTTGACCATGCGGTGGTAGGCCTCAGCCTGTAACAAAGGACCGTGCCTGTGACCGCAGAATCCTCTCCCTGCGTCACAAGAAAATCAAGAAACCGGTAACTGATATGCTGTGGTGATTCTGTGTGTTGTATTCCATTGTTGTATAGTTTAGCCTGACCTTATACCTGTGTATATTTAGTTGTATATCGTGTATCTAGTGTATTATTATAATCAATTACCTCAAGTAATTGTGGGCCTGCCTTTTATTCTGCATAACGAACGCACGTCCGTGTGAGCTCGGCTCAAGCCAAAAACGCTACCCAGGGTTGGTTCCTGACCCGATATAGGCCCATTCACGGACTGGGCGTATATCTAAAATAGGGACTGGTGGCAGCATACCAACTGGGGATTGGGGAAGGCTGGTAGTGACGGTCGGAGGTTCAGATATATATATTCCTGGCGCGGCCAAGGAAGATATATATACCGCCCTCACTACAGAGGGCCCCGATACCCAGTAGGTTACAGGACAGTCTCCCTGGCGACCGCTTATCCTAGGTGCAGTTCCTTGACTGACCTGAGGCTAAGAGGGCGCTAGCGAGTTGTGCTGTGTAGTGACGTTACGGTTTAGTGACGTTGAAGGGATAACACTCTACCGTGTTCCCTGCGCTGGTTGCAGCTACCTGGCACTACTTTCTCTAGGTGCAGTACCTTGACTGACCTGAGAGGTAAGGGGGCGCCAGAGAGCTGCACCCACCGGCCGGCTTTCATCACATATCCTTCAATAAGATGTGTAGTAGAGGGGTTACAAGGACACTAAACTTCAGGAAGGCAAATTTCCAACAGTTGAGAGAGGATCTTAGTGCAATAAACTTAGACGATATCCTGAGACATAAAACTACACAAAGCAAATGGGAGACATTTATTAGCATCCTGAATAGGACCTGTGCACAATATATACCCTATGGGAATAAACATGCTAGAAATAGGAGGAAACCACTATGGCTAAACAGAGCTGTAAAGAGCGCAATAAGTGACAAAAATAAAGCATTTAGAGAACTAAAGCAAATAGGTAGTGATGAGGCATTAAATAAATACAGAAAATTTAATAAATTCTGTAAAAACCAAATCAAGGCAGCAAAGATTGAGACAGAGAGAATCATTGCCAGAGAAAGTAAAAATAATCACAAAATATTATTTAACTACATAAATAGTAAGAAACTAAAAAATGATAGTGTTGGCCCCCAAAAAATAGTCTGGGTGAAATGGTGGATGAGGATGAGGAAAAAGCCAATATGCTAAATGATTTTTTTTCAACAGTATTTACACAAGAAAATTGCATGACAGAAAACATGATCAGTGATAACAAAAATTCTCCATTAAATGTCACTTGCTTAACCCAGCAGACTGCGGCGTCTAAAAATCACTAAACCTGACAAATCCCCGGGCCCGGATGGGATACACCCGCGAGTATTGCAGTAATTAAGTAACGTCATAGATAGATCATTATTTATAATCTTTAAGATTCCATAATAACAGGGTCTATACCACAGGACTGGCGTATAGCAAATGTGGTGCCAATATTCAAAAAGGGGACAAAAACCGAACTTGGAAATTATAGGCCAGTAAGCTTAACCTCTACTGTGGGTAAAATCCTGGAGGGTTTCCTAAGAGATGCTATACTAGAGTATCTGAAGAAAAATAACCTCATGACCCAATATCAACATGGGTTTACGAGGGACCGTTCCTGTAAAACTAATCTGATCAGCTTTTATGAGGCTGTGTGCCCACTATGCGTTTTTTAAGCGTTTCCGCAGTGGCAATTCCGCTGCAGAAACGCTTAAAAAATGCTTGGTTGAAGGTCTGCCATGTTCCCCAATGATAATCCGCATGTGCTGTGCACATGCTGCGGAAATTTCCGCTGCGGATTATCATTGCGGAAAAATATGCAGCACTACCAATTATTTTGCGGAAGCGCTGCGTTTTCACCACCATTGACTTGCATTGGAACGCATGGAATCCGCATCACTGCATCTGTACATGCGGAATCCATGCGTTTCAATGTGCGGATGGTACAAGGGTTTGAAGAAGAGGAGACTCTCTTCCGGACCCAGGTACCATAGAACCTGTAAAAAAAAGAATAAAATAAAAAATAAATATTATATTTACCTTCTGATGGGCCCCAGAGTCCTTGTCTCTGCTTGCCGGCAGCTCGCGGTAGACTAAAGGACCTGCACTGACGTCATTTAGCCATGTGACGGGTCACGTGACCGCTGACGTCGGCAGGTCCTTAAATGTACCACGAGCTGCCAGCAAGCAGAGACAAGGACTCCGGGGGCCATCAGAAGGTAAGTATATATTTATTTATTACCATTCTTTCGGTCACACTATATAACTCCATGCCGTTTGCATGGATTTATATAGTGTGACCAAGTTGTCAAGCACTTTCCAAGTGATGCTAAAATCGCTTGGAAAGCTCTTGTCAACCCGCATGCAGAAATGCATGTGAAGAACGCTTCACATCCGCTTGTCCCTGGCAGGAAAAACGCATGTACAATCCGCATGTACAATCCGCATGTACAATCCGCATGCGTTTTTTCTGCCAGGGAGATGCAGAAACGCTCAGGAAAAATCCAGAGCATTTCTGCATCGTGGGCATATAGCCTGAAGAGGTAAGTTCAGGACTGGACTAAGGAAATGCAGTGGATGATGTGTATATGAACTTTTCAAAAGCTTTTGATACGGTTTCACACAAAAGGTTGATACATAAAATGGGAACAATTGGGGATAGGGGAAAATATATGTAAATGGGTTAAGAACTGGCTCAGTGATAGGCAACAAAGGGTGGTTATTAATGGAACACACTCAGACTGGGTCTCAGTTAACTGTGGGGTACCACAGGGGTCAGTATTGGGCCCACTTCTTTTTAACATACTTATTAATGACCTTGTAGGGGGCATACAGAGTAGTATTTAAGTATTTGCAGATGACACTAAACTCTGCAGGGTATCAATACAGAGGAGGACAATTTTATATTACAGGAGGATCTATGTAAACTAGAAGCTTGGGCTGATGAATGGCAAATGAGCTTTATGGGGATAAATGTACGGTTAATGCATTTGGGCAGAGGAAATAAAATGTATAATTATATGCTTAATTGTAAAACACTGAGCAAAACTGTCCCTGAAAAAGACCTGGGTGTATTGGTGGACGACAAGCTCACGTTTGGTGGCCAGTGTCAGGCAGCTGCTGCAAAGGCAAATAAAATAATAGGATGCATTAAAAGAGGCATAGATGCTCATGAGGAGAACATAATTTTACCTCTATACAAGTCATTAGTGCGACCACACTTAGAATACCTTGTACAGTTCTGGTCTCTGGTGTATAAGAGAGAACTGAACTAGAGCGAGAGCAGAGAAGAGCGACCAAGGTTACTAGAGGACTGGGGGGTTGCAATAGCAAGACAGGTTATTACACTTGGGGTTATTTAGTTTGGAAAAATGAAGGCTTAGGGGTGATCTTATTACTATGTACAAGTATATGAAGGGACAGTACAAAGACCTTTCTACTGATCTTTTTACTCTGAGGCCTGAGACGGGGACAAGGGGGCATCTTCTACGTCTGGAGGAAAGAAGGTTTAATCATAATCACAGACGCAGATTCTTTACTGTAAGAGCAGTGAGACTATGGAACTCTCTGCCGCATAATGTTGTAATGAGTGATTCACTAATAAAATTTAAGAAGGGCCTGGGTGCCTTTCTTGAAACGTATAATATTACAGATTATATATACTAGATTCCTTGATAGGGTGTTGATCCAGGGAACTAATCTGATTGCCGTATGTGGAGTCAGGAAGGACTGCTGCAACCTACACTGTGCCCGATACGAAAGAAAATGAATATTCACTGCTCCCCACGATCATGGGCGTGGGGAGCAGTGAATATTAATTTTCCTTAATAACCAGCACACTGTGCCTCCTGGTAAGTATGGCACCCTGTATGTATAGACCGAAAAAAGATAATTAGCTCATATCACCTGATACTCACAGGAATCCCAGGCTCACGGATTAGTGTCCAGCATACACTTGCAAGGATATATAAAGAAGGTGAAATCCAGTGCCACATGCGATAAATCCTTTTATTCCAAAAATAAAAATCACAACATGTCCCTAGGAGGGGAACAACTGGACGCGTTTCGAGGACACAGCCCCTTAATCGTCAGTCAAGGGGCTATGTCCTCGAAACGCGTCCAGTTGTTCCCCTCTTAGGGACATGTTGTGATTTTTATTTTTGGAATTAAAGGATTTATCGCATGTGGCACCGGATTTCACCTTCTTTATATACCCTGTATGTATGGCCCCCCCTCATCCTTGTATGTATGGCCCCCTCATCCAGGTATGCTTGGCACCCCCTGATCCCTGTCACGCTGCACAGAAAAAAAAAAAACTTTCATACTCACTTCCTCTCTCCTCCAGCGCTGTGCCCGCTATTAAAGGCCATGAATATTCACCACTCCCATGGGTGTGGTGAATATTCATGGCCTTTAATAGCGGGCACGCTGACAGCCGAGCGCAGCAGGAGCCACGCTGCGGCTACAGCGTGCGCGCTATTAGGGAGAATGAATGGTCACTGCCCCCCACGCATGCTGTCCCGGCGTGGGGAGCAGTGACTATTCCGCCACAGAGCGTGACACAGCGCTGGAGGAGAGAGGAGGTGAGTATGATTGTTTATTTTTTTTCTGTGCAGCGTGACGGGGATCAGGGGATGCCAAGCATACCTGGATGAGGGGGCCATATGACGCGCCCCCAGAGCCGTTGGGTACTCGGCAGCCGGGCCTCTGGTTGCCGGGGGATATCACGGTGGCTGGCCCGGTCCGTGACCCAGGGCGGTCAGTGAAAACGGGAACTTCTATTATATGGGTTTTTTGGGATTATTCGTGACGCCACCTGTGGAATGTGGGTACGGGGTGCCGCCGCTGCGGAGCTGTCCTCTGAGGCAGATGGTAGGGCAGCTTGTGATGGAATGGCTCCCCACAGGTGGAGCGGGCCTCAGGGCAGCGTGGGAGATGTACTGGATGGTGGTGCAGGGGAGAGACGGCAGGACCGTTCCGGAGGAAAGACGGACACTCACACGGGGGTAAGCTTCAGTACCTTTACTGGTGATGCTGCAGGCACGGTCCAGGGTACTCCAGGTGAAGGGCACACTTTTGGACTCTTCCCAGTGAGCTTTACTCTCTAAGCTTCTGGCCTGCCTGGAACTAGGTCTAGCTTGGTTACTGTCTCTCCTTGCACCTGCTGACTTGGTGGTAGGGCCTTCTCTTTGGAGATCACTCTCCCTGGATGCTGGGGCCTCCGTGACTCCTAGCCCTGGTACTACAATCAGCATTTGGTGAACCTGGGACATGTAGTCCTCCAGGGGTTCCGGTGGTTCCTACTGGGTATAAATAGTCACTGTAGGCGCGGACCCGGTGTCCGGTATATATATCGGGGTGAGCCTGGTATGCTCCTCTGCCCCCTCACTACTTCTTCCTTCTCCTCTCGCCTTCGGCCCACTCAAGGCCCTCACTAGGCTTCCACACGTGCTGTAGGCCTTGGCTCGCCTAAGCACAGCAGCCAGCTTGCTGCTTTCTTCACTGCTCTCAGAGCATCAGCACACACTCAGCTCACTCTGAGTTCTGTCCCTCTCTGTGTCTCAGCAGGAACTAATCTGTGCTGCCTGGCTCCACCCTCCCTATATATGTCCCTAACGGGCTCCCTCTGCTGGTCTGAGGTGGTAGGGTGGAGGTGTGTGAATGTGTGAGGGCCTCTTGTGGAGAAGTCCATCCATGCACCCTTCAGGGTTCTGTGGCACCAATGCACAGCAGGGCGCCACACATACATACAGGGATGAGGGATGAAGGGGGCCATACATACAGGGATGAAGGGAGCCATACATACAGGGATGAAGGAAGCCATACATACAGGGATGAGCGGATCTATACATACAGGGATGAAGGAGGCCATACATACCAGGAAGAGGGATGAAGGTGCCATACATACCAGGATGGGTGTGAGGGGGACCATACATAACAGGATGAAGGGGGCCATGCATATCAGGATGGTGGATTGGGGTACCATGCATACCATGATGGTGGATTGGGGATGAGGGCCACGTATAACAGGAAGGAGAGGGCCATATATACCAGGGTGGGGGATATTAACAGAATTAGGGGACATTACCCCTATAACAGTGTCAGCAACAGACCTCCTCCCCCCTTAACAGGGCATCATGACCACATTTTTTGCTTCAATTTTTTTTTCTGTTTTCCTCTTCTAAAACCTAGGTGCCTCTTATAGTTAGAAAAATACGGTACAGAGAGCGCGGGAGAAAATAAAAAGGTATTTCTGGTGGTACAGTAGTGTTCAAAGTAATAGCAGTCCAATATGACTAATAAGATTAATCACTGTTTTTGGTATAAATTATATTACCACATGTCAAACAATTTACTAGTTGGTGCAGTAGATTCTAAGAAAACCAACAGACTCAGCATTCATGATCTGCATGTTTTTGAGTCTGTCTATTTGAATAATTAATTGAAAAGGGGGTGTTCAAAATAATGTGGAGATTAGTGTTGAGCGAGCACTAAAATGCTCGGGTGCTCGAAGCTCGGGCCGAGCTCGCCGTGATACTCGGGTGCTCGACCCGAGCAACAAGCCCAATGTTAGTCTATGGGAGACCCGAGCATTTTTGCGGTGGCACCCCTGGCAGTCTTTTAAAAATCTAACAAGTTCCCAAAACGATAGTGACAGTGCTCAAATGACATGGGAACAGCATGGGGATCACCCCAGGAAGCATTTCTGACCCCCAGGTCACTGCTGTCAACAACGTGGTCAGAGGTATTAAGCCACTTTTAAGGGCTCACAATAAAACGTTCAAAAACAAAACTGAAACTGCTTTCCTGTGAAATATGTTAAGGAAGTTCCTTTCCAGGGTAAAGACTTGTGTATAAGGTAAAATAAATAATCAAAAAAAAAATACTCCTCCACACCTTGGGCTATGTTCACAAGTAGCATTTTTTAAGCGTTTTTGCACTTTTGTATTGCTTTCAACCGTGACAAATGCATTCACTGGGAAATATAATTTTAACATTTTACAACCTTATCTGGCCATGTGCTGTGTGACTCATGCATACAGTGCTGAAAAGACATGGGAACAGCATGGGGAAGACCCCTGGAAGCATCTCTGACACCCAGGTCACTGCCTAAAAGTGTGCCCATCAGAAGTCATCCTTGCCGCATTAGAAGATGCAGACTTGCAACTATCCCTGTGCAAGTCCTTGTCCCAGAGCAGTGTTCAAATGTACCTCCCCCATTCCTTGCAATACAAGCGCAAGTATGCAGCCTGCCACCCACCCACCCCCAGGCTGCAATATCATACTGCTTGCTTGCACTTGAAATTGGGCCTTTTAGTCATGTGGAGGTGGAATCTGGCCACCACGTCATGGCTGCGTTGGCGGCCTGGTATCCATACTCAGTCACCAGCCGCCCGGCGGCCGGGTGTCCACACACGGTCCCCAGTCCATAAACGGTCCCCAGCCGCCCCTATTTCTCCTGTCACCTTCCCACACACTTTTCTTAGCCTTGCCTGCTTTAGGGCAGCATTGGACGAGCCCACCAGAGAACCAGACTCCTCCGGTAGTCCCTGGCTTCTCCATAAGGGGAGTTGAGAGTGCCAAGGTGAGGAGCATGATGATGATGATAGAAGCTAGCATCTGCTTTGTTTTCCTGGAATGCAAGAGTAAGTGTGCAGCCTGCCACCCACCCACCCCCAGGCTGCAATACCATACTGCTAGCTTGCACTTGAAATGGGGCCTTTTAGTTTGGAGGAGGCCGAAGCTGGCCACTACTTCATGGCTGCTTCGGCAGCGAGGTATCCATACTCAGTCCCCAGCAGCCCCTACTTGTCCCGGTGTGCCTTATACATAAGATTAAGCGCGCATACCAAAACATTACCTGTGCCCTCCCCAGTGCATTTAGTGGGAAGGACAGCCTATTCCACTGTAGTGTGTGCATGCCAAACCCCTGTTCATGGTACATGCGAAGATGCCTCCCACCCTGCACCTGTCGTTGCAGACTTGCAACTATCCCCGTTCAAGTCCTTGTCCCAGGGCAGTGTTCAATTGTACCTCTCCCATTCCTTGCAATACAAGCGCAAGTATGCAGCCTGCCACCCACCCACCCCCAGGCTGCAATACCATACTGCTTGCTTGCACTTAAAATTGGCCTTTTAGGCATGTGGAGGCGGAATCTGACCACCACGTCATGGCTGCGTTGGCGGCCTGGTATCCATACTCAGTCCCCAGCCGCCTGGGGGCAGCCGGGTGTGCATGAACAGTCCCCAGCCGCCCCTATTTCTCCTGTCAACTTCCCCCCACACACTTTTCTTAGCCTCGCCTGCTTTAGGGCAGCATTGGACGAGCCCACCAGAGAACCAGACTCCTCCGGTGGGCCCTGGCTTCTCCATCAGGGGAGTTGAGAGTGCCAAGGTGAGGAGCATGATGATGATGATAGAAGTTAGCATCTGCTTTATTTTCTTGGAATGCAAGCGCATGTATGTAGTAGCGGCTAGGAATGAGGTGGTCAGCGTTTTGGCGCTGGATGTTTGCTGGATGTTTTCCTGCTACTATCCCAGTTCTATGACTCCCGTTAAAACAAAGCTTCAGGTGATAAATGATGGATGAGGTGGTGGCAAAGGAGAAAGAGCAGTAGGAACAGGGACCATTCACATCAATATCAGGCCAGTCAACCACATATGTCTTGTAGCATATGTTTCTGTAACAAAAGGAGCGGTTCGGCTACACAGTTATAGGGCATACAGTGAGTGCAATGCCTACCAAAAATTTCGAGGCACTCCAATGCCCCTTGGTAATGACATGGAGGTCAGAGGGCCTTAACTAAACCGTTTTTTCCATTTATAGCAACTGGGTCTCCTGTACACTGTTGGCCTAAGCAGTGAATGGAAGGCTTTCCAAAAATTATGAGGAACTGCAATGCCCCTTGAAACAGACGTGGATTACAGCATACTAAAAACCTTCTACCCATTATTGGGGAGTGGGTCTCCCTTAGTTTTCACCTTTGCATTCAAAAGCAAAAGCTGACTAAAATTAGGAGGAAATGCAATGCCCGTTGGAAGAGTCGTGGAGGTTATAGGTAATTAAAAACAACATTTCAATGCCCCTTGGAAGAGCTGTGGAGTTCAGAGTGGCTTAAGAAGATGCTTTTAATGCCCCTTTGAAGAGACGTGGAGGTCACATTAGCTTAACAAGACGGTTTTAATGCCCCTCGGAAGAGACGTGGAGGTCCCAGGAGCTTAACAAGACGGTTTTAATGCCCCTTGGAAAAGTGGTGGAGGTCACAGTAGCTTAACAAGACGGTTTGAATGCACCTTGAAAAAGTGGTGGAGGTCGCAGTAGCTTAACAAGACGGTTTGAATGCCCCTTGGAAGAGACGTGGAGGTCCCAGTAGCTTAAGAAGACAGTTTGAATGCCCCTTGGAAGAGACGTGGAGGTCCCAGTAGCTTAACAAGACGGTTTTAATGCCCCTCGGAAAAGTGGTGGAGGTCGCAGTAGCTTAACAAGACGCTTTTAATGCCCCTCAGAAGAGACGCGGAGGTCCCAGTAGCTTAACAAGACGGTTTTAATGCCCCTCGGAAAAGTGGTGGAGGTCGCAGTAGCTTAACAAGATGCTTTTAATGCCCCTCAGAAGAAATGTGGAGGTCCCAGTAGCTTAACAAGACGCTTTTAATGCCCCTCAGAAGAGACGTGGAGGTCCCAGTAGCTTAACAAGACGGTAACATAAAGTCAGCCATGCGTGCCAGACTGGTAACGGGCAAGACTTCCGTGTCCTCACCAAGATGACGACTGACCATGCTCTCCTCCTCCTCCTCCTCCTCCCCCCTGTCCTCAGGCCACCCACGCTGAACCGACGGTATGACAGTTGTACAGGTACTACTGTCTACAGTGCATGATACAAGCTCCTGTTCTTCCTCCTCCTCCTCCTCTCCCTCATTGTCCCCCAATGCACGTTGGGATGAGATGAGGCTGGGCTGTGTGTAATCGACCGCTATGGCTTCTTGATCCATCTCATCATACTCTGGCTGCAATGCCTCCTCTTTAATTCTCTGCAGAGAGCGTTGCAAAAGACAGATAAGTGGAATGCTGACGCTAATGATGGCGTCATCGCCACTCACCATCTTGGTGAACTCCTCAAAGTTTGTCAAGATGGTACATATGTCAGACATCCAGGTCCACTTCTGAGGTCTTATGTGTGGAGTCTGACCTGAATATCGACGGCCTTGTTGCAGCTGGTACTCCACAACTGCTCTCTTCTGCTCACAAATCCTTTGCAACATGTGGAGGGTAGAGTTCCAACGTGTTGGGACATCACACACCAGTCGGTGTGATGGAAGCTGCAAACGCTGCTGCAACACTGCAAGGGCGGTGGAAGCTGTAGCCGACTTGCGAAAATGAACTGACAGGCGGCGTACTTTGACGAGCAGATCTGGCAACTCGGGGTACGATTTAAGAAACCACTGAACCACGAGGTTAAGCACATGAGCCAGGCATGGTACGTGTGCGATCTCGCCTCAGAGCTGCCACCAGGTTACGGCCATTGTCACACACCACCATGCCTGGATGTAAGTTCAGAGGTCTCAGCCACAGATCTGCCTGCTCTTTCACAGCTGTCCACAACTCACAAGCAGTGTGAGGTTTCTCACCTAAGCTTATGAGTTTCAGCACAGCCTGTTGCCGCTTGGCGGAGGCATTACTGCAGTGCTTCCAGCTTGTAACTGATGTGGTGATATCTGAGATGGAGGCTGAACATGAGGAGGAGGAGGAGGATGATGCGCAGGAGCTGTACACTGTGGGGGCAACTCTGACTGACATAGGGCCCGCAATCCTCGGTGTGGGGAGGATGTGTTCCGTCCCAAGGTCCGACTGGGTCCCGGCTTCCACTATGTTTACCCAGTGTGCCGTCAGGGAGATGTACCGTCCCTGGCCACAAGCACTTGTCCACGTGTCCATTGTCAGGTGGACTCTCCCAGTAACGGCGTTGTTGAGGGCACGGCAGATGTTTTGGGACACGTGCTTGTGTAGTGCGGGGATGGCACACCGGGCAAAATAGTGTCGGCTGGGGATCGAGTACCGAGGGACTGCCACCGCCATAAGGTTGCGGAAGGATTCCGTCTCCACCAGTCTAAAAGGCAGCATTTCCAACGCAAGCAGTCGTGAAATGTGCAAATTTAGGACTGTGGCCTGTGGGGCGCTGGCTGCAAATTTCCGCTTTCGTTCAAAGGTCTGGGATATGGACAATTGAACGCTGCGGTGGGACGTGGACGTTGATGCTGTTTCTTGAGAAACTGCCATAACAAGTGAAGACTGAGAGGAGGGGGCATCTTTGCATGCAGTATGGACAGGGGATTGCCTTGCACACACAACAGGGGGTTCTATTGCACGCACAACAGCGGAAGAAGCAGTGGTGACACCCGCTGACACTGGTCATGGACCCTGGGGTTCACCCCACAAAGTCGGGTGCTTTGCTGCCATGTGCCTGATCATGCTGGTGGTGGTCAGGCTGGTAGTTTTGTCACATCTGCTGATGCTGGCATGGCAGGTGGTACAAATGGCCTTTTTGGGGTTATCAGCAGAGTCTTTAAAAAAATTCCAGACTCTGGAAGACCTACAGGTTGTACTGGCAACGTCCCTCGTGTTGGTGTTACGGGGAACTGTTGCCTGTCTTCTGTGTGCAGCCACCTCACTGCTTCTTCCTGCCTGTTGGGGTACTCTGCCTCCCTCACCCTGTGTGCTGCTGGCCTCGCTCTGCATGTCCTCCTGCCACACTGGGTCAGTTACTAGATCATCCGCCACCTCCTCGCTCTTCAACTTCCGCACCACAATCCTCCTTCTCACTTCCTGGCAATTGGGTCTCGTCATCGTCCACCTCTTGTGACAAATTGCCAGCGTCGACTTCCTGTGGCCATGGCTGTTCAAATATTTGGGCATCGCTACATGGGATCTCCTCTTCCACCACTTCAAGCGGAGCAGGCGAGGGGCACAAATCTGGAAATGGACCAGTGAACAGCTCTTCAGAGTGTCCAAGTGTGGGATCAGTTGCTGTCTGACGACACTCGGCATGGTGGGAGGAAGGAGCATCAGTGTGAGGAGGAGTATGTGGTCGAGACTCACGGCTACTAAGAGTTGACCGTGTGGAAGACAGACCGGAGGTGGTGGTGCCCAGGTAACTGGAAGTATTATCTGCTATCCAATTAATAACCTGTTCACACTGATCAGTTCGCAATACTGGTGTTGTTCTGTGCTTCCCTAGTAATTCGGTCAAGAAGTGGGAGCGAGAAGATGTGGCTGTTGGTTGTGGCACATTTTCACCTTGGCCTCAGCCCCGTCCTCTGCACGCACCATCACGAGAACGTCCAGTTCCACGTCCCATGCCACTCGCCTTGCCCATTGTAAAGGAAGTAAAATAGCTTACACTCGCACTATCAATGGAAAAAGGGTAATAGAAAGTAGATTAGAACCGTGGAAGAGGAAAACCACAGTTCTATTTCTCTGGCCTATACCCGACTCTTTTAAACAATCTGAAAAATCAGGGAGCAACTATTACTGTTTTTCTTTACGGAAAAAATACCAAAAGCTGAATAATAGAGATTTTTTTACCGTGGAATGGCAAAACCACAGTTATTGTTTACTGGGGTATACCAGACAATTTTAAATAGATATATTTGCGGCTGAACAGTGAGCGACACACTCAGACTGTTTTTTTTTAGATACAAATGGCCCAAAAGTGGATAATACAGAGATTTGACCCGTGGAACTGCAAAACCACACTTCTATTTCTCGGGCCTACACCAGACTATTTTCAACAGATATATTTGTGTCTGAACAATCAGGAGACACTATTACTGTTTTTCTTTACGGCAAAAAATGCCAAAAGAAGGATAATACAGAGATTTGACCCGTCGAACTGCAAAACCACATTCTATTTCTCGGGCCTACACCAGACTATTTTCAACAGATATATTTGTGTCTGAAAAATCAGGGAGACACTATTAGTTTTTCTTTACGGCAAAAAATGCCAAAAGCAGGATAATACAGAGATTTGACCCGTGGAACTGCAAAACCACACTTCTATTTCTCGAGCCTACACCAGACTATTTTCAACAGATATATTTGTGTCTGAACAATCAGGAGACACTATTACTGTTTTTCTTTACGGCAAAAAATGCCAAATGCAGGATAATGCAGAGATTTGACCCGTGGAACTGCAAAACCACATTCTATTTCTCAGGCCTACACCAGACTATTTTCAACAGATATATTTGTGTCTGAACAATCAGGAGACACTATTACTGTTTTTCTTTACGGCAAAAAATGCCAAAAGCAGGATAATACAGAGATTTGACCCGTGGAACTACAAAACCACATTCTATTTCTCGGGCCTACACCAGACTATTTCAACAGATATATTTGTGTCTCAAAAATCAGGGAGACACTATTAGTTTTTCTTTACGGCAAAAAATGCCAAAAGCAGCATAATACAGAGATTAGACCCGTGGAACTGCAAAACCACACTTCTATTTCTCGGGCCTATACCAGACTATTTTCAACAGATATATTTGTGTCTCAAAAACCAGGGAGACACTATTTTTCTTTACGGCAAAAAGTGCCAAAAGCAGGATAATACAGAGATTTGACCCGTGGAACTGCAAAACCACACTCCTATTTCTCGAGCCTACACCAGACTATTTTCAACAGATATATTTGTGTCTGAACAATCAGGAGACACTATTACTGTTTTTCTTTACGGCAAAAAATGCCAAAAGCAGGATAATACAGAGATTTGACCCGTGGAACTGCAAAACCACACTTATATTTCTCGGGCCTACACCAGACTATTTTCAACAGATATATTTGTGTCTCAAAAATCAGGGAGACACTATTAGTTTTTCTTTACGGCAAAAAATGCCAAAAGCAGCATAATGCAGAGATTTGATCCGTGGAACTGCAAAACCACACTTCTATTTCTCGGGCCTACACCAGACTATTTGCAACAGATATATTTGTGTCTGAAAAATCAGGGAGACACTATTAGTTTTTCTTTACGGCAAAAATGCCAAAAGCAGGATAATACAGAGATTTGACCCGTGGAACTGCAAAGCCACACTTCTATTTCTCGGGCCTACACCAGACTATTTTCAACAGATATATTTGTGTCTGAAAAATCAGGGAGACACTATTAGTTTTTTTTTTTACGGCAAAAAATGCCAAAAGCAGGGTAATAGAGATTTTTTGCCGTGGAACAGCAAAACCACACTTCTGTCTCTTTGGCCTACACCAGACTATTTTCAACAGATATATTTGTGTCTGAAAAATCAGGGAGACACTATTAATTTTTTTTTTTACGGCAAAAAATGCCAAAAGCAGGGTAATAGAGATTTTTTTACCGTGGAACAGCAAAACTACACTTCTGTCTCTCTGGCCTACACCAGACTATTTTCAACAGATATATTTGTGTCTGAAAAATCTGGGAGACACTATTAGTTTTTTTTTACGGCAAAAAATGCCAAAAGCAGGATAATAGAGATTTTTTACCGTGGAACAGCAAAACCACAGTTATAATTTACTGGGGTATACCAGACAATTTTAAATAGATATATTTGTGGCTGAACAGTGAGCGACACACTCAAACTGTTTTTTTTTAGATACAAATGGCCCAAAAGTGGATAATACAGAGATTTGACCCGTGGAACTGCAAAACCACACTTGTATTTCTCGGGCCTACACCAGACTATTTTCAACAGATATATTTGTGTCTGAACAATCAGGAGACACTATTACTGTTTTTCTTTACGGCAAAAAATGCCAAATGCAGGATAATACAGAGATTTGACCCGTGGAACTGCAAAACCACATTCTATTTCTCGGGCCTACACCAGACTATTTTCAACAGATATATTTGTGTCTGAAAAATCAGGGAGACACTATTAGTTTTTCTTTACGGCAAAAAATGCCAAAAGCAGGATAATACAGAGATTTGACCCGTGGAACTGCAAAACCACACTTCTATTTCTCGGGCCTACACCAGACTATTTTCAACAGATATATTTGTGTCTGAACAATCAGGAGACACTATTACTGTTTTTCTTTACGGCAAAAAATGCCAAATGCAGGATAATACAGAGATTTGACCCGTGGAACTGCAAAACCACATTCTATTTCTCAGGCCTATACCAGACTATTTTCAACAGATATATTTGTGTCTGAACAATCAGGAGACACTATTACTGTTTTTCTTTACGGCAAAAAATGCCAAAAGCAGGATAATACAGAGATTTGACCCGTGGAACTGCAAAACCACATTCTATTTCTCGGGCCTACACCAGACTATTTTCAACAGATATATTTGTGTCTCAAAAATCAGGGAGACACTATTAATTTTTCTTTACAGCAAAAAATGCCAAAAGCAGCATAATACACAGATTAGACCCGTGGAACTGCAAAACCACACTTCTATTTCTCGGGCCTACACCAGACTATTTTCAACAGATATATTTGTGTCTCAAAAATCAGGGAGACACTATTTTTCTTTACGGCAAAAAATGCCAAAAGCAGGATAATACAGAGATTTGACCCGTGGAACTGCAAAACCACACTCCTATTTCTCGAGCCTACACCAGACTATTTTCAACAGATATATTTGTGTCTGAACAATCAGGAGACACTATTACTGTTTTTCTTTACGGCAAAAAATGCCAAAAGCAGGATAATACAGAGATTTGACCCGTGGAACTGCAAAACCACACTTCTATTTCTCGAGCCTACACCAGACTATTTTCAACAGATATATTTGTGTCTGAACAATCAGGAGACACTATTACTGTTTTTCTTTACGGCAAAAAATGCCAAATGCAGGATAATGCAGAGATTTGACCCGTGGAACTGCAAAACCACATTCTATTTCTCAGGCCTACACCAGACTATTTTCAACAGATATATTTGTGTCTGAACAATCAGGAGACACTATTACTGTTTTTCTTTATGGCAAAAAATGCCAAAAGCAGGATAATACAGAGATTTGACCCGTGGAACTACAAAACCACATTCTATTTCTCGGGCCTACACCAGACTATTTCAACAGATATATTTGTGTCTCAAAAATCAGGGAGACACTATTAGTTTTTCTTTACGGCAAAAAATGCCAAAAGCAGCATAATACAGAGATTAGACCCGTGGAACTGCAAAACCACACTTCTATTTCTCGGGCCTATACCAGACTATTTTCAACAGATATATTTGTGTCTCAAAAACCAGGGAGACACTATTTTTCTTTACGGCAAAAAGTGCCAAAAGCAGGATAATACAGAGATTTGACCCGTGGAACTGCAAAACCACACTCCTATTTCTCGAGCCTACACCAGACTATTTTCAACAGATATATTTGTGTCTGAACAATCAGGAGACACTATTACTGTTTTTCTTTACGGCAAAAAATGCCAAAAGCAGGATAATACAGAGATTTGACCCGTGGAACTGCAAAACCACACTTATATTTCTCGGGCCTACACCAGACTATTTTCAACAGATATATTTGTGTCTCAAAAATCAGGGAGACACTATTAGTTTTTCTTTACGGCAAAAAATGCCAAAAGCAGCATAATGCAGAGATTTGATCCGTGGAACTGCAAAACCACACTTCTATTTCTCGGGCCTACACCAGACTATTTGCAACAGATATATTTGTGTCTGAAAAATCAGGGAGACACTATTAGTTTTTCTTTACGGCAAAAATGCCAAAAGCAGGATAATACAGAGATTTGACCCGTGGAACTGCAAAGCCACACTTCTATTTCTCGGGCCTACACCAGACTATTTTCAACAGATATATTTGTGTCTGAAAAATCAGGGAGACACTATTAGTTTTTTTTTTTACGGCAAAAAATGCCAAAAGCAGGGTAATAGAGATTTTTTGCCGTGGAACAGCAAAACCACACTTCTGTCTCTTTGGCCTACACCAGACTATTTTCAACAGATATATTTGTGTCTGAAAAATCAGGGAGACACTATTAATTTTTTTTTTTACGGCAAAAAATGCCAAAAGCAGGGTAATAGAGATTTTTTTACCGTGGAACACCAAAACTACACTTCTGTCTCTCTGGCCTACACCAGACTATTTTCAACAGATATATTTGTGTCTGAAAAATCTGGGAGACACTATTAGTTTTTTTTTACGGCAAAAAATGCCAAAAGCAGGATAATAGAGATTTTTTACCGTGGAACAGCAAAACCACAGTTATAATTTACTGGGGTATACCAGACAATTTTAAATAGATATATTTGTGGCTGAACAGTGAGCGACACACTCAAACTGTTTTTTTTTAGATACAAATGGCCCAAAAGTGGATAATACAGAGATTTGACCCGTGGAACTGCAAAACCACACTTCTATTTCTCGGGCCTACACCAGACTATTTTCAACAGATATATTTGTGTCTGAACAATCAGGAGACACTATTACTGTTTTTCTTTACGGCAAAAAATGCCAAATGCAGGATAATACAGAGATTTGACCCGTGGAACTGCAAAACCACATTCTATTTCTCAGGCCTACACCAGACTATTTTCAACAGATATATTTGTGTCTGAACAATCAGGAGACACTATTACTGTTTTTCTTTACGGCAAAAAATGCCAAAAGCAGGATAATACAGAGATTTGACCCGTGGAACTGCAAAACCACATTCTATTTCTCGGGCCTACACCAGACTATTTTCAACAGATATATTTGTGTCTCAAAAATCAGGGAGACACTATTAATTTTTCTTTACAGCAAAAAATGCCAAAAGCAGCATAATACACAGATTAGACCCGTGGAACTGCAAAACCACACTTCTATTTCTCGGGCCTACACCAGACTATTTTCAACAGATATATTTGTGTCTCAAAAATCAGGGAGACACTATTTTTCTTTACGGCAAAAAATGCCAAAAGCAGGATAATACAGAGATTTGACCCGTGGAACTGCAAAACCACACTCCTATTTCTCGAGCCTACACCAGACTATTTTCAACAGATATATTTGTGTCTGAACAATCAGGAGACACTATTACTGTTTTTCTTTACGGCAAAAAATGCCAAAAGCAGGATAATACAGAGATTTGACCCGTGGAACTGCAAAACCACACTTCTATTTCTCGGGCCTACACCAGACTATTTTCAACAGATATATTTGTGTCTGAAAAATCAGGGAGACACTATTTGTTTTTTTTTTTACGGCAAAAAATGCCAAAAGCAGGGTAATAGAGATTTTTTGCCGTGGAACAGCAAAACCACACTTCTGTCTCTTTGGCCTACACCAGACTATTTTCAACAGATATAGAACCAAAGAAAAAAGGGGATTGTATGGGAAAAATATCAACAAACCAGATGGTAGATACCCAATCCCAAGAGAAGGCAGCCAGAGAAGAAAGCCATTAAATAATAATACAATTTATTGAGTCTTAAATAGGACAAATATCAAAATATAAAATTGCTACAAGTAAACAGTGGTTTCCAAAAGAAGCACAACTAGGTAAGGCAGATGAAAAAAAGCAAAGGAAGGAGACGATATCCCTATAAGCTGCCCCAAGCACCAACCCGATATGTATAAGGCATGTGCCTAAAAACTGACTAGGATCAAGTGCTACAGGTATCATATAGTTTTGATTCATAGAATGTCAATGTTATAAAACCCCTATCAGTCCCCTGTCAGCTGTGCCTGCACACCGCACCTACAACATGTCTTTAGGTAATGTTGCTTGCACTAATACCTTGTATCTTTCATAACCCTCAAGACACTTATATTTTTATATATTTATATAGTGTTATTTTGGGGGTTATTAGCTTTATAGCTACCAACTATATCAAGGAGCTCTGGTATATACCACTGATTTGTGATGTATATATACCAGGCGACTAGATGCTACTATTGATAATATTAGAGTATTATTGCAGCCTTACTTGATATCATTGCTCTGACTTTTATAACATTGACATTCTATGAATCAAAACTATATGATACCTGTAGCACTTGATCCTAGTCAGTTTATAGGCACATGCCTTATACATATCGGGTTGGTGCTTGGGGCAGCTTATAGGGATATCGTCTCCTTCCTTTGCTTTTTTTCATCTGCCTTACCTAGTTGTGCTTCTTTTGGAAACCACTGTTTACTTGTAGCAATTTTATATTTTGATATTTGTCCTATTTAAGACTCAATAAATTGTATTATTATTTAATGGCTTTCTTCTCTGGCTGCCTTCTCTTGGGATTGGGTATCTACCATCTGGTTTGTTGATATTTTTCCCATACAATCCCCTTTTTTCTTTGGTTCTATGTTTTCATTAAGGGAAAAAACTAATAGGTGTCGTATTTTCAACAGATATATTTGTGTTTGAAAAATCAGGGAGACACTATTAATTTTTTTTTTTACGGCAAAAAATGCCAAAAGCAGGGTAATAGAGATTTTTTACCGTGGAACAGCAAAACTACACTTCTGTCTCTCTGGCCTACACCAGACTATTTTCAACAGATATATTTGTGTCTGAAAAATCTGGGAGACACTATTAGTTTTTTTTTACGGCAAAAAATGCCAAAAGCAGGATAATAGAGATTTTTTACCGTGGAACAGCAAAACCACAGTTATAATTTACTGGGGTATACCAGACAATTTTAAATAGATATATTTGCGGCTGAACAGTGAGCGACACACTCAAACTGTTTTTTTTTAGATACAAATGGCCCAAAAGTGGATAATACAGAGATTTGACCCGTGGAACTGCAAAACCACACTTGTATTTCTCGGGCCTACACCAGACTATTTTCAACAGATATATTTGTGTCTGAACAATCAGGAGACACTATTACTGTTTTTCTTTACGGCAAAAAAATGCCAAATGCAGGATAATACAGAGATTTGACCCGTGGAACTGCAAAACCACATTCTATTTCTCGGGCCTACACCAGACTATTTTCAACAGATATATTTGTGTCTGAAAAATCAGGGAGACACTATTAGTTTTTCTTTACGGCAAAAAATGCCAAAAGCAGGATAATACAGAGATTTGACCCGTGGACCTGCAAAACCACACTTATATTTCTCGGGCCTACACCAGACTATTTTCAACAGATATATTTGTGTCTCAAAAATCAGGGAGACACTATTTTTCTTTACGGCAAAAAATGCCAAAAGCAGGATAATACAGAGATTTGACCCGTGGAACTGCAAAACCACACTCCTATTTCTCGAGCCTACACCAGACTATTTTCAACAGATATATTTGTGTCTGAACAATCAGGAGACACTATTACTGTTTTTCTTTACGGCAAAAAATGCCAAAAGCAGGATAATACAGAGATTTGACCCGTGGACCTGCAAAACCACACTTATATTTCTCGGGCCTACACCAGACTATTTTCAACAGATATATTTGTGTCTCAAAAATCAGGGAGACACTATTAGTTTTTCTTTACGGCAAAAAATGGCAAAAGCAGCATAATGCAGAGATTTGATCCGTGGAACTGCAAAACCACACTTCTATTTCTCGGGCCTACACCAGACTATTTTCAACAGATATATTTGTGTCTGAAAAATCAGGGAGACACTATTCGTTTTTTTTTTTACGGCAAAAAATGCCAAAAGCAGGGTAATAGAGATTTTTTGCCGTGGAACAGCAAAACCACACTTCTGTCTCTTTGGCCTACACCAGACTATTTTCAACAGATATAGAACCAAAGAAAAAAGGGGATTGTATGGGAAAAATATCAACAAACCAGATGGTAGATACCCAATCCCAAGAGAAGGCAGCCAGAGAAGAAAGCCATTAAATAATAATACAATTTATTGAGTCTTAAATAGGACAAATATCAAAATATAAAATTGCTACAAGTAAACAGTGGTTTCCAAAAGAAGCACAACTAGGTAAGGCAGATGAAAAAAAGCAAAGGAAGGAGACGATATCCCTATAAGCTGCCCCAAGCACCAACCCGATATGTATAAGGCATGTGCCTATAAACTGACTAGGATCAAGTGCTACAGGTATCATATAGTTTTGATTCATAGAATGTCAATGTTATAAAACCCCTATCAGTCCCCTGTCAGCTGTGCCTGCACACCGCACCTACAACATGTCTTTAGGTAATGTTGCTTGCACTAATACCTTGTATCTTTCATAACCCTCAAGACACTTATATTTTTATATATTTATATAGTGTTATTTTGGGGGTTATTAGCTTTATAGCTACCAACTATATCAAGGAGCTCTGGTATATACCACTGATTCGTGATGTATATATACCAGGCGACTAGATGCTACTATTGATAATATTAGAGTATTATTGCAGCCTTACTTGATATCATTGCTCTGACTTTTATAACATTGACATTCTATGAATCAAAACTATATGATACCTGTAGCACTTGATCCTAGTCAGTTTATAGGCACATGCCTTATACATATCGGGTTGGTGCTTGGGGCAGCTTATAGGGATATCGTCTCCTTCCTTTGCTTTTTTTCATCTGCCTTACCTAGTTGTGCTTCTTTTGGAAACCACTGTTTACTTGTAGCAATTTTATATTTTGATATTTGTCCTATTTAAGACTCAATAAATTGTATTATTATTTAATGGCTTTCTTCTCTGGCTGCCTTCTCTTGGGATTGGGTATCTACCATCTGGTTTGTTGATATTTTTCCCATACAATCCCCTTTTTTCTTTGGTTCTATGTTTTCATTAAGGGAAAAAACTAATAGGTGTCGTATTTTCAACAGATATATTTGTGTTTGAAAAATCAGGGAGACACTATTAATTTTTTTTTTTACGGCAAAAAATGCCAAAAGCAGGGTAATAGAGATTTTTTACCGTGGAACAGCAAAACTACACTTCTGTCTCTCTGGCCTACACCAGACTATTTTCAACAGATATATTTGTGTCTGAAAAATCTGGGAGACACTATTAGTTTTTTTTTACGGCAAAAAATGCCAAAAGCAGGATAATAGAGATTTTTTACCGTGGAACAGCAAAACCACAGTTATAATTTACTGGGGTATACCAGACAATTTTAAATAGATATATTTGCGGCTGAACAGTGAGCGACACACTCAAACTGTTTTTTTTTAGATACAAATGGCCCAAAAGTGGATAATACAGAGATTTGACCCGTGGAACTGCAAAACCACACTTGTATTTCTCGGGCCTACACCAGACTATTTTCAACAGATATATTTGTGTCTGAACAATCAGGAGACACTATTACTGTTTTTCTTTACGGCAAAAAAATGCCAAATGCAGGATAATACAGAGATTTGACCCGTGGAACTGCAAAACCACATTCTATTTCTCGGGCCTACACCAGACTATTTTCAACAGATATATTTGTGTCTGAAAAATCAGGGAGACACTATTAGTTTTTCTTTACGGCAAAAAATGCCAAAAGCAGGATAATACAGAGATTTGACCCGTGGACCTGCAAAACCACACTTATATTTCTCGGGCCTACACCAGACTATTTTCAACAGATATATTTGTGTCTCAAAAATCAGGGAGACACTATTAGTTTTTCTTTACGGCAAAAAATGCCAAAAGCAGCATAATGCAGAGATTTGATCCGTGGAACTGCAAAACCACACTTCTATTTCTCGGGCCTACACCAGACTATTTGCAACAGACATATTTGTGTCTGAAAAATCAGGGAGACACTATTAGTTTTTTTTTTTACGGCAAAAAATGCCAAAAGCAGGGTAATAGAGATTTTTTGCCGTGGAACAGCAAAACCACACTTCTGTCTCTTTGGCCTACACCAGACTATTTTCAACAGATATATTTGTGTCTGAAAAATCAGGGAGACACTATTAGTTTTTTTTTTTTACGGCAAAAAATGCCAAAAGCAGGGTAATAGAGATTTTTTACCGTGGAACAGCAAAACTACACTTCTGTCTCTCTGGCCTACACCAGACTATTTTCAACAGATATATTTGTGTCTGAAAAATCTAGGAGACACTATTAGTTTTTTTTTTACGGCAAAAAATGCCAAAAGCAGGATAATAGAGATTTTTTACCGTGGAACAGCAAAACCACAGTTATAATTTACTGGTGTATACCAGACTTTTTTAAATATATATATTTGCGGCTGAACAGTGAGCGACACACTCAAACTGTTTTTTTTTAGATACAAATGGCCCAAAAGTGGATAATACAGAGGTCTGAACCGTGGAACTGCAAAACCACACTTCTGTTTCTCTAGCCTACAACAGGCTATTTTCAACAGATATATTTGTGTCTGAACTGTCACAGACACACTTTTTTTTTTTTTGGGGTGGAGAATACCAAAAGGTTAATAAGACGGGTATTTGTACAGTGTGAAGGAGGAAAAAAAAATAGGATTTAGATTGAAAAAACAAGGATTTTTCCTGGCCCCCGAGACCTGGAGCTAAGTCCAGCAATTTCAGCAACAGGAGCACACAGGACTGTAATGCAGAGTTTGCTGGTATAACCACTGCGTCTCCTATACAGCCTGCCTGCCTGCCTGCCTGATATCTGGGATGGATATTAGTCCTGAGAAGGACTGTTTGTTTGATCTGGCAGACTTTAAAGACCCTACACTAACTATTTAGCACTATATATTTCTCCCTAAATCAGCAGCGCTGTCCCTACACTGTCTGATCCCAGCCGTCTGTGTCCAAGATGGCGGCGCCCGCTTTTAAATACTCGAGGTGACGCTGTGCGGCCAGCCAATCAATGTAATGCCCACAACCAACATTTCTGCGGAATTACAGTGACTGGCTGGCAATCCTTGCATGTTCATTGGCTCTGTAAAGAGCGCCAAACATGCAGGGTGGAGACCCAAGCTCCCGCCCGAGTAACCCGGAAATGCTCAGTGCTCGCTGAACATCCCGAGTAGCGTGATGCTCGGGCGAGTACCGATCAGTGTCGAGCATGCTCGCTCAACACTAGTGGAGATCAATTAGTGAGGTCAATCATTCTGTGAAGAAACAGGTGTGAAGCCGGCACATATACTTGCATTTCTGCTTGAAAACCTGAGAAATATGGGTCGTTCCAGACATTGTTCAGAAGAACAGCGTACTTTGATTAAAAAGTTGATTGGATAGGGTAAAACTTATAAAGAAGTGCAGACAATGATAGGCTCTTCAGCTACAATGATCTCCAATGCTTTAAAATGGAAATCAAAATCAGAGACATGTGGAAGAAAACGGAAGACTACCATTCGAATGGATAGAAGAATAGCCAGAATGGCAAAGGCTCAGCCAATGATCAGCTCTAGGATGGTCAAAGACAGTCTCAAGTTACCTGTGAGTACTGTGACAGTTAGAAGACGCCCGTGTAAAGCTAATCTCTTAGCAAGAAGTCCCCTCAAACTCCCACTGTTAAAAAAAAAGACATGTACTGAAGCGAAAAAACACATTAACTGGCCTAAAGAGAAATGGAGAAACATTTTGTGGACTGTTGAAAGTAAAATTGTTCTTTTTGGGTCCAAGGGCCGCAGACAGTTTGTCAGACAACCCCCAAACTCTGCATTCAAGCCACAGTACACTCTGAAGACAGTGAAGCATGGTGGTGCAAGCATCATGGTATGGGCATGTTTCTCTTACTATGGTGCTGGACGTAATTTACCGCATACCAGGGAGCATGTACCAGGTTGCATATATTAAAATACTTGAAGAGGTCATGTTGCCTTACGCAGAAGAGGATACGCCCTTGAAATGGGTGTTTCAACAAGACAACGACCCTAAACACACCAGTAAACTATTTAAACGTACAAAATCATGGAAGTAAAAAAGCCAACATAATATAAAACTCACATAAATCTTTATTTATAAAATTATTTAAAAACGGAAGTTAAAAAATAGGTGAAATAGTAGAAAAGATTCATAAATCGGTCATAACACATTTGGCCACTAGAGGGAATTCATGCTCCATAATATAACCTTAGACTCTTATTTGCAGCCAATGCAACAGAAAAACAAAATTCTGAATAAATGGAGATGTATCTATATCAGTACAAAAAATTCATATACTTCTATATTCCAATGTGAGAAAACACCATACATCAAGTAATTACTCCATCAGTATTTGAACATAGAGGAATAATGTGTCTGCTATAAAAAAATGTTTATACCCACATGACACCTACATAAGGAAAATAGGTATAAAAAAGTGCAAAGTGCTTACAGATTTAGATCCCTTACATAGATGCAGGAATGAAGAGGTCAATAAAGTACAATACTTAGTAGTAGAAAAATAGGGAAAGTGGCGCATATGACCTGATTTGAATGAATCAATGGCCCCTAATTTAAATGGCTCTTGGTAGGTTGAGTACAACAATAAACTAGCAAAATCTTGGTTCCAGTCCAACAAAATTGAGGTTATGGAGTGGCCAGCCCAATCCCCAGACCTTAATCTGATAGAACACTTGAGGGGTGACATTAAAAATGCCCAAAAATTGTGGGATGTTGCCAAAGGATCCTGGGCTAGAATAACAGTTGACAGGTGCCAGAAGTTGGTTGACTCTATGCAACATAGATGTGAAGCAGTTCTAAAAACTGTTTGTATATACAGTTGTGCTCAAAAGTTTACATACCCCGGCAGAATTTTTCCTTTCTTGGCCTTGTTTCAGAGAATATGAATGATAGCAAAAAATGTTTTCTCCACTCATTGTTATTGGTTGGGTGAAGCCATTTATTGTCAAACTACTGTGTTTTCTCCTTTTAAATCTTAATGACAACCAAAAACATCCAAATGACCCTGATCAAAAGTTCACATACCCTGGTGATTTTTACCTGATAACATGCACAGAATTTGACACAAATGGTTTTGAATGGCAACTAAAGGTAACATCCTCACCTGTGACCTGTTTGCTTGTAATCAGTGTGTGTGTGCATAAAAGCTGAGTGAGTTTCTGGGATCCAGACAGACTCTTGCATCTTTCATCCAGCCACTGACGTTTCTGGATTGTGAATCATGGGGAAAGCAAAAGAATTGTCAACGATTCTATGGGAAAAGGTAGTTGAACTGTATAACACAGGAAAGGGATACAAAAAAATATCCAAGGAATTGATAATGCCAGTCAGCAGCGTTCAAACTGTGATTAACAAATGGAAAATCAGAGGCTCTGTAAAAACCTAACCACGGTCAGGTAAACCAACGAAATTTTCGGCCACAACTGCCAGGAAAATTGTTCAAGGATGCAAAGAAAAACCCACAAATAACATCAACTGCAATTCAGGACTCTCTGAAAACTGGGAGTGTGGCTGTTCAAGATGTACAATAAGGAGGCACTTGAAGAAAAATGGGCAGCATGGTCGAGTCACCAGAAGAAAGCCATTACTGCGCAAATGCCACAAAGTATCTTGCCTACAATACGCCAGACAGCACAGAGACAAGTCTCAAAACAAGGTAATTTGGAGTGATGAAACCAAAATTTAACTATTTGGCCACAACCATAAATGTTACATTTGGAGAGAGGTCAACAAGGCCTATGATGAAAGGAACACCATTCCTACAGTAAAGCACGGAGGTGGATCGCTGATGTTTTGGTGATGTGTGAGATACAAAGGCACATGAAACTTGGTAAAAGTTGAAGGAAAGATGAATGTAGCACGTTATCAGCAAATACTGCAGGAAAACTTGCACTCATCAGCCCGGAAGCTGCGCATGGCACGTTCCAACATGACAACGATCCAAAACACAAGGCCAAGTCAACCTGTCATTGGCTACAGCAGAACAAAGTGAAGGTTCTGGACTGTCCATCTCAGTCTCCTGACCTCAATATCATTCTGGTCAGGAGATCTCCACTCTGGGGAGATTTCAAGCGCGTAGTTCATGCTAGACAGGCCAGGAATTTACAGGAAATGGAAGCTTTTTTCCATGAAGAATGGGCAGCTTTACCATCTGAGAAAATAAAGAACCTCATCCACAACTACCACAAAAGACTTCAAGCTGTCATTGATGTTAGAGGGGGCAATACACGGTATTAAGAACTGGGGTATGTGAACTTTTGATCAGGGTCATTTGAATGTTTTTGGTTGTCATTAAAATTTAAAAAGAGAAAACACAGTAGTTTGACAATAAATGGCTGCAGCCAACCAGTAACCATGAGTGGAGAAAACGTTTTTTTGTTATCATTCATATTCTCTGAAACAAGGCCAAGAAAGGAAAAAATGTTGCCGGGGTATGTAAACTTTTGAGCACAACTGTAACTAAATATTAGGTTAGTGGTTCACAGGAATGCTAAATCCTCAAAAAAGAGAGTACATATTGTAGTTTGTAAAGACAAATGCAGACACTGCTATTTTTTAGAACAGCCCAATGTTCATTTTTTGTTACTTTCTGTAAAGTCCCGTATATACTCGAGTATAAGCCAACCCGAATATAAGCCGAGGCACCTAATTTTACTACAAAAAATGGGAAGACTTATTGACTCGAGTATAAGACTAGGGTGGGAAATGCAGCAGCTACTGGTAAATTTCCCCATCGTGGTAAGCATGGCCCCCCTCATCCCCAATCCTGGTAGGCATGGTCCCCCTCATCCCCAATCCTGGTATGCATTGCCCCATCATTCCCAATCCTGGTATGAATGGACCCCTATCCTGGTATGCATGGCACTCTCATCCCCAATCCTGGTATGCATGGACCCCTGTCCTGGTATCTATAGACCCCTGTCCTGGTATGCATGGCACCCTCATCCCCAGTCCTGGTATGCATGGACTCTTGTCCTGGTGTGCATGGACCCTTGTCCTGGTATGCATGGACCCTTGTCCTGGTATGCATGGACCCCAGTCCTGGTGTCACGCAAGGTGAGTGAAAGACTAAGTGCAACACAAAGGGAAGAGGGGGGAAGCCCAAACACTAGGGAAAAGGGGAGTGGAGACCCCTAGGCAGATCTGATATCACCCTGCCTACCCTATCATCTCTATATAGGTTCCACATCTATCTCCGAGCAGGAACCTAAGCCCTGGATGTCCCTAGAGCTTGTCCCTAGATAGGGAGGGGACAGGGTGAGCATTACTCAAGCCCCATTACAAAATAAAGACAACAAGGTAGACAAACAAAGGGGATACAGTTAGCTTGGGAAGACACCAGAGAAATAACGCCAACTGTCCTCCAAGGGCACCAGAGAAGAAACTAACCGACTGCTAGTGCTCCAAGCCTGCGCAGAGGTACATAGAACTATCACCAGTAACTCTCTGGAGAAACTGAGACTTTTTAACTGCCCAGCAAGGGTGTGTCAATCAGTAGCAGAAGGTGGAGGTTGCTGCTGGGTCCTAAACGAAGAAGGATATAACTATACTACAGAGATGAGGGAATCAAGAAGGCGTCTGCAATGCCAAGTGCAGTGACCTTCTACAGACGGCTCCAGAGCGACTGTCTGTCGCACCTGACACACCCGTGACAGTACCCCCCTTCTACAAGTGGCCTCCGGACACTCAGGACCAGGTTTCTCAGGATAAGAGGTATGGAATGAGCAAACCTGTCTGGAGGCATTCACCTCTGATGCCGAAGCCGACATCCTTTCCTCTAGAGATAAGTGTTTCCCAAACTCCAGTCCTCACGGCCCCCCACAGGTCATGTTTTCAGGATTTCCATAGTGCTGCACAGCTAAGAGAATTACTAATGCCTTGATGATACTTCCACCACCAGGCCAATGCTAAGAAAATCCTGAAAACATGAGCTGATGGGGTCCGTGAGGACTGGAGTTTGGGAAACACTGCTCTAGACCATAACCCTTCCAGTGCACCAAGTACTGTAGGGAACGATGCTGGAGGCAAGAATCTACAATTCTCAAAATCTGAAACTCCAAATTACCATCAACCATGATTTGGGGCGACGGCAGGGGAGAGGACTCAAGAGGTTCTACATATTTCTTGAGCAGAGACCTGTGAAACACATTGTGGATCTTAAGGGCCTGAGGTAGCTCAAGACGAAACTCTGCTGAGTTAATGATGGCGGTTATTTTATAGGGACCAATAAATCTAGGTCCCAGCTTCCAGGAAGGAACCTTCAACTTGATATTCCTCGTAGACAAACACGCAAAGTCATCCACACTTAGGTCTGAACCTGGCGAGCGTTTCCTGTCAGCCATACGTTTGTACCTGTCTCTCATGATCTTCAAATTACTTAGAAACCCCAGCCACACAGAGGAGAGCGACAAAGCAAAACTTTCCTCCTCAGGAACTCCCGAAGCCCCTCTTCCACTAAAAGTACCAAACTGTTGATGGAAACCGTACGCACCAAAGAATGGTGACCTGCCGGTAGATTCTTGGCGATGATTATTAATAGCAAATTCTGCCAATGGTAAGTAAGATGCCCAATCCTCCTGGTTTTTGGAGACAAAACACCTAAGGTAATTCTCTAAATTCTGATTAATGCGCTTGGTCTGCCAATTCAACTGAGGATGGAAGGCAGAGGAAAAGGACTGCAGCACCCCCAGTCGAGAACAGAAAGCTTTCCAGAAACAAACTGGGTCCCCCGATCTGACACCACATTGGAGGGAACCCCGTGAATCTTCACAATCTCATTTATAAACACCAAAGCAAGAGTCTTGGCATTCGGAAGTGCCGGTATTGCGACAAAGTGAACCATTTTACTGAACCTATCTACAACCACCAAAACCACAGTTTTGCCTGCAGATACCGGTAGGTCAGTAATAAAATCCTAGTGTCAAGGTAAAATATATATATTATAGAAAATCAATTAGTTTCTTTTAATAGATTACCTAATCAGTGTGAATTAATAAAGAGATGATGGAATAATCTATGTGTATGTATGTATGCAAATGTGTATATGCACATGGATTATGTTAATAGTTAATGAATATATAACTAACAGCTTCTGTTTTTATTGTAGACATGAACAACTAAATGATTTCCTAGGAATGACGTATGCATGTGCATGGCTGATAACAGAGAGATTCATGTCGAGTTAGCAAAGATGGCGCTGAGAGACGAACTCACCCCTCCCATCGGAATTCCTAAGGTGTTACTCAGACCAAGAGATACATGGATGAGCAGATTGCAGTGTGCCGAGTTATCAGAAAGAGCAATGAATTTTACTAATCCCACCTAGAAGTAGAATACTATATAAGCCGATGTCTACTTAATAAAGTATGCCATTTTGGTGGTTCAGTCTCTGAGTGAAGTTTTTCAAACAGATTAGCAGATTTGGTTAATTAGCTTCTCTGCATACTCGGACATCTTTAATTTGGAGGAGAGCAGTTACCTAGTGTATCTTAAATTGGTGAAACCTCCACACTAGGAATAGGTAACGGACGAAGAGTACCAGATGGACGGGTATGCAATACTTTAGAACGAGCGCAAATACTACAAGCAGACACGTGTTCAACCCCATCCCGATGCAACCCCAGCCACCAAAAACGACGATAAAGGAGGTCCGCAGTTGCCTTACAACTTGGATGGCCAGCAAGCACAGAGTTGTGATGTTCCCTAATTACGTTGCGGCGCAGATTAGATGGTACACATAACCTTCCTGAAGGGCAGGAGGCAGGGGCGTCCCCCTGAACCTCCAACACCTCACCCTCCAGTTCAGGGTACTATGCCGAAATAACTTCCCCCTTCTGCAAAATCGGGGCAGGGTTCTCATGGTCACCACCACCAGGTAAGCGCCGGGAAAAAGCATCAGCCTTGACATTTTTGACTCCTGGACGGAAAGTGACAACAAAATTGAACCTAGTAAAAAGCAGGGATTATCTAGCTTGCCTAGGGTTGAGACGTTTAGCCGATTAAAGATATGACAGGTTCTTATGGTCTGTGATAACAGTAATAGGATGGACAGCCCCCTCTAACCAATGTCGCCATTCTTCAAATGTCAATTTCATCGCAAAAAGCTCCCCATTACCCACGTCATAATTTCTCTCAGCCGAAGATATTTTCTTGGAAAAGAAAGTGCATGGACGCCATTTACCAGGGGATGGACCCTGAGACAACACAGCCCCAACCCCCACCTCCGACGCATCAACTTCACAATTGAGAAGCATTGGGTTGACTGAGTATATGGGCAGTGGAAAAACAACTCTTTAGGGAGGAAAAAGCCTGAAGGGCGGCATCCGACCATTTAGAAAGATCTGACCCCTTCCTTGTCATGTCAGTGAGAAGTTTCACAATTACCGAATAATTTTGTATAAATTTCCAGTAAAAATTAGTAAAGCCCAGAAAAAGCTGTAGAGCCTTCAGCTTCTCAAGATGGTCCCAATCAAGGACAGCTCGGATCTTCTCCGGATCCATCCAAAAACCCGAAGATGACAACAGGTACCCCAAACACTGCACCTCCTGGACAGTGAAAACATCCATTTTTATTTTGGCATATAGTTTGTTATCCCTTAATACCTGAAGCACCTGTTTAACAAGCCCCCGATGTGTCTCAAAATCAGATGAGTACACCAAAATATCATCCAGATAAACCACCACAAACCTGCCCACCAAATGATGGAAAATATCATTAATGAAATGCTGGAACACCGTAGGTGCATTGGTCAGACCGAAAGGCATAACCAGACTCTCGAAATGCCCTTCAGGGGTACTGAACGCTGTTTTCCATTCATCCCCTTCTCGGGTTCTAACCAGATTGTAGGCTCCCCTTAAATCCAACTTGTAGAATACCTTAGCTCCCACAATCTGGCTGAACAAATCTGGAATCAGAAGAAGAGGGTATGGATCTCGGATGGTAATTTGATTAAATTCCGGGAAATCTAAACAGGGATGTAGACTGCCATCTTTCTTCTTCACGAAGAAGAACTCTGTCGCCACAGGCAAAGATGAGGGTCTGATATGTCCCTTTTCCAGACTTTCCACAATGAAATTCTTCATGGCTTTTCTCTCAGTGCCAGAAAGGTTATACAGTCTGGACTTAGGTAGTTTAGCTCCAGGGGTCAGGTTAATAGGACATTCATATGCATGATGAGGAGGCAAATCCTGACACCCCCACTCAAAAAAAGTCTCTGTAGAGACTGTAGAAGTAACATGTTTAAACAGTTCTCATGGCAGTAATCTCCCCACTCAATGATCTCTCTGAATTGCTAATCCACCAATGGATTATGTTTCACCAACCAGGGTAGACCCAATACAATTGGAATGGGAAGAATCAGTCTTACATTATGTACAATCTGAGTCAGAGATTTCTGTGCAAGTGGCACTGAGTCGATGGCAAAGATAGGAATGGGCTTAGCTAAAGTACAGCAAGCAAGACCATGAGTTCTCAAAAACTCAGCATCAACTATGCTGACTCCAGCTCCACTGTCAACAAACACAGAAATTTTCTCAATCTTGCTCTCTAGCACCACCTCTGCTGTCAGGACAAACCGAGAACTGCAGGTTGACTATAAACACACCCCTTGATTATCCAACTCCAGACTACCAAGGGTTAATCAAGTTTCATTTTGCTTAGGAATCGAGGGACAGACCCCAATAAAATGTCCTTTTTTCCACAAAAAAACACACGCCCTTTTTATTGCGTATCTCAGGGGAAACGTACGATGCAGAGGCACCCCCTAACTGCATGGGTTCTTTCACCTCCCCAGTACTGGTTCACCCCCAGACCACTTCCCCAGCAAAGGAGAATTACCCCGAAATGAGGGCTCCGGAGAAGGTGGTCTCACCCAACTATCCCAGAGGCATCTATCAACACTTATAGCCAAAGACATGGCAGCCTCCAAAGACTCTGGGGTTTCAAACACTGCCAAAGTATCTTTCAACCTTTCAGTAAGGCCCTGACGAAATTGGCTTCTAAGAACCGGGTCATTCCATTTTGTATCAGTTGCCCATCTGCGGAATTCGGAGGTCGCCACTGGATTCTAAAGGAAGAAAGATTAAGAAGACATCTGCAATGTCAAGCACAGTGACCTTCTACAGCCAGATCCAGAACAACTGTCTGTTACACCTGACACACCCATGACAGAATCCAACCATTCCAACCAGAGATATGAGTGTTCATTCGATATGACATTTTTCATTGATTTCAGCCATTGGGAGCCAGTTCACACATATCAGAAATGTTTTGAGCTATCTCGTAAAGTAAAGGAGATTTCAACTCACCAGTTCAAATCTTGTCCAGCATGGTAAAAAGAGCAGAAAAACGAAAAAAAATTCAGAATCCGATTATTGCAACCAGAGATATTTTTGGTTCAATATGATTTTCCCATTCATTTTTGGGATTGGGATCCAGTTTCACACATATCAGAAATGTTTCGAGCTATCTCTGCTGAACTAAAAGCTTTCAAGTCATCCAGTTCAAATATTGTCCAGCATTGTGAAAGAAGCAAAAAACCGCAAAAAATTCAGAATCCGACCATTCGAACCAGAGATATGAGTGTTCGTTCATTATGAATTTCCCATTCATTTTTGTCATTGGGAGCCAGTTTCACACATCAGAAATGTTTTCAGCTCTCTCCTGAACTAAAAGAGATCTCAACTCATCCAGTTCAAATCTTGCCCAGCAGGGTGAAAGGAGAAGAACAACGCAAAAAAAAAAATCAGAATCCGACCATTCCAACCAGAGATATGAGTGTTCTTTTGATAAGACATTTTTCATTGATTTCAGCCATTGGGAGCCAGTTTCACGTATATCAGAAATGTTTTGAGCTATGTGCTGAACTAAAAGAGATTTATATTCATTTTCTTGAAATCTTGTCCAGCATGGTGAAAGGAGCAGAAAAACGCAAAAAAAAATAAATCAGAATCTGACCATTCCATCCAGAGATATCAGAGTTCATTGAATATGAATTTCCCATTCGTTTTTGCCATTGGGAGCCATTTTTACACGTATCAGCAATGTTGTGAGCTATCTGCTGAACTAAAAAGAGCTTTCAACTCCTCCAGTTCAATTATTGTCCGACATGGTGAAAGGAGCAGAAAAAAGCAAAAAAAAACAGAATCCGACCATTCATACCAGAGATGATTGTTCATTCAATACGAATTTCCCATTAATTTTTGCAATTGTGAGCCAGATTCACACATATCAGAAATGGTTTGAGCTAACTCCTGAACTAAAAGAGACTTCAACTCATCCACTTCAAATCTTGTCCGGCATGGTGAAAGGAGCAGAAAAACGCAAAAAAATTCAGAATCCGACTATTCCAACCAGAGATATGAGTGTTCCTTCAATATGAATTTCCCATTCATTTTTGCCTTTGGGAGCCAGTTTCACACATCAGAAATGTTTTGAGCTCTCTCCTGAACTAAAATAGATCTCAACTCATCCACTTCAAATCTTGTCCGGCATGGTGAAAGGAGCAGAAAAAGGCCAAAAAAAATCAGAATCTGACTATTTTAACCAGAGATATCAGTGTTTGTTCGATATGACATTTTTCATTGATTTCAGCCATTGGGAGCCAGTTTCACACATATCAGAAATGTTTTCTCATGTCAAATCGGCATGAGAAAATAATCGCTGATCTGTACTGAAAAAAAATCTTCTTTTAAGCAGAATATAATTTACAGTTATATCTGGGACATGATTACATTTAGAAATATGGTGCATATCCAGCCTTAAGGCTCGCTCTCACTGGAGTGTAACACGGCTCCGATGTTTTATCGTATAGCATTCAGCCCCATGTTATACTATGGGGCAGTACAGATCAGCAATTATTTTCTCATGCCAATTTGACATGAGAAAAAATGGCAGCATGTTGCAAGTTCCACATAGAAATCTATGGGTGCGTGTAAAACATCGGTCTGCAGTCGGATGTCAGCCTTTTTCGTGATTTTTGTTTTTACACATGTACTCATTTGTCTGATTGCTGCGACTGTAACGTGAACAACCCCTAGGCCGGGGTCCAATGGCCCAATGTTCTCTCAAGTGAGAGAATCAAGTTGATTATGCTAATGACACTCCGCTCAAACTCTGTTAGAGTCTGATCAGAGTACCAAAACTGTTTTCAATGTTCTATTGAGAAAGGTGTTAGAGACTCTAGTTGGATGTGAACGCAACTATGCAAATTGTATATTTGCATTCACTACATTGGGAATAGAGGGGAATCACGACAGTGTGTGTATACACAAGAGGAACGGAACAACGCTGGATACTGGAGAAGACGGTGGAAGGTGAGTATATCAAAGAAGATGTTCACTACTTTTTATTACCTCACCACCCAATGTATCCCCCCCCCCCCCCCCATGGGGCCCCTAAGGGTTTTTGTAATTACTTTGTGTTGCAGTTACTGCCTGTGAGTGACGCTATCCTTGACCGCTCACAGGCATCATGTGACCCGCCGCTGATGTCACTCAAGTGAGGTGTGACATCAGTGATGCGGTCCCCGCGGTGTATGCTGGGTTGTGAACGGGGTTGTCCCCTGCGTCACACCCAGCATCCACCGCGCACTTTCTCAATGAATGAAGAAAGGGAGAGCGTGCGGTGTGACGTGTGGGGTAACCTGCCCACAGCCCAGCATCCACCTGTGGAAAGCAGAAGAGAGAGACCCCCGGCTGCATCCGGAACCATGACGTGACATCAGCGGATGTCAGAGCCGGCTGCTGCCGGGGGTCACGTGATGCCTGTGAGCGGCCAAGGATAGCGCCACTCACAGGAAGTAACAGGAACACAAGGTATGTACAAAAACCCTTAGGGGTCCCAGGAGAATACATTGGGAGGGTAATAAAAAGTAGTGGACAACCCCTTTAACACACTGACACTAAAGTATATACACATTTAGGGAAAAAAAAAGTTATTTTTAAAGCAGAATATAATTGACATACAGTTATATCCTTTATGTATAGTGGACCTGATTACATTTATAAATATGGTGCATGGGGTGTGTGGCCTGGCTGGACACCTAGAGGGAAGCATGCAATAACAGTTCCTGCAAGATCCTTGTTAAAATCCTGTTTTCCTGAGAAGTGAAGGCCCTTTGAAGAGCTGGAGGGAGAGTCTGTGCTGACCGAATCCTCAGGTACTGACAGATACTCCTCTTGTCATGACAAAGCAGGAAAAAAGACTTACACTACTCCACAGGCAGAGAGCACTGGCAAGATGGCAGCAACTGATAAGGACCAGGGGAAGTGCGCAAAAATTGCAGCTCGCCTGGAACAATATGCTAGGACCCCCAGGAGCAGGGGGGTTTCACAGTAGCCAAGTCCTTCAGCTAGCTCTGATTGTGTGTCACAGAGGGGGGGTGATGGAGCAGGGAGATAAGCCAGCAATAAACACTCCTCTGACTACTGCCACCCCCATCATTCACCTCACTATTAAGAATGTAGTGCCTGACAATAATGAAAGTGAGGAAGCAGAGCCAACAATGAAAGATATACAGTACAGACCAAAAGTTTGGACACACCTTCTCATTTAAAGATTTTTCTGTATTTTCATGACTATGAAAATTGTACATTCACACTGAAGGCATCAAAACTATGAATTAACACATGTGGAATTATATACTTAACAAAAAAGTGTGAAACAACTGAAAATATGTCTTATATTCTAGGTTCTTCAAAGTAGCCACCTTTTGCTTTGATGGCTGCTCTGCACACTCTTGGCATTCTCTTGATGAGCTTCAAGAGGTAGTCACCGGAAATGGTCTTCCAACAATCTTGAAGGAGTTCCCAGAGATGCTTAGCACTTGTTCGCCCTTTTGCCTTCACTCTGCGGTCCAGCTCACCCCAAACCATCTCGATATGGTTCAGGTCTGGTGACTGTGGAGGCCAGGTCATCTGGCGTAGCACCCCATCACTCTCCCTCTTGGTCAAATAGCCTTTACACAGCCTGGAGGTGTGTTTGAGGTCATTGTCCTGTTGAAAAATAAATGATGGTCCAACTAAACGCAAACCGGATGGAATAGCATGCCGCTGCAAGATGCTGTGGTAGCCATGCTGGTTCAGTATGCCTTCAATTTTGAATAAATCCCCAACAGTGTCACCAGCAAAGCACCCCCACACCATCACACCTCCTCCTCCATGCCTCATGGGGGGAACCAGGCATGTAGAGTCCATCCGTTCACCTTTTCTGCGTCGCACAAAGACACGGTGGTTGGAACCAAAGATCTCAAATTTGGATTCATCAGACCAAAGTACAGATTTCCACTGGTCTAATTTCCATTCCTTGTGTTCTTTAGCCCAAACAAGTCTCTTCTGCTTGTTGCCTGTCCTTAGCAGTGGTTTCCTAGCAGCTATTTTACCATGAAGGCCTGATGCACAAAGTCTCCTCTTAACAGTTGTTGTAGAGATGTGTCTGCTACTAGAACTCTGTGTGGCATTGACCTGGTCTCTAATCTAAGCTGCTGTTAACCTGCGATTTCTGAGGCTGGTGACTCAGATAAACTTATCCTCAGAAGCAAAGTTGACTCTTGGTCTTCCTTTCCTCATGTGAGTCAGTTTCTTTGTAGCACTTGATAGTGTTTGTAACTGCACTTGGGGACACTTTCCAAGTTTGCCCAATTTTTCGGACTGACTGACCTTCATTTCTTAAAGTAATGATGGACACTCGTTTTTCTTTACTTAGCTGCTTTTTTCTTGCCATAATACAAATTCTAACAGTCTATTCAGTAGGACTATCAGCTGTGTATCCACCTGACTTCTGCACAACACAGCTGATGGTCCCAACCCCTTTTATAAGGCAAGAAATCCCACTTATTAAACCTGACAGGGCACACCTGTGAAGTGAAAACCATTTCCGGTGACTACCTCTTGAAGCTCATCAAGAGAATGCCAAGAGTGTGCAAAGCAGTCATCAAAGCAAAAGGTGGCTACTTTGAAGAACCTGGAATATAAGACATATTTTCAGTTGTATCACACTTTTTTGTTAAGTATATAATTCCACATGTGTTAATTCATAGTTTTGATGCCTTCAATGTCAATGTACAATTTTCATAGTCATGAAAATACAGAAAAATCTTTAAATGGGAAGGTGTGTCCAAACTTTTGGTCTGTACTGTATATGGAGTACTAACATCTTTAAATGGACATATGGGCTCTCTACAGATGGATGCCTCCATAATCAGACGGGACATGCGGGACATGCTGAAAATGAGAGAACGCATTACTGCTTGTAGCGCCGGCGTCCCTGCCCTCTGCTAGGCAGGGACGCTGTTCCCCTCACCCCTCTGCTCCGAGCCCGGCGTCCTCCTCCCGCTCTGCTGGCAGCGCGCGCTCCTTCCCGGCCACTGTGCTTAGGGCGCGCGCGCTCCCTCCCTCTTAAAGGGGCCGTGCGCGCCGTCCTAAGGAGTCCCCGGCCAATGGCCGGAGGACTTCACCATATATAAGGCACCTCCTCCAAAATGGAGGTGCCCGAGCAATGTTGTTGCACTGTTCACTACTCTGCTTCAGCCCTCAGGTCCCGTTGCCAGTTACCTGCCAGTTACCTGCCAGAAACCTGCCAGTTTGCTGTCTGTTTCCTGCCTGACATTCCTCCTACCTGCTTGCTAGCCTGAGGTCCGACGGTCTGCCTTCCTACTCCTGTCAGTCTGTCTATGGACCAGCTTGCCCGCTCACCTGGGAGCGCACATCTGCTACCTGCCTGCTAGCCTACCTGGAGGCTCCGCCGTCACGTGCTGTGACCACCTGCCATTCCAGAGACTCCTGCCCGCTCACCTGGGAGCGCTCATCTGCTGCCTGTCTGTTGGCCTACCTGGAGGCTCCGCCGTCACATGCTGTGACCACCCGTTTATCCAGAGACTCTAGCTTGCTCACCTGGGAGCACACATCTACCATCTGCCTGCTAGCCTACCTGGAGGCTCAGCCATCACAGGTCGTACCTACCCTTTACCCAGAGACTGCCCCGGTCACTTGCCGTGACCTCCTGCCCGTTCATCCAGAGACTGCCCCGGTCACTTGCCGTGACCTCCTGCCCATTCATCCAGAGACTACCCCGGTCACTTGCCGTGACCTCCAGCCCGTTCACCCAGAGACTGTCCCGGTCACCTGCTGTGACTGCCTGCCCGTCTTCCCTGGTCGCCACCCGCTCCCTTACAAGGACTGCCCCCTTGTATAGTAGCTCAGAGGTTCCGCCTCCCAGACCCGTTACAGTTTGCTCGGGCCATGGAACCCGGTGGCACCCAAGCTCCCTCACTCTCGGACCTGTGTCATGAACTGTCCCGTCAGAGGTCCCAACAGGAGTCCATCCTGGGTCACCTGCGGAATGTCAATTCTCGCCTGGACACTCTGACTGCTCCACCAGCAACCACCGCCAGTGCCATGACTCGCAATCCGGCAGCTCCGCTGCCCACCAATACTATGGTATCCTACCCCGGACCCCGGCTTTCTGCACCTCCTCGCTTCGGAGGCGACTCCGCTCAGGCTCGGGGCTTTATAAATCAGTGCACCCTGCACTTTGAACTCCTGTCCCACCAGTTTAACTCTGACCGGGCCAAAATTGCCTTCATCATGTCCCATCTCACCGGGGAGGCCCTGGCCTGGCTAAATCCTCTATGGGAGAGAGGAGACCCCCTGGTGTCCAACTTGCCTGCCTTTCTCACGGCTTTCCGGAAAGTCTTCGACGAACCCGGACGGAAGATCTCATCCGCATCATCTCTGCTACGCCTCCGTCAGGGAAGTCTCACCGTGGGCCAATATGCCATACGGTTCCGTACCCTTGCCTCGGAGCTGGCCTGGGATAACGACGCTCTGGTATCTGTCTTCTGGGAGGGTCTGTCCGGCCGTATTAAAGATGAACTCGCCGGTCGAGACATTCCTACCACTCTCGATGACCTAATAACTCTTGCCACCCGGATTGACCTACGGTTCCAGGAGCGTGCCAAAGAAGTCACCCATGAGAGGAGGTTCCCACGTCTAGCTCCTACTTTTCAGAAACCCGTCACTCCCTCCGTTTCTCCCCAGGTACACTCTCCTGAGCCTATGCAGGTCGACCAGACCAAGATGGTCAAAACCCGTCAGGACTTACGCCGTGCCGAGGGGAGCTGCTTCTACTGTGGCAGTAAGGAGCACCGGATCCGTACCTGCCCGGAGAGGTCGGGAAACGCCTGTGTCTAGGTTCGCTCAGAGAGGTCGACCTAGACAAGAATAAATCCTCTCCATCTCTGCTGCTGTCAGTCTCAATTATCTGCGGGGAGAATCGTTATTTCGAACTAGCCCAACTTGACTCTGGAGCGGCCGGGAATCTTATTTCACAGGCCCTGGTAGAAAAATACCGCATTCCCACCAAACCTCTGGCTATACCATTATCTGTCGCTGCTGTGGATGGGGGCCTCTTACCACGTCCCATCCAACTCATCACCGAATCCATAACTCTGCAGGTGGGAATGCTGCATTCTGAGAGCATCTCTTTTCACGTTCTGCCTGGACTCTCTCACGCCCTCTTACTAGGTCTACCTTGGCTCCAGAGACATGCACCCGTGCTTGACTGGCAGACCGGAGAAGTCCTTCGCTGGGGACAGGACTGTCATAAGACTTGTTTGGTTCCTGTTCACCCCGCCCGTCCTTCTCCTACGCCAACTAATCTACCTGGACTTCCGATTTCCTATTGGTCATTTGCTGATGTCTTTAATAAAAAGGAGGCAGAGACATTACCCCCTCATAGACCATACGACTGTCCTATCGACCTGTTACCCGGTACTACGCCTCCCCGTGGGCGTATTTACCCATTGTCTGCTGCTGAGACCCGGTCGATGTCCGAATATATTGAGGAGAATTTGGCCAGGGGATTCATCCGGAAATCTACCTCCCCGGCGGGAGCAGGCTTCTTTTTCGTAAAAAAGAAGGACGGCTCTCTCCGTCCCTGTATAGACTATAGAGGCCTTAACCAGATCACGGTGAAGAATAAGTACCTCCTTCCGCTCATTCCAGAATTATTTGATCGTCTGAGGGGGGCTAGAATCTTCACCAAACTGGACCTCCGTGGGGCGTACAATCTGGTCCGTATCCGTCAAGGGGATGAATGGAAGACTGCATTCAACACCCGGGACGGCCACTATGAATATCTGGTAATGCCCTTTGGTCTCTGTAACGCTCCTGCCGTCTTTCAAGAGTTGGTCAATGACATCTTCCGGGACCTTCTCTACTCCTGCGTAGTGGTGTACCTGGACGACATCTTGGTCTTCTCTCCGGATCTCCAGACTCACCGGAGAGACGTTTGTCAGGTCCTGCTCAGGCTCAGGCAGAATCATCTCTTCGCTAAATATGAGAAGTGCCTCTTTGAGCAGACCTCGCTTCCGTTTTTGGGCTACATTATTTCTCAGACCGGCCTACGAATGGATCCAGAGAAACTGTCTGCCATCGAGAAATGGCCCCGACCGGAGGGGTTGAAGGCCATTCAGCGGTTCCTGGGCTTCGCCAACTACTACCGCCTCTTCATACCGCACTTCTCTTCCCGGACTGCCCCAATTTCCGCGCTCACCCGTAAGGGCACTAATCCCAGAGAGTGGCCGCCCGAAGCAGAGGAGGCCTTTCTTTCCTTAAAACAGGCCTTCTCTTCCGCCCCGGTGCTGCATCGCCCAGATGGCAACAAGCAGTTCTTCCTGGAGGTTGACGCCTCCTCCTCTGGAGCCGGAGCGGTACTTACCCAAAAATCATCTTCCGGGAGAATGGTAACTTGTGGCTTCTTCTCCAAACTCTTCTCCTCTTCTGAGCGCAACTATTCCATAGGAGATCGAGAGTTATTGGCCATCAAGCTGGCATTGGAGGAGTGGCGTTACCTGCTCGAAGGGGCTCTTCACCCGGTAATAATTTACACTGACCACAAGAACTTGGCTTACCTCCAGCATGCCCAGAGACTTAACCCGCGCCAAGCTCGGTGGTCCTTGTTTTTTGCTCGCTTTGATTTTATTGTTCATTTTCGTCCGGCTGACAAAAACATCAAGGCGGACGCCTTGTCCCGATCCTTTCTGGTGTCTGATCTCGAGGAAGAACCGAAACACATCATCGATCCCGCCAGAGTAATGCAGGTGGCTCCCGTGAGTCTAAATCGTCTCCCTCCCGGTAAGACATTCGTATCAGTACCTGATCGGGAGAAGATCCTACACTGGGGTCACTCGTCTAAACTAGCTGGCCACGCCGGTCAGAAAAAGACCCTCCAGCTTATTACTCGGCACTACTGGTGGCCTACCCTGCACAAGGACGTAATAGACTTTGTTTCTGCCTGTGTGTCCTGCGCTCGCAACAAGGTTCCGAGACATCTGCCAGCCGGTCGCCTCCTTCCGCTCCCAGTACCTGCTGCCCCCTGGCAGCATATAGCAATGGACTTTATAACTGATCTCCCCATCTCTACCGGTTGTACGGTCATTTGGGTGGTCGCTGACCGCTTTTCCAAGATGGCTCATTTTGTTCCCCTGCCAGGCCTCCCGTCTGCACCTGAGCTGGCTAAAGACTTTATCCGCCACATCTTCCGTCTTCATGGACTGCCCCTCCACATAGTGTCGGATCGTGGGGTACAGTTCACCTCACGCTTCTGGAGAGCCACTTGTAAACTGCTAGACGTCACCCTGGACTTCTCCTCCGCTTACCACCCACAGTCTAATGGTCAAGTGGAGCGGATCAATCAGAACCTGACCAGTTACCTCCGGCACTTCGTTAATGCCCACCATTCAGACTGGGTGGATCTCCTGCCATGGGCCGAATTTTCTTACAACAATCACGAGAGCGAATCTTCCTCCAAATCCCCGTTTTTTGTTGTCTTCGGTCAGCATCCTCGGATCCCATTTCCCGTCTCCACCTCGGTGGACAATCCGGCTGCGGAATCTCTTGTTAACAAATTTTCCTCCATATGGGAGAGTACCCGGTCCGCACTCCTTCTGTCATCCGAGCGTATGAAAAGACATGCTGACAAAAAACGTCTGGATCCTCCTCAATTCCGTCCAGGGGATAAGGTCTGGCTCTCGTCCAAGTATGTCCGGCTCAAGATTCCTTCCTATAAGTTAGGGCCTCGGTTCATCGGTCCTCTGGAGGTCATCAGTCAGATCAACCCGGTGGCCTATAAATTGAAACTCCCGGCCAACTTGCGGATCCCTAACTCCTTCCATGTATCTCTCCTCAAACCTGTGGTACTTAACTCTTTTTCCAAGTCTACAGGTACGCCTCCTGCTCCGGTTTCTGCTGAAAACGAATTTGAGGTAGAGAACATTCTGGCCACCAAAAGGGTAAGAGGGAAGACCTTTTTTCTAGTAGATTGGAAGGGGTTTGGTCCTAAAGAGAGAACGTGGGAGCCCCGGGAGAACATCCATGCCCCTCTCATCCTAGCTAAATTTCTCTCTGGCCTAAAAAAGGGGGGGCCTAAAGGGGGGGGGGTACTGTAGCGCCGGCGTCCCTGCCCTCTGCTAGGCAGGGACGCTGTTCCCCTCACCCCTCTGCTCCGAGCCCGGCGTCCTCCTCCCGCTCTGCTGGCAGCGCGCGCTCCTTCCCGGCCAGTGTGCTTAGGGCGCGCGCGCTCCCTCCCTCTTAAAGGGGCCGTGCGCGCCGTCCAAAGGAGTCCCCGGCCAATGGCCGGAGGACTTCACCATATATAAGACACCTCCTCCAAAATGGAGGTGCCCGAGCAATGTTGTTGCACTGTTCACTACTCTGCTTCAGCCCTCAGGTCCCGTTGCCAGTTACCTGCCAGAAACCTGCCAGTTTGCTGTCTGTTTCCTGCCTGACATTCCTCCTACCTGCTTGCTAGCCTGAGGTCCGACGGTCTGCCTTCCTACTCCTGTCAGTCTGTCTATGGACCAGCTTGCCCGCTCACCTGGGAGCGCACATCTGCTACCTGCCTGCTAGCCTACCTGGAGGCTCCGCCGTCACGTGCTGTGACCACCTGCCATTCCAGAGACTCCTGCCCGCTCACCTGGGAGCGCTCATCTGCTGCCTGTCTGTTGGCCTACCTGGAGGCTCCGCCGTCACATGCTGTGACCACCCGTTTATCCAGAGACTCTCGCTTGCTCACCTGGGAGCACACATCTACCATCTGCCTGCTAGCCTACCTGGAGGCTCAGCCATCACAGGTCGTACGTACCCTTTACCCAGAGACTGCCCCGGTCACTTGCCGTGACCTCCTGCCCGTTCATCCAGAGACTGCCCCGGTCACTTGCCGTGACCTCCTGCCCGTTCATCCAGAGACTACCCTGGTCACTTGCCGTGACCTCCAGCCCGTTCACCCAGAGACTGTCCCGGTCACCTGCTGTGACTGCCTGCCCGTCTTCCCTGGTCGCCACCCGCTCCCTTACAAGGACCGCCCCCTTGTATAGTAGCTCAGAGGTTCCGCCTCCCAGACCCGTTACACTGCTGCATTGGGCAAAATCGGAGTAGTGGAAGACGTTCTGCCATTAACCAAGGAAGTTAAAAAAAGCCTCTCAAAATATTGAGGCATTGCTGAGTAAAACTGATGACTTGGAAAATAGGCTTCGGCGTAATAATATTCGCCTTGCTGGAATCCCAGAAAAAGCGGAGGGAAATTGTTATGATCTGCAACATGAACTAAGGAAAGATAGGGGAAAGCTGTCCCTACAGTAAGGCTAAGCTGAATCCCTACGATGTAGCGGGCTGCCTGTTCCTGGCGAACAGACCCGCCTTAGTCCTCGGCTAGTCTGAACAAAGACCTATAGCATAAGGGGAGGGGTCCCTAAAAGAACTAAGGACTGGGACAAAAAATGGGACACCTCCTAAACAGAGAAGTAGTTGCAGAACACAAAAAGCAAACTGACAAAAAGGTACTAGAAGTCCCAGAAGGGCCAAGCGAACTGACAGAGAAAGGCACCGAAGCACCTGGCTAGAGAAACAGTCAAACACTGAAGTCCAGCACAGCCAAAAGGGCGGAGCTGGAATATAAAGGCAGATGGTCACGTGACCGCAAAACACAAAATGGAAAAAACAAACAGGAGGGTTCTAACAGAAATAATTTGGTGGACTTCTTTGAGAACTGGTTAATTACTACATTTGGCAAAAGTGAGTTTTCCAACATGTTTGCAATAGAATGGGCTCATAGAGTCCCTCAAGACCCCTACCACCAGGAGCTCCGCCGAGGTCAGTTTTGATCAAACTGCTCCACTTTAAATACAGAGACAAAATCCTAAAGCTGGTACGGATGTCTCAAGACTTGTGCATTGCAGGCTCTAAAGTTTCCATTTTTCCAGACTTTTCTGTGGAGATTCAAAGAAGAAGACACAGTTTCAAGACATAAAGAAAAGACTCCGTCTGCTCAAGCTAAGAGTATCAGCTCTTGGGGCAACACACTTTTTTGACAACCCCAAGGAAGCCCTGCGATGGTTGAATATTCATGAACGCCAACTAAGAAACCGTTGAGATATATAAAAATGTCTTATCCTGGTCTAGAGGTTTCTGGATGTGCCTCGTGCATATGGCAAAATGTTTGAGTATATGGGGTTATATATATGCTCTCAATGCATATGGCAAGATACATGTTATAACCGTTCATAGAAATGTTATGGTTCTGCTATCTTTATCTTTATATCCTGTTACAATAGAAAGTGTTAAAAGAAAAATAAGGAGAGAAAAAAGGGAGATATTCCTGCATGGCATATAAAATATTTGTCTACAGCGCCTCCCCAGGTAAACTGAAATAATACAAAATATAGGAGAACTCCTTGTGTCCCTGTATATAGGAGTTGTTCCTTTGTGTGAGATCTACATGGGGTATAAACAAGGGCTGGTTCTTGATACTCTTTGGCCACTGTTTAGAGTCCAGTGGCTACATGTCCTAGTCTTAGGTATTTTTTTGGCTCAAGTTGTTGGGTGGGGGAGGGTAGGGAGGGAGGGGAAGGGATGTTTTGTTTTATTCAAGTTGTGTCTAGACCTTATGATAAAGGAGTACAGAATAATCTAAGTGATAAGATGCAAGGGGCAATGTATACCAAGTAGTGATGATCGAGCATGCTCGTTGCTCGAGATTTACATGCATGCTCTGGCGACTACCTATTATCTTCAGCGTGCTCGGGGGGTTAATTTTCCGTCGCTCCGTGAAAATGATTTGCGACTGTTTGACAGCTTTAATACATGTGAGGAATGCCTGTTTTTCCAGCATTCCTCACATGTATTAAAGCAGTTGCAAATCATGTTCACAGAGCGATGAAACCTTAACCCCCGAGCACGCTGAAGATAATAGGTACTCGCCCGAGCATGCTCGTAAATCTCGAGCAACGAGCATGCTCGATCATCACTAATACCAAGTCTAACAAAAATGGCAGGTCAGGCTAATTTTATTTCATTGAAAGTGCGAGGACTAGGGGAACCTAACAAAAGACATGCCATCCATAAAAACCTCAAAGGGTTCAATCACACTGTGGTGTGCTTACAAAAAACACTTTTGACACCAGAAAGTGCTCAATCCTTAACAAAATGCTGGAGGAGCCCTGCCTTCCACTCCACATTCAGCTCATATGCCAGAGGAGTTAGCATATTAATATATCAAAACTTAGCATTCACCTGTGAAAAATCTTTGATAGACCCAGAAGGAAGATTTATCGGTTTAGTATGTCTTTTGTATGGGGTACGGATATGTATAGTGGCAGTGTACATTCCGCCCCCTTTTTCAATGAAAGTTATACAAATGATACTTCCTTTCATATCTGAATATCCATCTACCCCATTGGTTGTTATTGGAGATTTTAATACTTACCTTAATGCTACTCTAGACAAATATCGTGGGGTACAGATAAGGAGCAGAGGAGACAAAACAACACTGGCCCGTGTGATACGGGAACTGCAATGGGTTGATGTTTGGAGCAACAAATTTCCGCTGGTGCGACAATACTCTTGTTTTTCGGCCTCACATTGGTCTTTGTCAAGAATAGATCTTGCCCTGGGAAATAAATTTCTGCTACCTTGGATTGCTAAAGTAAAAATATCTCACAAAGCAATTATCTGATCATTCCCCATTATTAGTAGTTCTTAATATTCTCGCGTTAATTGGCAGGGTGAGGTGTGGAAGTTTAATATTGGCTGGCTTTATTTGAGAAATGTGAGGAGATACCTAAAAAATTGCTTTTCTTGTTCCAAGATAATGTAGGTTCAGCATCATCTTTAATAATATGGGATGCAATGAAAGCCTGAGGGGTATGTTAATCAAAGAGATTTCCCATATCAAATCTAAAAGCTGTTCCCTCACTCAAACTCTGCAGCGCAGTTTGGATGAAATGGAACAATGTTATGTGGGTACACCCTCTTTGATCCATAAAGATAAATGGGTGGTGGCACAAAAACGTCTAAATACTCATCTCCTTGAGCAAGCAGAATACAAGAGATTTTTCACTAAATAAATCATCCTCTAACCACAATAGCGGGAGCACAGCAGGGTTCCTCAGCAATTTCTGCAATCAAAACTTCTAATGGATACATGGTTACCGACCCAGAAGCCATTTTAATAGAATTCTTTAGTTTTTTTCAAGCAGTTATATTCTTCAAAACTTTGTAAAACACCTGAAGAAATTGATAATTACATTATTGGTCTGCAACTGGCTCAGTTATCGGTTGAGCAGAGGGAGGCCTTGGATGCGCCCATCTTGGTGGAGGAGCTAGAAGTAGAATTGAGCACTCTCCAAAACAATAAGGCCCCGGGTACAGACGGGATACCATCTGAATTATACAAAGAAATGGGTTCAGTTATACTGTCTAAGCTACTGGAGGTGTTTCAAGAGGCATTCAGAGTGGGGACATTACCAGATTCCATGTGTGAAGCAGCAATAGTTCTAATCCCTAAAGCAGGGAAAGATCCAACACGTACTCATATAGGCCCATTTCATTGTCAGTGGATATAAAAATTCTAGCCAAGGCACTGGCTTTCAGACTTCTTAAAGTCATCACACATTTGGTACATGGAGACCAGACGGGATTCAAGCCCACGAAATCGACCTCAATAAACCGGAGACATCTATACATTAACCTCCAGATGCAGCCCCTAAATGTGGGAGAGAGGGCTGTGCTCTCACTCGATGCAGCGAAGGCTTTCGACAGCGTCGAGTGGGAGTACCTTTGGTCGGTAATGAGGGCTATGGGCTTTGGAACATCCTTCCTCTCATGGATTAAACTGTTAAACTGTTATCCTAGAGCTAAAATCAGAGCTAATGGCTCCTTGTCAAACTCCCTTAAATTGTGTAGGGGGACTAGACAGGGGTGTCCTCTCTCTCCCTTGCTATTTGCCTTGGCTATAGAGACAATTGCTGTTAAATTATGAGATAGTAGAGAGGTGAAAGGCTTTATCTACAATACAGTAGAGGAAAAAGTTGCATTAAATGCAGATGACCTTCTGATGTTCCTTGGAGATACTGATAGTTCCCTGGTAAACACTATTGCAATTGTAAATGAATTTGGAGATCATTCGGGACTTCGAATCAATTGGGGTAAGTCTATATTAATGCAGGTAGATGAATTAGCTCAAAACTGTAAAGTACACCAAACACGCTTGACAGCGGGACGGGAATTTAAATATCTAGGAATTCATATATCTGTTAATATTAGAGCCTTTGTCTATTTGAACCTGCTCCCCTTATACGCCAAGTTTCAACAAAAAATCAATACCTGGTGCAAAACGAATGAGCGAATCTGGTTAAGATGATACTGATGCCCCAACTGCTTCCAACTGATGATACTGATGCTCCAATCCACAATGATGATACTGAAGCCCCAATTCCAACTGATGATACTGATGCCCCAATCCACAACACCCCGGTATGGCTTCCTCTGAAACACTTTTACAAATTTCAGGCTGTGTTTATGGAACTGATTTGGAGGAAGGGGAGTGCTCGCATTAAATATGACACGTTGCAGAGGCAAAAAGAGGAAGGGGGTCTAGATGCACCAAATCCATGGCTGTATTTCTTAGCTATTCAACTTCAACAGTTCAAACTACTGCAGGGTAATATTGTGACCGTGCTGCAAGATCATACAGATGGTATCCCGATTATCCCCTTTTTGGACGTTGGCTACCAGGGGAGGCAGCAAAAGAAGCTTCCAACAGTGCTCCTTATGATAAAGACATGGGAAAAAGCTAAGCAGTTGTTAGATATAGATGGATATACACAGTTTACCCCTATATGACAAAACCCTAGACATCCAGAGATGTTTAGATTAGAGGGCTTTAGCCTCTGGAGAAAAGCTGGTCTGGCTACTATTGCCCAACTCCAGATAAGTGGGATATTTAAAAGTTTCCAACAGCTAAAAGAGGAATTTATTCTCCCAAATCAATATTTCTTCCAATATCTCCAAATACGACATGCTTGACTTAAACAAGACAAAATCAAAACACTTAAAATAGATAATCATTTATTATTTTCTATGGTTACAAACCAGTCATATAAAAGGAGCCATCTCTAGATTCTACAGAATACTAGTAGAACACTTTATTTCCAAACATCCATTAAGCCTTAAAGAAAAATGGGAGAAGGATATTGGTATAATTGATCCTGATTAGGGTTGAGCGAGTATGTTCTGTCCGAGTATGCCCGGGCCGAGCTCCGAGTATTTATAGCTGCTCGGTGATAAGGTTAAATCACTACCTGTGCATGATTTGCGACTGTTTGACAGCTTTATTACATGTGAGGAATGTGTAAGAAATAGACATTCCTCCCATGTAATAAAACTGTCAAACAGTCGCAACTCATGCACACGGGAGCGATTCAACCATGTCACCGAGCAGCTATAAATACTCGGAGCTCGGCCCGAGCGTACTCGCCGAAAGGGTTAATAGAACATACTCGCTCAACACTAATCCTGATCATTGGGACATAATAATGTCCTCAGTTTCACAGCTGTCCACTAGTGAATCCCAGAGATTGTCACCGTTATACCTATTACACTGGGTGTATAGAGCTCCTAAATTTCTCCATAAAATAGGTGGGGGAGCAGATGATGTATGTCCAAGGTGCGGGATGGGTCCCGCTGATATTTTACACATGTTTTGGGTTTGTAGCTCTCTTGAAATTTTTTGTAAACGCACTGTTGGTTACTTAAATGGTGTATTTGATGTAAATATCCCAATGCAACCTATAGTTTGTGTGCTGGAGTATGTAGACAGAGTAATTGAAGACGAAAATGAAAGATTGGCGATTAAAAGGGCACTTTACCAAATAAGAAAAATTATAGCAGCACCCGGGTTAAGTAATTCTCCCCCAAAATTTAGAGAATTTAGTGAAAAGATGCATTTATTTATTATAAGATATGGGGAAGATGAAAAGCCTATCATGATGCGTCAATTTTGTCATTACTAGGTTCTATATTTAGGTAAATTTCTCACTTTTAAATATGCTATATGTTAGAATGTTACATTAAATATATAACAACCTAAGTTACACAGGATGAATATGGGTCTATGGAAAATGGATGTGAGCACACCAAAAGAAGTGGATCTTCAGCTTCCATTTCAAGGTTTCCACGGTAGGCGAGAGTCTGATGTGTTGGGGTACAGAGTTACACAGTAGGGGAGATGCACAGGCTTAGAGCCTTAATGAAGGTAAGCTTCCAGGAGCTCACAACTGAGCATATTAACCCCTGCACTGCTAAAAGAAACCTGCAACGATTAATATAAAAGTGAAGGGTTTCTAATGAGTGCAGGAGTGGGAGGAATCAGACGCTGCGGTCTTCAGGCTCCTCTCTGTCACGGGTTTACCGTGACACCTTGCAAGCTTCAATACAATGTTCACAAGGTAGACAGCAGTGGTGGTCGGTCTCTTAGACAACGAGCTAACTCCTTCATGATGATAGAGGCCACCATCGCATTAGCTTGCTGCTGGTACTTTTCTGTGGGAATGAGCTTGGCTCCAACCAGCCAGGAATATTTCAAGTGAATTATGGCACGCCATGGTATTAGCAGAAACAAAGCCATCCACCATTTCCTTTTATTTTGTAGACGGAGTGGCTGCCCAAACATTAGTTTCTCACAAAGGAGCTGAAGACACAGAGTGGCAGTAGGTGCAAGTTTCTCCAGCATGTTATATATCAGAGCCAGGAGAACAGAAAGGGCAGCATGGTGGCTCAGTGGTTAGCACTGCAGCCTTGAAGCTGGGGTTCTGGGTTCAATTCCCATCAAAGACACAATCTGCAAGGAGTTTGTATGCTTTCCCTGTGTTTGGGGGGGGGGGGGGGAGGTTCTCTGGTTTCCTCCTCAGTAAAAAAGCAGCCATACAGTGTCTGGGAACCTTCACACAGACTTTTCTTAGCCAGGGCTGCTTCTTAGCAGGGTTGGACGGGCCCACCCAAGAACCGAGAATACTCCGGTGGGCCCTGGCTTCTCCTTCATGAGAGTTCATAGCGCAAACCTGGCAGCTGCTATGGGGCTCTTGAGCGGGGGAGAAAGGTGGGCCCTTAGAATCAAATCCTCTGGTGGACCCAATGTTCTTCAGTCTGAGTCTGCTTCTCAGTGACAGTTGTATTTCACCTCAGCCATATTCTTTAGGTTGGTGAAAGGACTGGCATAGAGGGAAACCATATCTACTCCGGCTGTCATTTCTCCCAGGAAGTCTTCTAATGCAGCTTGTTCCATAAGCAATGGCAGCCCGTCCAACATCAGCTCACACTTCTCGGTGGTGCTTCGACACACAGATCTTTCTTTACGCCTTGAATTTCATGAGTACAGAGTTGGGAAATGGCCTGATCTGCAATGCCTTTTGAGAAAAAAACGTGCATAAGCAAAGCCACGGTTTAGGCTGCTGAAGGTCATCATTAAGCGAAACTCATACAGCTTTCCCACAGGCTGAAAGACTACTGCCTGTGCCCTGCTCCTCCGCTGCCGCCGCAACCCGCCCCCAACAACCTTCAACAGCCAGAATGTAAGTATACACTCGAGTGTAAGCCGAGGGGGGCTTTTTCAGCATAAAAAATGTCCTGAAAAGTCAGCGTATACACGAGTATATACGGTAGTTAAAAATTATATACATTTCTCTTCATGTTTTGAATTCGAAAACAGTGTGCAATGTTCCCAATGCATGGAAATAAAAACGAATATAAAGATTTTGAACACACTGCTATTATTTTGAACACTACTATATTCAGGGGGAGTTAGGAGATGAAGGACACATGGAGTACCGGCGCTCAAAAAGGTGTTAGCATTGGTTCACACACTAAAAAACTGGTGACAGGTTCCCTTTAAGGGGAATCAGTCACCAGAAACAACCCCAGGAGGCAGAGACTTGGAAAATGGTCTTTCACACTCAGATCACTTAAAAGGGCTGTCCAATTTAAAATGACAAGTCTGCAGACACTCTTTGTGACTGTAGACTTGTGAATCCTTACAGCGCACTCAATACACACTGTCAGTGCTAGGAACGATGGTCATGTAACTGCAAGTAGGCAATATGCATACTCTCTGCCAGAATTCGATTAGGCCATTTCCAGCCTTGAACAAGTATACTTGCATTGAGCGGGTTCACATTTCCATAGGAGTTAAAACACTTAATTCATATGGAAATGAGTTGTTGCTGCATTCTCAAGAATGCAGCAACAGGTAGGTGGTATAAAGATGTTGATTAGGTTTCAAAGGCCAGGATGTCTATTTATTCCCTTTTAAAGGGGTTGCCCAAGACCAAACAATTGATGCCACTCCCAGGTTCTGCACCTTTTCGCTTATTACTTGTATAGTAATACTTGGCATCGTCTACGAAATAATGCACGGGGCCACTGTATTCCGCCAATTCAACGCTTATATCCAGCAACCAATGAAGCAGTTGTTAGCTGATTTGTTGGCGGTGTTGGACCCCACAGATCTCATATTGATGACCCATCCTACTTACAGGTCATAAATTGTTAATTTCTGGACAACCTCTTTACATGACCCCAGCTATCACTTTTCCTAAAGTCACCCTCATTATGCTTTATCTGTCCCTTATTTATATCACAGAGGCAATATGGATTTGTCTAGCTATACATAGTTACTGCGACAATTTGTAGATTTGATTACAGAGGGTTGGTATTCTGTGACTTAGAAGAAATACAGAAGGAAATACTGTGTACTGGATACTGGAAAAGGTGCCAATTGTTTATAGAGAATGCACTTGAATGGGAGGCGGATGTGCAGTTACAAGCGGCGGCCACTACAACTTGACGGCCAGCAGCTGACGTTGGAGTTAATGTGACTGGGGGCGCATGGCAGTGATGTCATGCGTTCCTGTCGCTAGCATGCAGAAGTCAGCTACTGGCTTCAGAAGAGGATACTGCGGGGTGGGGGAGCGGAGGGAAGGTGAAAATGTATTTTTAAATCAGTGAGTATACAGTGGCCATACAACTACATGGATGACTATGGGATGTGCATTATACTACATGGATGACTATGGGCTGTGCATTATACTACGTGGATGACTATGGGCTGTGCATTATACTACGTGGATGACTATGGGCTGTGCATTATACTACGTGGATGACTATGGACTGTGCATTATACTACGTGGATGACTATGTGCTGTGCATTATACTAAGTGGATGATTATGGGCTGTGCATTATACTACATGGATGACTATGGGCTGTGCATTATACTACGTGGATGACTATGGGCTGTGCATTATACTACGTGGATGACTATGGGCTGTGCATTATACTACGTGGATGACTATGGACTGTGCATTATACTACGTGGATGACTATGTGCTGTGCATTATACTAAGTGGATGATTATGGGCTGTGCATTATACTACGTGGATGACTATGAGCTGTGCATTATACTACGTGGATGACTATGTGCTGTGCATTATACTACGTGGATGACTATGGACTGTGCATTATACTACGTGGATGACTATGAGCTGTGCATTATACTACGTGGATAACTATGGGCTGTGTATTATACTATATGGAGGACTGTGGGGGGCGCATTATACTATATGAAGGATATGGGCTGTGTATTATACTAATATGGAGGTGCATTATACTATATGGAGAACTATGGATTGTGCGCATTATACTATATGGAGGACTATGGGCTGTGAAGTATATTAAATGGAGGACTATGGGATGCATTATATTATGTGGAGGACTATGGGGGGGTGCATTATACTATAGGAAGGACTATGGGTTGTGCATTATACTATATGGAGCACTATGAGGAGTGCATTATACTTCTGCTATGTGCAATGCCTATCCCGTACATAGCCCTGCGCTGTGCTTCAGCAAAATGGCCGCCGGAGCATGTGCAGATTGAGATCTCGGGAGACTTAGATTGCACACAGGTGGACTTCCTTTCACTAAGCATGTGACTTATGAAGGTAATTGCTTGCACCAGAACTTTTTAGGGGCTTTATAGCAAAAAGGGTGAATACAAATGCGCATTACAATTTGTTAGTTATTTGATCCCATAAATTTAATTTATGCCTATATTTTTCTCACTTCTCCAACTCAGATTATTTAGTGCTGATGCATCACACACAAATCGGATTACAAAAATATTTAAACACGTTGTGATGGAACAAAATACACTGCTCAAAAAAATAAAGGGAACACTCAAATAACACATCCTAGATCTGAATGAATGAAATATTCTCATTGAATACTTTGTTCTGTACAAAGTTGAATGTGCTGACAACAAAATCACACAAAAATCATCAATGGAAATCAAATTTATTAACCAACTGAGGCCTGGATTTGGAGTCACCCCCAAAATTAAAGTGGAAAAACACACTACAGGCTGATCCAACTTTGATGTAATATCCTTAAAAAAACAAGTCAAAATGAGGCTCAGTATTGTGTGTGGCCTCCACGTGCCTGTATGACCTCCCTACAACGCCTGGGCATGCTCCTGATGAGGTTGCGGATGGTCTCCTGTGGGATCTGCTCCCAGACCTGGACTAAAGCATCCGACAACTCCTGGACAGTCTGTGGTGCAATGTGACGTTGGTGGATGGAGCGAGACATGATGTCCCAGATGTGCTCAATCAGATTCAGGTCTGGGGAACGGGCGGGTCAGTCCATAGCTTCAATGCCTTCATTTAGCAGGAACTGCTGACACACTCCAGCCACAGGAGGTCTGGCATTGTCCTGCATTAGGAGGAACCCAGGGCCAACCACACCAGCATATGGTCTCACAAGGGGTCTGAGGATCTCACCTCGGTATCTAATGGCAGTCAGGCTACCTCTGGCGAGCACATGAAGGGCTGTGCGGCCCTCCAAAGAAATGCCACCCCACACCATTACTGACCCACTGCCAAAGCGGTCATGCTGAAGGATGTTGCAGGCAGCAGATTGCTCTCCACGGCGTCTCCAGACTCTGTCATGTCTGTCACATGTGCTCAGTGTGAACCTGCTTTCATCTGTGAAGAGCACAGGGAACCAGTGGTGACTTTGCCAATCCTGGTGTTCTGTGGCAAATGCAAAGCGTCCTGCACGGTGTTGGGCTGTGAGCACAACCCCCATCTGTGGACGTCGGGCCCTCATACCACCCTCATGGAGTCTGTTTCTAACCGTTTGTGCAGACACATGCATATTTGTGGCCTGCTGGAGGTCATTTTGCAGGGGTCTGGCAGTGCTCCTCCTGTTCCTCCTTGCACAAAGGAGCAGGTAGCGGTCCTGCTGCTGGGTTGTTGCCCTCCTACGGCCCCCTCCACGTCTCCTGGTGTACTGGGCTGTCTCCTGGTAGCGCCTCCAGACTCTGGACACTACTCTGACAGACACAGAAAACCCTCTTGCCACAGCTCGCATTGATGTGCCATCCTGGATGAGCTGCACTACCTGAGCAACTTCTGTGGGTTGTAGAGTCCGTCTCATGCTATCACGAGTGTGAAAGCACAACCAACATTCAAAAATGACCAAAACATCAGCCAGAAAGCATTGGTACTGAGATGTGGTCTGTGGTCCCCACCTGCAGAACCACTCCTTTATTGAGGGTGTCTTGATAATTGCCAATAATTTCCATCTATTGTCTATTCCATTAGCACAACAGCATGTGAAATTGATTGTCAATCAGTGTTGCTTCCTAAGTGGACAGTTTGATTTCACAGATGTTTGATTCACTTGGAGCTATATTCTGTTGTTTAAGTGTTCCCTTTATTTTTTGAGCAGTGTAGATAAAAAGCCAAGGGGGGGTGAACACTTTGGCAAGCCACTGTAGATCATAGAAAGCTTAATAAACTGATACCTTGATATCTGAGATCCGATGTCTTATTCCAGAGCAATCCACGTCGTTCTTCTATATGAAAATGAGCTGCTGAGATCAATGGGTGGGATACTGATCTGCATGAGAACCTACCTCCAGAGCTTATTGCAAATGAAAGGGGGCATTACCTGTTTGAGACAAGTAACTGATACAGAACAGTAGAACTAAACTTTGTCTTATTACAAACAGCTCTCACAGCTTTGCTGTGTTGCAACACTGCCTGCCTGTGGGATGGAAGCGGAAGCTGAAGCTGAGAGGAGCCAGCAGATGTGTCACTTATAATCACGCACAACTCTGCAGTGAGATCAAGAAAGCAGGCCATCAGCCATTACACAACACACTGTTAACTCCCCATTTAATTTAAAATAGGCACTAGAGGCAAATTCTCATGGAGAACTATGTCTGGCCCATAGATCTTAACAGATCCATTACATATAAGAAAAATGTGGATTTCTCAGGACGAAGACATCGGATTAGACATAGCAAATTATCATTTTATTCAGATTCCTATGACCTACACGCCCATATAGATGGATTAGGAGGTTTGATCCTACTGACAGATTCCCTTTAAGGAGTCAGCATAATAGAGAAAGTGTGTAAATTCAAGTTCATGAAGAAAACAACCATTCTTAATAGCATATGCCAAAAATATATAATTATTTTACTCGCAGATGCCCTTATAAGAATTCTACATTTCCCACATTGAAAACTAAAAAATTGCTCAACATCTCTAAATTTACTAATGTTTATTCACATCTTATTTAGGGTAAACATTTTTTCCACATTACGAGCAAGAAAATGGTTTCTCTCCTTTTTGTATTCTCTGGTTAACAAAGTCTGATTTATGAGTAAAACATTTTCCATAATCTGAACATGAAAATGGTTTCTCTCCTGCATGAGTTCGCTCATGTCTGATAAGATCTGATTTATGGGTAAAACATTTTCCACATTCTGAACATGAAAACGGTTTGTGTCCTGTGTGACTTCTTTGATGTTTAACCAGAGAAGATTTCTGTGTAAAACATTTCCCACATTCCAGACATGGATATGGCTTTTCTCCTGTATGTGTTCTCTGATGTTTAACAAGAGCGGATCTTTGGGCAAAGCATCTCCCGCATTCCATACATGAAAACGGTTTCTCCCCCGTGTGAATTCTTGCATGTTCAACAAGAACTGATTTTTGGGTAAAACATTTCCCACATTCAGAACATGAATATGGCCGCTCATCATTGTGCGTTCTCTTGTGTATAGAAAGGCTTGAGTTGTGCTTAAAAAGTTTACCACAATCAGAACATGGAAATAGTTTTCCTCTGTTGAGACCTACATTTTGATCAAAGGAGGGTTTGTTGCGATCACAATGATCAGATAATGGTTCTCTGCTTTGAAGAAGTAAAGCTATATTTGGATCAATGGTAAGTTTTCCAGATTTATCATAGTCACTATTGTCTTCTACTCCATAATTTGAAGGTAAAAGGAGATGTCTCTTCATGTCTATGGTGAAGTCATCTGCTGGGGAGAAAACAATTTTATTATTTTGTGTTTTTCTAAAACATATAGTCAATCTATAACATTCATACTGAAAAGCTTTGACAAGACATTCTAGGATGTTGTGCTAAGTACCACAATATTTATTTACTAATGAAACAAATTGAAATCACAACAATCTGTCTTCAAAGTACGTTCTGTAGAATCCTCACTTATTTATGTAGTGATCACCGAAAACCTTGTACATGCAATAATAAAAATTAATTAAAGACTTTAATAGCAATTCAGAAAACTGTATAAAGGCTTGTTCACACACTGCGTTATTTCCACAGGAATAAAACGCAGTGTTTTACAGTACCAGCAAAGTTATGGAGATTTCTGAAATCTCATGCACACACTGCTTAGTTTTTCCTTACAGATATGAACAAAAGCATTTTATTAAATCTGCAGCATGTCAACAAGACTATTTTGCGCAGTGCTTTCCTGCCAACACACTGGTTTTTGCTCAATGTGTGCACATACCCTAGGGATGAATATTGCGCTAGCCTGCGCTTTAACGGGTGCAGGTAATCTGAAGCGCAGGCTAGCGGGAAACGGCCGTCATCCTCCAGATATGCTCTCCCCCTCTCTGCAGCCCATTTTATTGTGTCGTTAAATAAAGACTTTGGATTTTAAAAGATCCGGTAAGTGCCGCTATTTTCTCTATTTTATTCTATTCATCTATCTATTTTGGTGAGCACCTGTTACCACCAGGTTGAATTGCTCAAGTCCAGGATTGGAATGATTCAATACACATTGGCATTTGTTGGCAGCTAGTTTCTCTATTCCAGAAGCATACCCTAGGGATGATTTCACAGTCTTTGGCATTAGTTCAGGTCAGTAGACCCATGACCAGTTCAGAGATTGCAGTCTGAAAACCAAAGTCCGTACTCAGACTGTGAAAGGCGGACATGTGCAGCTGTTCATATACAGTGAAGCAATGGCTGGATTACACCAGAACATGCTGGTGGCACCACCACCTTACTCAGGACATGTTGGTTGGGAGCACATCAAAGATGATGTACTGTTGGCATCCCATGTTTACCACTGGACTGTGCATCCAGCCAATGCCAAGCAGAGACAACTTTAAAAACATCAGCTCTACTACAACACAAGAAAGATTAATGCTTTCAGCACCATGGTGCAGCTAGATACCAGGCCAAAAACTGTAGAATACAGTGAAAGTGAAAATGCAAGTGCAGTGCTGAAGAGGTGCACATATATTCTCATTTTCTAAATTCTCCTGGGCATTTGTGAAAAAATAAGTTATGCCTAATGTAACAAAGCATCTTCAAATGCTCGCCTTGCTAACTTGCGAGTGGTGTAGCCATTCCAGAGGGTTGGCTATGGTCTCTAGTTAATATTAGTTATTGCATTTCTATAACACAATTTCTAAAAAAAATGCAATGTCTACGGTCAGTCTTGCAGGTCGGCCCAATAGACTCCCACATGGTAATTTTACCAACCGCTCCCATTTTTTCCATTTCAAAGTGATGAGATAATTATATAAACTAGTTAATTAGCACCCGTCCAATCAGAAAAACCCTTCTGTTGGCATGTACAAAAAGCCAGTAAATTAAGTTGCTACAATTCATATGGAATACAATGTTATAAAAATATAAACTCTCACAAATATAAAAATATCTTTATTTTAGAATATTAAATTGATTTCTACAAAAGATACAACAACCATACTTGAAGCACTCCAGCATTATTGGCATATATAATGCTCACCATTAATATTGTAATTTATTTAATCCCACCTCAGTTACCTCTATCCATCTCCTCTCCCTTCGTTATGGGAAGTTGGGTCATGTGACCCCAGCACGCTAATCAGTCCAGTACATGCGCTAGAGTGTAGACAGGAAGTCAGTCTCTGATTGAGAACTACAAGATGTCAATCACTCATCAGTTCCTTCCTGACAGCTCAGATTCTCCCCCTCCCTGTCCGTCTGTATGTCCTCCCATGCAGCTAAAAGTATAGGTGAAGGCTTATGAAACGGTCTAAAAAAACCCAACCAGTCTTTGCTGCCCATAGTAACCAATCATAGAGCAGCTTTCAAGAAAAAAAAAAGCTGTGCTGTGACTAGTCAAGGGCAGAAAAGAACCATAGACTATAAAGTGAAAGCCGCTCTATCGTAAAATGAAAGCTACGCTGTGATTGGTTGCTAAGAGCAACAACGTTTTTGTATTAGTTTAATAAACCTGGTGTATTATTTCTGCTTTATATCATACTCCAAGACTGCTGTATACATCAAATAGGATACACTGAAATGCTGCTATATACAGCACATAGGATAGATACACTGAGGCTCTGTAGCATATATCATATAGGATACACAGACTGCTGTATACATCTCATAAAATACACTGAGGCTCTGCTGTATATATTAAATATGGTACACATATACTTTGCTGTATACATCACATAGGATACACAGAGTGCTGTATACATCTCATAAAATACACAGATTCTGCTGTATACACATCGGAGACACAGATGTATACATGAGCAGCTTTATTAATGGCTGCCAGTAGACAGGAACAAGAGCAATGTGAGGATACTTTGGCATCATGGGAAATGCAGTCCATATTAGGGGAACCATATCCGAGGTGAAGAAGGGTTCAAGATGTCAGACACCCCTGATATGAGAGATCAAGTAACATGAGGCATACACAAAAAACATTCTGCATTATTAAGTATTCTTTAAGAATAGCCTAAGTAGCACATTTTACATGCATTTTTTGCTGGAATATTTCTTTAATAAATAAATGCTCTAAAAAGGAATATGTATGACAACTGGTTTAATGCATAAACATTTCAGACACTATAAATAGATGAACGAATTCTCCACTTTGTGGATACGTTGGTGTTTATTAAAAGAGGATTTATGGGTAAAACCGGACCCACATTGCAAACATGAATATGGCTTCTCCCCAGTGTGGATTCTCTGATGCTCAATTAAAACAGATTTCCGTGAAAAAAGTCTCCCACATTCTGAGCATGAAAATGGCTTCTCTTTTGTGTGAATTCTCTGATGGGTAACAAGAATTGATTTGTGGGCAAACTTTTTCCCACATTCCAAACATGAAAATGGTTTCCCCAGTATATGTATTCTATGATGTTCAACAAGAGTTGCTTTCCGAGTAAACCGTTTCCCACATTCCACGCATGAAAATGGTTTCTCTCCTGTGTGAGTTCTCTGATGTTCAACAAGGACGGACTTCTGAGCAAATTTTTTTCCACATTCTGAACATGAAAATGGTTTCTCTCCTGTGTGAATTTTCTCATGTTCATTAAGAACTGACTTCTGTGCAAAACTTCTACCACACTCTAAACATGAATATGGCTTTTCCCCTGTATGAATTCTCTGATGTGTTTCAAGATGATGTTTGCGTGTAAAACATTTTCCACAATGTTCACATGAAAATGGTTTCTCCCCTGTGTGAATTAACTGATGTCTCTCTAGGTGATGCTTACGTGAAAAATATTTCCCACACTCTAAACATAAAAATAGCTTCTCGTCTGTGTGATTGTCAACATCAGTAGATTTTTGGATTAAACAGTTCCCACATTGTGAACATGAATACGATGGCTCATCACTAGAAGTTCTCTTGTCCAGAGAAAGATTCAAGTTCTTTGTAAAATTTCTCCGGCACTCAGAACAGGGGACTATTTCCCACGACTCTCTGCTGCGAAGAGCAGGGGGTAATTTGGGGGCAGTATGGCGTTCTCTAGATTTATCTTGATTGATATAAGGATCTTCTGTTTTATTACCTGGAAATAAAATAAAATGTCCTTCTGGGTTCCTGGCGCAGTCATCTGCTGGAAAAAAAAATACTTTTAAAATGTTATTGTGAATCTTTTTATTAACATTCTTATTGAAAGTTTTTCACACAAGATATTTGTTCTTGTGTAACAAGATAAAGTAGCTATTACCTCAATAAAAGAGGAAATGTTTTCCTGTCATAACCAAAAGAAAATAACAGATCATTATATAACTAAAAACCTTAAAAGAAATTTTTAACACTATGGATACTATCATTAGAATAGGTCATGAATATCAGATCAGTGAGGGTATAACATCCATCACCCCCATGGATCATCTGCTACGAGCTCCAGCAGCAGCAGGATGTAAACTGTATGTAGCGGCACAACAGCGCTCTGTCACACTATTTTGTAACGGCTACAGGCAGCAACAGAGTGCCAGAGTGGTGGTGTTCTTCACGGAGCATCTTTTCTCATAATTGCACCATTCCTCTGTTACGGCTTATGGATATTTATGGATTGAAAATTAAGTGTTACTTTCCCCTTATCAATGAAAAATGCAACCTGAGAAATAAAATAGCAGAATATAATGTGACGGCAGTTCCACGTCCAACTGTGAGTTCAATCATCTTAAAAGGGGTTGGCCACTACTTTTTTATTGATGGCCTACCCTTAGCATAGGCCATCAGGATCTAAATCGGTGGGGTGTGACACAGAGCACTCTCACTGGTCAGCTGTTACCGGCGGCCGCAGGAAGTTCTCGGATGCTGCCGGAACACAGCAGCTCTGACAACCCCTTTATCCAAAAGTTGTATAGATGTCTTTGAAGCCCTAGGATCTGAGGTCTTCATACCTATGCAAAAAATGTGACTGCATTATGCTCGTATTACCATTTACACACATTTATCAAAAAATGCATGAATGCATTAGACCTCATTGGGGCATTTTACATCAGTTATCCTGATATACCAGGGTTATTTGGCTTTCAGGTGAGATTTATGGAAAACGAAAGAAGTTCACGCTACAGTGATATTTTATCATGAAAGTAGGGCATTTTATTGAAACAAAAACCAACAAGCGTGGTGGATATACCCATCTAAAAATGTCAATGTCTGAATAACTTGTCATGTGGCGTTGAGCATCAATTACAGCTTGAAAACAATGTCTCATGCTGTTCACAAGTTGAGTTTATTGTCTGCTGAGGCATGGCATCCCACTCTTCTTGAAGGGCAGCCCTAAAGTCATTGCGGTTCTGGGGTACAGCGTTACGAGTCTCTACACGGTGACTCAGCTGATCCCATTGGTTTTCTATGGGATTCAGTTCTGGAGAAAGTGCAGGCCACTCTATTTGAGGTACCCCAGTCTCCAGCAGCCGTTCCTGGTGGTGTAGTGCCTGGTGGTGTAGTCAGGTACCGTTGCAGGTCATCTAGCTCACAGGCCACGTTGATATAAACAGAATTGAATGGTCTGACATGACACTTGGGTGCTTCTCACCTCACTTTACCCCCGAAAGGTGGTTTGCAAGTTAATGACCAGGCCAATTTTTACAATTCTGACCACTGTCACTTTATGAGGTAATAACTGTGGAACGCTTTAACGGATCCACCTAATTCTGAGACTGTTTTTTTGTGACATATTGTACTTCATGATGGTGATAAAATTTCTTCGATATGACTTGCGTTACTTAGTGAAAAGGTCGGAGATTTGGCGAAAATGTCGAAATTTTCAAACTTTGAATTTTCATGCCCTTAAATCAGAGATACAGGTGCATCTCACAAAATTAGAATATCATCAAAAAGTTAATTTATTTCAGTTCTTCAATTCAAAAAGTGAAAGTCATAAATTATATATTCATTACAAACAGTGTGATCTATTTCAAGTGTTTATTTCTGTGAATGTTGATGATTATGGCTTACAGCCAATGAAAACACAAAAGTCATTATCTCAGTAAATTAAAATAATTAACAAAAAACACCTGCAAAGGCTTCTTACACATTTAAAAAGATCCCTTAGTCTGTTTCAGCATGCTCCACAATCATGGGCAAGACTGCTAACTTGACAGATGTCCAGAAGGCGGTCATTGACACACATCACAAGGTCCCAGAGTTCCAATTTTCATTTGGAAATCAAGGTCCCAGAGTCTGGAGGAAGAGTGGAGAGGCCACAATCCAAGCTGCTTGAGGTCTAGTGTGAAGTTACCACAATCAGTGATGGTTTGGGGAGCCATGTCATCTGCTGGTGTAGGTCCACTGTGTTTTATCAAGGCCAAAGTCAGCGCAGCCGTCTACCAGGAAATTTTAGAGCACTTCATGCTTCCCTCTGCCGACAAGCTTTTTGGAAATGGAAATTTCATTGTCCAGCAGGACTTGGCACCTGTTCACACTGCCAAAAGTACCAATACCTGGTTTAAAAACAATACTGTGCTTGATTGGCCAGCAAACTCGCCTGACCTTAACCCCATAGAGAATCAATGCGGTATTGTCCAGAGGAAGATGAGACACCAGACCCAACAATGCAGACGAGCTGAAGGCTGCTATCAAAACAACCTGGGCTTCCATAACGCCTCAGTAATGCTACAGGCTGATCGCCTCCATGCCATGCCGTATTGATGCAGTAATTGATGCAAATGGAGCCCCGACCAAGTATTGAGTGCATTTACTGAACATACATTTCAGAAGGCCAACATTTTGGATTTTAAAATAATTTTTCAAGCTGGTGTTCTAAAGTTCTAAAATATTCTAATTTACTGAGATAATGACTTTTGTGTTTTCATTGGCTGTAAGCCATAATCATTAACATTAACAGAAATAAACACTTGAAATAGATCACTCTGTTTGTAATGACTCTATATAATATAGGAGTTTCACTTTTTGAACTGAAGAACTGAAATAAACTAGCTTTTTGATGATATTCTAATTTGTGATATGCACCTGTATGTCACACAAGATAGTTAAGAAATAACATTTTCCACATGTCTACTTTACATCAGCCCTATTTTGTAACCAAAATATTTTTTTGTTAGGAAGTTATAAGGATTAAAAGTTGATCAGCGATTTCAAATTTTTCCAACAAAATTTACAAAACTATTTTTTTTTTTTTTTAGGGACCACATCACATTTGAAGTCACTTTGAGGGGTCTACATGATAGAATATACCCAAAAGTGACACCATTCTAAAAACTGCACCCCTCAAGGGGCTCAAAACCACATTAAAGAAGTTTATTAACCCTTCACGTGCTTCACAGGAATTTTTGAAATGTGGAAGAAAACAATGAACATTTAACTTTTTTTCACAAAAAAGTTACTTTAGACCCATTTTTTTTTATTTTCGCAAGGGTAAGAGGAGAAAATGGACCACAAAATTTGTTGCGCAATTTCTCCCGAGTACGCAGATACCCCATATGTGGGGAAAATACACTGTTTGGGTGCACAGCAGGGTTCAGAAGGGAAGGAGCAAAATTGTCTGGAATCGAGAGCGGACGCCATGTTGCGTTTGGAGAGCCCCTGATGAGCATAAACAGTGGAAACTCCCCACAAGTGACCCCATTTTGGAAACTAGACCCCTCAAGGATTTTATCAAGAGGTATAGTGAACAGTTTGAACCCAGAGGTACGACACACAATTTGATATCAGGCCATCATATTGAATATGTTGTCATTAGCCTTGAGTGCAAGTGCTCGCTACTTGAGTTTGCATCGGGTACGAACCATGTATCGTGGGTGCTCGCGTGACATGCTCGAGTCCCCGCCCCGCATGTTTCACGGTTGTTAGACACCCAAAGAAAAAAACATGCGGGGATCGCTTGTGCATGGCAGGCAATCCCCGCGTGTTTTTTTGGGCTGTGTAACAGCCGCAAAACATATGGGGCGGAGACTCGAGCATGTCACTTGAGCACCCGCGATATTCGGTGCATACCCGAACACCCGATGTAAACTCAAGTAGCAAGCACTTACGCTCAACACTAGTTTCCATATCGTCATCATTTTTTTCTCTTTACTGTTGAAAAAATTCCAACCCCAACCCTAGCGTTTATTTTTTACGCCGTTCCTCGTGCGGTATAAGTGATTAGACGACTTTATTCTGAGGATCGGTGCGACTACAGCGATACCAGATTCATATTGGGTTTTTACGTTTGGCAGCTGTCACACACTAAAAGACACTTTTTTTTTTTGCAAAGACTAATTTTTGCAATCATTTTTCCATATTTTGGCCGACAGTCACGTAAGGGCTTGCTTTTTGCGGGACAAGTTGACATTTTTATTGGTACCATTTTCGGGCAAATGACATTTTTTGATCGCTTTCTATTCTGATTTTTGGGAGCCAGAATAAACAAAAACCAACAATTCAGGAATTGCTTTTTTTATGCCGTTCCGTATGTGGTAAAATTGATAAGGCAGCTTTATTCTTTGGGTCCGTACGTTTACAGAGATACATTTTTTTTATGTTTTGGAGCTTTTACACAAAAACTATTTTATATAAAAAAAATTTTTAGCATCACTATTTTGTGAACTATAACTTTATTTTTCGGCTGATGGAGCTGTATGGCGGCTTGTTTTTTGCGGGACAAGATGACGTTTTCATCGGTACCATTTTTATTTACATTCGGCTTTTTGATCGTGTTTTATTACATTTTTTGATTGGCGTTATGATGATAAAGCATTGTTTTTTGCTTCGTTTTTTTAAATTTTTTTTACCGTGTTTAATAAAGGGGTTAACTAGTGGGACAGTTCCGGAAGCGGCGATACCAAATGTGTGTACTTTGGTTTTGTTTTTTCAGAATAATATTTATTTATGGGTACAGTATATTTTTATTTTTTTTGGGATTATTTTTTCATTTATTTTTTTTTCTTCACTTTCTTTTAGTTTTATACTTTGTCCCACTATGGGACTTTCATTTTTTGCAGACTGATCGCTTGTATAGCATAGGGATGCAGCAGCATCGTTGTGCTATGCAGGCTGTCAGCTCTGCATTGGCACAAGTTAGATAGATCGTGCACGATCTATCTAACTTCCTGATGCCTGGTGACCCGGATGTTGTTATGACAATATCGGGTCACCATGGCAACGATCGGGACCCCGCGCACACAGTGCGGGGTCTCCGATCCAAGGTAAGAGGGGCTCTCTTACCTCTGCCTGCTCCCGCAATGCTGCGATCACTTTATATAACACCACAACAGCTGCAGCTCTCAATTCAGTCACCCCCTCACACATACCATAGCTCGCCCACTCAACAGGCAACCCTGGCACACCAACCTGACTTAAGAAGTGTGAAGGGCCTCCAGGGTTGCTGAGCGGAAAGGGAAAAGGTCCCACTCCAACGAGCACTTCATCGCATTCAAACAGTCCCTCACTACCTTCAAGTCCACACTCACCACAGCAAAACAAACCTACTTCTCATCTCTCATATCCTCCCTGTCTCACAACCCTAAACAGCTATTCAAAACATTCAATTCTCTTTTCCGTCCCCCAGCACCTCCTCCCTCTCCTCTCATGTCAGCCAAAGACTTTTCCTCATTCTTCAAGCAAAAGATTGATACCATCAGACAAAGCTTTTGCCTAAAGTCCCCACAAACCCTCCTCATAACTACTCAACCATCCTCCTCCAAAACCAGCTTCTCCACCATTATGGACGATCAACTCTCCTCTTTACTTTCCAAATCACACCTCAATATCTGCAAACTTGACCCAATCCTGTCCCACCTCATCCCTAACCTCACCACAGTCTGCATCCCAACCCTAACCCACCTTTTCAACCTGTCACTAACAACTGGTGTCTTTCCTCATGCTTCAAGCATGCCTCGATCACACCCATCCTCAAAAAGCCATTCCTTGACCCATCCTCTCTGTCTAGTTATCGCCCCATATCACTCCGCCCTTAAGCCTCCAAACTACTGGAACAACATGTCCATTCTGAACTGTCCTCCCACCTCTCCTTCTGCTCCCTCTTTGACCGCCTCCAATGTGGCTTCCGACCGCATCACTCCACTGAAACTGCCCTGACTAAAGTCAGCAATGACCTATTAACTGCCAAATCCAAGCGACACTACTCTGTCCTTCTCCTCCTGGACCTGTTACCTGCCTCTGACACAGTAGACCATTCCCTCTTACTACAGACTCTGTCTTCTCTTGGCATCAAAGACTTGGCCCTATCTTGGATCTCCTCATATTTAACAGACAGACGTTCAGTGTCTCCCACTCACACACCACCTCCTATCTGTCGGTGTCCCCCAAGGTTCAGTCCTAGGACCCCTGCTCTTCTCCATCTATACCTTCGGCCTGGGACAGCTCATAGAGTCCCATGGCTTTGAGTATCACCTCTATGCTGATGACACACAGATCTACCTCTCTGGACCCAATATCTCCTCCCTACTAACCAAAATCCCACAATGTCTGTCCGCTATCTCAAACTTCTTCGCTGACAGATTTCTAAAACTTAACATGGACAAAACAGAATTCATCATCTTTCCATCGTCTCACTCAACCCCCCCAACTGACCTATCCATCAAAGTCAATGGCTGCCCACTCTCCCCAGTCCTGCAAGCTCGCTGAATCGGGGTAACCATGAACTCTTAACCTCTCCTTTAAACCACATATCCAAGCCCTTTCCACTTTCTGCAGACTTCAACTCAAAAATATCTCCTGGATCCGCAAATTCCTCAACCACGAATCTGGAAAAACACTAGTGCACGCCCTCATCATCTCCCTCCTCGACTACTGCAACCTCTAGCTCTTTGGCCTCCCTTCTACCACTCTCGCACCCCTCCAATCTATCCTAAACTCTGCTGCCCGACTAATCCACCTTTCCCCCCGGAATTCCCCGGCCTCTCCTCTCAGGTCAATCCCTTCCCTGGCTCCCCATTGCCTAGAGACTCCAGTTCAAAACCCTAACCATGGCATATAAATCCATCCACAACCTGTCTCCTCCATATATCTTTGACCTAGTCTCCCAGTACTTACCTGAACGCAACCTCTGATCCTCACAAGATCTCCTTCACTACTCTCCTTATCTCCTCTTCCCACAACCGTATACAAGATTTCTCCCGTTCATCCCCCCTACTCTGGAACTCTCTACCTCAACACACCAGACTCTTGCCTACCGTGAAACCTTCAAAAGGAAGGAACCTGAAGATCCCACCTCTTCTGACAAGCCTACAACCGGCAGTAACCTTTGCTCACCATTCGCTGCACGACCAGCTCTACCCTCACCTACTTTATCCTCACCCATCCCCTGTAGATTGTGAACCCTCGCGGGCAGGGTCCTCGTTCCTCCTGTATCAGTCGCCGACTTGTATTGTTCAAAACTAATTGTAATTGTTTGTGCTATGTATATCCCTTTTACATGTAAAGCAACATGGAATAAATGGCGCTAGAATAATAAATAATAATATGTACCTATTAAGGCCCAGGTCACAGGTACATATTATTACGCCCCTCGTCAAAAAGGGGTTAAATGTGCACCGGGAGTTGTGTAGCATTCATCATCCGGTTCCAAAGGGCATTGTTCACAATGAACCAGTCATCATTGTGGGATATGTCCATAGGATATCCACTTCTCTGCCATATTTCTGTGACTCTTCCAGTCTGTCTGTATCTCTGTTGCAACCTGCTGATGACACTCTGACACTCTAAGCTCAGTGGCCACTTCCGTCTGAGAACAACCTGTTTGAAGCCTCTTAATGGCGAGGTACTGTTGATCAATTGTTAGGTATCGTCTTGGTCTCATGATGTCAAAATATGAACAGGATGATGAGGGGGGACTGTTTAAATACCAATTCTAATTAAACCCCGAAATGTATTGCCCGATTAAATCAAACACCTGTTGTGAATTTTGCCATTAAGTTCCTTGTTGTAGAATATCAAGTTGAGTAAAACGTACTGAAACACTGAAAAGTTGGATATGTGCATTCAAAAGTTTATAGACGGTCACATTAAGTTCACCTGAAAAGGTTAGAGTGCATTTTAGGATCATCCTGAAAGTTTCACCCGAAAGACAAAGATCCCTAACTTTTTGTGAGCAGTGTACATATACAGTACAGACCAAAAGTTTGGACACACCTTCTCATTTAAAGATTTTTCTGTATTTTCATGACTATGAAAATTGTACATTCACACTGAAGGCATCAAAACTATGAATTACCACATGTGGAATTATATACTTAACAAAAAAGTGTGAAACAACTGAAAATATGTCTTATATTCTAGGTTCTTCAAAGTAGCCACCTTTTGCTTTGATGACTGCTTTGCACACTCTTGGCATTCTCTTGATGAGCTTCAAGAGGGAGTCACCGGAAATGGTCTTCCAACAATCTTGAAGGAGTTCCCAGAGATGCTTAGCACTTTTTGGCCCTTTTGCCTTCACTCTGCGGTCCAGCTCACCCCAAACCATCTCGATCGGGTTCAGGTCTGGTGACTGTGGAGGCCAGGTCATCTGGCATAGCACCCCATCACTCTCCTTCTTGGTCAAATAGCCCTTACACAGCCTGGAGGTGTGTTTGGGGTCATTGTCCTGTTGAAAAATAAATGATTGTCCAACTAAACGCAAACCGGATGGAATAGCATGCCGCTGCAAGATGCCGTGGTAGCCATGCTGGTTCAGTATGCCTTCAATTTTGAATAAATTCCCAACAGTGTCACCAGCAAAGCACCCCACACCATCACACCTCTTCCTCCATGCTTCACGGATGGAACCAGGCATGTAGAGTCCATCCGTTCACCTTTTCTGCGTCGCACAAAGACACGGTGGTTGGAACCAAAGATCTCAAATTTGGACTCCTCAGACCAAAGCACAGATTTCCACTGGTCTAATGTCCATTCCTTGTGTTCTTTAGCCCAAACAAGTCTCTTCTGCTTGTTGCCTGTCCTTAGCAGTGGTTTCCTAGCAGCTATTTTACCATGAAGGCCGGCTGCACAAAGTCTCCTCTTAACTGTTGTTGAAGAGATGTGTCTGCTGCTAGAACTCTGTGTGGTGTTGACCTGGTCTCTAATCTGAGCTGCTGTTAACCTGTGATTTCTGAGGCTGGTGACTCGGATAAACTTATCCTCAGAAGCAGAGGTGACTCTTGGTCTTCCTTTCCCCTGGGGCGGTCCTCATGTGAGCCAGTTTCTTTGTAGCGCTTGATGGTTTTTGCAACTGCACTTGGGGACACATTCGATGTTTTCCCAATTTTTCGCACTGACTGACCTTCATTTCTTAAAGTAATGATGGCCACTCGTTTTTCTTTACTTAGCTTTTTTTTTCTTGCCATAATACAAATTCTAGCAGTCTGTTCAGTAGGACTATCAGCTGTGCATCCACCAGACTTCTGCACAACACAACTGATGGTCCCAACCCCATTTATAAGGCAAGAAATCCCACTTATTAAACCTGACAGGGCACACCTGTGAATTGAAAACCATTTCCGGTGACTACCTCTTGAAGCTCATCAAGAGAATGCCAAGAGTGTGCAAAGCAGTCAACAAAGCAAAAGGTGGCTACTTTGAAGAACCTAGAATATAAGACATATTTTCAGTTGTTTCACACTTTTTTGTTAAGTATATAATTCCACATGTGTTAATTCATAGTTTTGATGCCTTCAGTGTGAATGTACAATTTTCATAGTCATGAAAATATAGAAAAATCTTTAAATGAGAAGGTGTGTCCAAACTTTTGGTCTGAACTGTACACATTTGCAATTACACTAGCATTTTGATTATAATGCCGTGTCATTGTGGCACAAATAACATATGCTTTCCTCTTGCTGATTTTTGCACTTGCATTTGCACCTTGTTTATTATGCTTTGGATATGTCTGCATATAGAAATCCTATTTCACTTCTGGGATCTGTAATATATTGTCTGTACCCCCCTTTTTGGAGGCCTATTGCCCTATGTTTTTAAATATTTCTTGTTTTTATGCATGAATATTAATAAAATTATATTTTAATTTATCAAGCTGGAATCTTTTTTTATCTGACCGCACTTCAATTTGCTGTAACAGATACAGGTTGTGAATCTATGGGGAAGATGTTATCTAGAAGATAACTCCGCCTCCAGAGCCTATTTTAAATAAAAGGGGGAGTTACCAGTGTGAGACATGTAACTAATGCAGAACAGGAGAAACGAAATTTGTCTTTTTGCAAACACATTTTTTGCAGCTCTCCGAGCTCTGCTTTCTATAACAATATTGCAACCCTGTCTGCCTGTGAGAGGGAGGCTGAAGCTGCAGATATGTTAGATATAATCACACACAGCTCTGCAGTGAGATAAGGAGAGCAGAGAGGGGCCATTACACATCATACTGGTAACTCCCCCTTCATGTAAAATTAGCTCTGCAGGCGGAGTTATCTTCCAGGCAATGTCCCCCCCATAGCCTGGAAGAGGTCATTTACATAAAGTGATAAGAGATGATTTATCAAAAAGGCATCTGATATGAGGCATACAAGTATAACTTTTTTGTTCAGCAGTCTATAACCTGTATGCACATATTAATAGTTTAGGTAGGTCAACTGTAGTGAAAGATTTCCTTTGAGGCTAACTAAGGCAGCTAAGTGCTGCTTGAGTATTCAGGAAAAAACCCACTCGGCTACCACATGCTTTTCCAGAAGTCAACCCCATCTGGCTGTCTAATTATCTTCCCAGCAATTCCTGACTGCAATCCTGCTACCTGCTACTACGGCCATGCTCATTCCAGTTAATCCTGATGCTATTGCACTCTCAGCTCTGCTGTGTCAATGACATGGTAACAAACTAGTCACGGCTTTCAAGGTACCAAATTATCAACTCTTCTCAGCTACTCCTGACTGTAACCAGCAACTACTATTAAGCTCAGTCTAGTTTCTTCTGGTACTCTCAGCTCTGTTGTGCTAAGTTACAGGTTAACAAACTTGTCAATGCTATTAATGTACCTGATAATTTTTTCTGTTATTCCGGTGCTATTGCACACTACAACTCTGCTATTTCTGTGTGTAACTGCACTACTGCTAGCAATATCCCAGTTTGCCAACACATCTCTGCTGTTCTTGTACTACATACACATTTGGCTCAGCTACATATAGAGCTTTGAGCTATGTTTGCCCATCTGCTGTCCTCCATACCCTGCTGTACTAGCCCTCATTGGTCCACATGCTATTACACAAGTCCAGCTCCGCTGCATCATTGCCTCCTGTCCGTGGTGCTCAACCTGAGCTACGGCTTAGAGGATCCACCTTACCTGGTGAGCCAACTACAAGAATTCTTGGGACAGTTCACCCATCTCTACCAGAGTTCTACACAGGGCCTTATCCAGGTTTTTTTTTTTAAATAGCAGGCAGCTAATCCAGTTGCCAAATTATTTTAGCCATCCATGAACTCCACTTGTTTTAAATTTGAGGAGCAAAAACCTCCAACGTGTGAAAGTAGGTTCCCCTGTTAGTAACTGGTTATGTTTTATGCTGCAGAAACTAAGATGTTTATACAGACAAGATTCTGGGCCCTAAAGTTTGCTAGAATTTGGCTTAGGGCAAACTGGAATGCAGGGTCAAAAAAAGTTGTTTCCCTTTAAAGGGTTTTTCCACGAATAACAGTTATCACCCATCCACAGATCACCTATCCATCAAATTCCTGGCGGTCCCACTGCTGAGACCCACAATATCATTAAATGGAGGGTCCCAGCCTCATTTCATCGACATGAGTGATGTTGCTCATCAATGACTACAGAACTGACGGACAGAGTTGTACTCACCTGTCTATTTGCATCAGTCTCAATAACATCGAATAAGTCAACACTGCATAAACTCATCACTGACATATTCGGCTGCTGGAACCCATAAAAAAAAACCCTACCATGCAAAAATACCATGCAGTTTGCAACAACTGTGATTTTCACCTCTTTTGTTTTCCTGGACTTTGAAATAGGTCAAGATAATATCAACAGACTGTCTACCCAATACACTTCCCAGCTGACACCCAGCAGCAGAGCCAAATCCAATACTGGTCATTTAAACCCTTAAACTTTTATGGTCATGGTCCATGGAGACAAAAACATTTTGTGTGTGTGTGTGTGTGTGTGTGTGTGTGTGTGTGTGTGTGTGTGTGTGTGTGTGTGTGTGGGGGGGGGGGGGGGTTAAAATCTAAAATGCTACATATTTAATATCACAGTAATTGTGACAAACTGCTGAATAAAGTTAACATAGTTACACTGCAATGAATGCTGAAGAAATGGTAGATTTGGTGTAGATAGCACCACTTCAAACCATGGGCAGTATGCATCACAGCCATGTATGTCTGACTCTGAACCACTGCAGGATTTAAGAGAAAAACATTTAACTTTTACTAACCGGCGAGGATCAGCTATTAAACGTGCGTGTATAGGCACAGACCTACCAATCGCGATCAGCAGGCGGGGAGAAGCCGCCAAGGACCAACCTGTTCCGACTAGTTTGCAGTGCAGCTCGGTCCCCGCTGGCTATGAAACTATGTTTTTCTCTGAAGATCTGCAACTTTTCAGAACCAAAACATATCTGACTGAGATTGTTGCCCATTGATTGGGCAGCATGCATCGGATGTCAGGTTCACTTTAAAGGCTATGGACACCTTTGACATGAAAAAAAAAAAAAAATTTAGATTGCCCTAAGTTTCAGTTTGCAATCTTCATTCCTCGACTCATTTTCCAAGCACCGATATGCAAGTTGCAGCAGCTCCTAGTCTCAGACCATTACATTACATACTGCATGTTGTCTTCACGAGGTGTCGTGTATCAGTAGTGATTCCCATACAATTCCTTCATGCTCTTTACTCCTTAGAGCACATTTTCTCTGCTGTCCGAGAACAGACATTTTTTATCCTCTTCATACTCTAACCTGCGGTGTTCAACCCCCCCATGGGCAGCAGGTTGGCCATCACCGCTCTGAAGTGTATCAATTCTTCTATTGGTTTTCTTATAATTATTGAAATAATTAATTTGTAAAAAACGACAATATGCAAGCTGATATATTTTTCCTTTAACTGACAAGGACATTAGTTATTACATTACTGAAAAAGTTATTCTAATTTTTATTTATGCAAAGTCAAACAATTTTCTAATACAAAACAAAGAACCTCCTAAAAAAATAAAATTAAATAAAATCACATTTAACTAATACTTAAAGGGGTTTTCTGGTTTCATAAAAAAATTGAAAAAAAAACTGAGCCAAGGGTGCTCATTAGTGATGAGCGAACATGCTCCGATACGGTGTTATTTGAGCATGCTCGGGTGTTATCCAAGTATCTTGGGCGTGCTCTGATAATATGTATGTTTGCTAGGCAATCCCCGCATGTGATGTGGCTGTCTACCGCCACAAAACATGCAGCCGCAGGGACTCGAACATATTATTTGGGCACTACAAGATACTTGGATAACATCAGAGCATGCTCAGATAACACAATGTCCGAGCACGTTCACTCATCACTAGTGCTTATGCTTTAAAAGGGGTTATCCAGGATTTTATTTTTTTTTGCTATGGGGCTAACTATCTGCTTCTTCTGCTACCTTTGACCTCATATCAACAGAACAGCTCTTTTTCTTCCTTTCTACTCTGTTGATGGGGTGTCACTGCAGACTTCATGCTGATTGACAACAGGCTCCCCCACTGTCTTAGGCCCCGTGCACATGTTGAGTATTTGGTTAGGTTTTTACTTTAGTATGTGTAAGCCAAAATCAGGAGTGGGTAACGTGTTTCTATTATACTTTTTCTCTGATTGTTCCACTCTTGGTTTTGGCTTACAAATATGGAGGTAAAATACTAACCAAATACTGAACATCCTGGTTTCCTTAAATGTTTCCTATGCTTCCCTCGTTTAGGGATTGTTACTGATTGTGCTTTCAGAATCTCATTTCTCAAAATTTCCCATTATTCCTGGACATTTCTGTCCAATGGATCCCTCATATCCTCTTTCTGAGTCCCTTAAAATCTCTGTCTTTCTGAATCCAACCTTGAAGTCTAGTTTTATAAAATTCTATGATAGCATGATTGCGGCCTCCTAGGGTCCCAGCCACCCTTACCCCCCTCAACCATTTTTCCCTGGAACATTTTTTCAGGCTGCGTGCCCACTATGCGTTTTTCAAGCGTTTTTGCTGCGGACTTTCCGCAGCGAAAACGCTTAAAAAAAGCTTGGTAATACATGCCCCATGGTCCCCAATGATGATCCGCATGTGCTGTGCACATCCTGCAGAAATTTCCGCTGCGGATTATCATTGCAGAAAAATCCACAGCATGTCCATTAATTTTGCGGACACGCAGCGTAATTGCCGCCATTAACTTGTATTGAAATGCTTGATATCCGCATGACTACATGTGCACAAGCGGATATCGCACTGTTCAATGTGCAGATGGTACCCGGGTCTGGAGAAGAGGAGACACATGCTAAAAAGGAAGAAAGAAATGTTTATCAAATGGAAAGAGGAAGGCATATCTAAAGAAGAATTTAATGCTGTCTGCAGGGCATGCAGGGCACGCATCAGATTAGCTAAAGCGGATAATGAATTAAGGCTTGCAAGAGATGTCAAAAGCAATAAGAAAGGATTTTGGGGGGTATGTTTAAAGTAAAAGAAAAGTCAAAAGATGCTATAGGATTTTTATAGGATAAAAATGGTAAAGTGGTAAAAAATGATGCTGAAAAGACCACACTTAAATTCCTATTTTGCATCTGTTTTCTCTTAGGAAGTAAAAGATAGTGAGGGAACACTTAGCTAACATAAATTAATTCAAGTCTCCAGGTCCTGATGAATTACATCCTAGGGTACTGAAGGAGATAGCAGAGGAAATTATTGAACAACTCTCCATAATCTTTGAAAATTCTTGGAGAACAGGAGAAGTCCCAGAAGACTGGATAATAGAGAATGTTGTCCATATCTTCAAAAAGGGAAAGAAGGTGGACCCAAGGAACTATAGGCCAGTGAGCCTTACTTCTATACCAGGAAAGATCTTTGAACAAATTATTAAACAACATGTATGCAAGTAACTTTATGAGAACTGAGTGATTAACCAGAGCCAGCATGGGTTTGTAACTAATAAGTCATGTCAGACTAACAATTTCCTTCTATGACAGAATCATTGACTGGGTGGATCAAGAAAAAGCAGTAGATATAGTATATCTTGACTTCACCAAAGCATTTGACAAAGTATCTCAAACCATCCTTATTGAAAAAATTATCAACTATGGAATGGACAAGGCAACTGTTAGGTGAATTCATAACTGGCTTAGAGACCAAACCCAAAGAGTCGTCATAAATGGCTGCACATCCAGTTGGAGAAATGTCTCAAGTGGGGTACCACAAGGCACTGTCCTGGGCCCTGTGTTGTTAAAAATCTTTATCAATGGTTTAGATTTAGGAATTGAGTGTAAACTGATTACATTTGCTGATAACACAAAGCTAAGAGGGATAGCTAATACTAGAGAAGAGAGAGAGGATTCAAAAAGATCTAAACAAACTTGAACTGTGGGCAGCAACTAACAGTATGGTTTTTTAACCGGTTCAGGACCGCCCACTGTACATAAACGTTGGCGCTGCCTGGGCTCTGTGCAGCGCCGACGTTTAAAAACGGTGGGTGGTCCCGCAGCGCTCAGGACCCCCAGGGTCCTGCTAGCGCTGCGGTACCGGTTCAGAGCGATAGCTCTGACATGTGGCATCATGGGGACCTGATTGGATCAGGTCCCCATGATGTTAACCTGTTCCTATCTTCTAGATGCCGCGATCCATAGCGATCGCGGCATTTAAAAGATAGGGACAGCCGGTGGTCGGCGATCGGGACCCCCCACATACCTGTCAGCGGCGGGGATCCCGGTGCTGTGACCTCTGACATCATCGAGACCTGATTGGCTCAGGTCTCGATGATGTCAGCGTCACACCAGCCAATCAGAGAGATCACCAGGGAAGTTTGTTTTAGCAACAAACTTTCCCGGGCGATCTGCCTGATAAATGCAGTTTCTCCTCCGATCTCAGTGAGAGAGCAGAGGAGAAACAGTGTGACAAGAGCTGTCAGCCTTGCCACTGTGAAAGTAAAAAAAAAAATAAATAAAAAAGAAAGTAAGAGTTAGGGTTAGTGAGTCTGTCAGATCAGTCCAGTCAGATCTGTCAGTCAGATCAGTCCAGTCAGATCTGTCAGTCAGTCAGTCCGTCCTGTCAGATCTGTCAGTCAGTCAGTCCTGTCAGATCTGTCAGTCAGTCAGTCCTGTCAGATCTGTCAGTCAGTCAGTCCTGTCAAATCTGTCAGTCCTGTCAGTCAGTCAGTCCTGTCAGTCAGTCAGTCCTGTCAGTCAGTCAGTCAGTCCTGTCAGTCAGTCAGTCCTGTCAGTCAGTCAGTCAGTCCTGTCAGTCAGTCAGTCCTGTCAGTCAGTCAGTCAGTCCTGTCAGTCAGTCAGTCCTGTCAGTCAGTCAGTCAGTCCTGTCAGTCAGTCAGTCCTGTCAGTCAGTCAGTCCTGTCAGTCAGTCAGTCCTGTCAGTCAGTCAGTCCTGTCAGTCAGTCAGTCCTGTCAGTCCTGTCAGTCAGTCAGTCCTGTCAGATCTGTCAGTAAGTCAGTCCTGTCACATCAGTCGGTCAGTCCGGTCACATCAGTCGGTCAGTCCTGTCACATCAGTCCGGTCAGTCCTGTCACATCAGTCCGGTCAGTCCTGTCACATCAGTCCGGTCAGTCCTGTCACATCAGTCCGGTCAGTCCTGTCACATCAGTCCGGTCAGTCCTGTCACATCAGTCCGGTCAGTCCTGTCACATCAGTCCGGTCAGTCCTGTCACATCAGTCCGGTCAGTCCTGTCACATCAGTCCGGTCAGTCCTGTCACATCAGTCCGGTCAGTCCTGTCACATCAGTCCGGTCAGTCCTGTCACATCAGTCCGGTCAGTCCTGTCACATCAGTCCGGTCAGTCCAGTCCGGTCCCGTCCTTTCAGTCCGGTCCGTTCAGTCCAGTCAAAAAATATAAAAATAAAATGGCCCGTCAGACTTATACCGCAGAGGAGGTGTATGCCCTGCTGTGTTCTGACACTGATGACAGCGCAATCTCAGATGGAGATATGGATTTTGAGGGCTTTAGTAGCGGCGACACTGAGAGCCCAGAAATGAGCAGTGATTCTGTTCCATCCTCAAGCCCAAGGACCAGTACAGCAATAGGGGCAAATAGCGCTACTGGAGAAACGTCTCCAAATTAGGGAACACTGCCCAGTACAAGCGCTGTCCCTGCTACTAGTGAATTGGCGCACCCCAGTGTACAAGGGGCGTTGCCACATGATCTAGCATTTCCCAGATGGGAGGCTTCAGATTCGGCTGCTCCATTCAGCCCTGATTTCAACGCCATTCCTGGTATAAATGTGGAGGTGGAAGATTTTGGACCAATTCATTTTTTTAATTTGTTTTTTACAGACAGCTTGCTAGAGCATATTGTCGTGCAAACAAATTTATACGCGTCCCAATTCATAAGCCAGAATCCCCGATCTTACTATGCTAGGGCAAATTTATGGACACCAACTAATGTCCCGGAAATAAAAAAATTTTTAGGACTTACATTTGCCATGGGGCTTGTTAAAAAACCGAGCATTCGATCCTACTGGTCCAACCACCCTGTTCAAGCCATCCCTATGTTTTCAGTCATTCTGCCTAGGACCCGTTATGAAATGCTCATGCGGTTTTGGCATTTTAACGACAATAGTCAATGCCTGCCCAGAAATGCCCCAGAACATGACAGGTTATATAAAATTAGACCCATCATTGAAAATTTGTCAGAAAAATTCTTAAGCCTCTACACCCCAACACAAAATATTTCTATAGACGAGTCCCTTGTAAAATTCAAAGGAAGACTGCACCTCAAGCAATTTATCCCATCTAAAAGGGCAAGGTTTGGAATAAAGCTCTATAAAATGTGCGAAAGTTCAACCGGATACACATCCGCTTTTCGCATATATGAGGGGAAAGAGCCAACTAAACCCACCAGGATGCCCTACTTATCTGGGGACATCTGGAAAAATTGTTTGGGAGCTGATAAGTCCATTTTTTCAAAAAGGCTACAATCTATATGTGGACAATTATTACACCAGCATACCCCTATTTAAAAGTCTGGTTGAACACAACATCGGGGCTTGTGGGACCATCCGTAAAAACCGTCAGGGGTTTCCACAACCATTGGTCAACCAAAAGTTTCAAAAGGGGCAGTCAGGGGCTGTACGCAACGGAGAGCTGCTTGCCCTGAAATATAGGGATAAGAGGGATATTTTTGTCCTCAGCTCGATCCACACAGATGCCACAAGGGCCACTGTAGAACTAGGATCCACCACTCCGAAGCAAAAACCTGTGTCAGTCATTGACTACAACAAACACATGGGGGGTGTGGACCTTGCAGACCAGGTTCTACAGCCATACCAGGTATCAAGAAAGTCCTATACCTGGTATAAAAAGTTGGTTATTTATTTGTTTCAGGTGGCCACATACAATTCTTTTGTGTTGTACAAAAAAGCAGGAAATTCAGATCCTTTTCTTGATTATCAAGAAAAGGTAATTGAAAATCTTGTCTTTCAAAGTGTTAGCCCCGCTCATCCATTAGAATCTGAGGATGTGAAAAGACTCACTGAGCGACATTTTATTGCACTTATTCCAGCAACGGAAGCAAGAAGGAACCCCCAGAAAAGATGTCGTGTATGTACTAAGAGAGGAATGAGGCGTGATAACCGCTACTATTGCCCACAATGCCCATCATTGCCAGCCTTATGCGTCACTGACTGCTTTAAAATCTTCCACACAGAACCACGTTTTTAAACTGTAAAAATGTATCCCAATTTGTCATTCAAACATTTGGTTCATTTAGTGAATGACACATTCGAGTAGAGCTCACTTAATTTCCAGGGGGGGTTCTCCAGAATCTAAACCTTCCATTGCGTGCTTGTTTCTGGAAATCATCCATTGAGTTAAAATGGTCACTAAACCCATAGATGAATTCCCAGAGGGGTTTCATTTCCAAAATGGGGTCACTTCAGGGGGGATTCTTTAGCTCTGGTACTCTGAAAAGTGCCAGAACAGCATAATCCCCCCTGAAGTGACCCCATTATAGGAATGACACCTCTGTGGGAATTCATCTATGGGTTTAGTGACCATTTACCTATCTACTTATTTTCCCACCACTAGATTAATTTATACAGAGGAGTAGATTGTAAAATTCGGTCACTTGTTGTGGGTTTCCTCTGTTTAGGCACCTCAGGGGCTCTCCAAATGCAACATGGCGTCCGCTATCCATTCCAGTCAAATTTCCATTCCAAAAGTCAAATGGCGCTCCTTACCTTCCAAGCCATGCCGTGCGCCCAAACAGTGGCTTTGCACCACATATGGGGTATCAGCGTGCTCAGGAGAAATTGCACAACACATTTTGGGGTCCATTTTTTCTGGCTGCCCTTGTGAAAATTAAAAATTTGAGGCTAAAGTAGCAGTTTTGTGTTAAAAATGTGTTTTTTTATTTTCACACTTCAACATTATAAAATTCTGTGAAGCCCCTGGGGGTTCAAGGTGCTCACCACACATCTAGATAAGTTCCTTGAGGGGTCTAGTTTCCAAAATGGGGTCACTTGTTGGGGGTTTCCTCTGTTTAGGCACCTCAGGGGCTCTCCAAATGCAACATGGCGTCCGCTATCCATTCCAGTCAAATTTCCATTCCAAAAGTCAAATGGCGCTCCTTACCTTCCAAGCCATGCCGTGCGCCCAAACAGTGGCTTTGCACCACATATGGGGTATCAGCGTGCTCAGGAGAAATTGCACAACACATTTTGGGGTCCATTTTTTCTGGCTGCCCTTGTGAAAATTTAAAATTTGAGGCTAAAGTAGCAGTTTTGTGTTAAAAATGTGTTTTTTTATTTTCACACTTCAACATTATAAAATTCTGTGAAGCCCCTGGGGGTTCAAGGTGCTCACCACACATCTAGATAAGTTCCTTGAGGGGTCTAGTTTCCAAAATGGGGTCACTTGTTGGGGGTTTCCTTTGTTTAGACACCTCTGGGGCTCTCCAAATGCAACATGGCGTCCGCTATCCATTCCAGTCAAATTTCCATTCCAAAAGTCAAATGGCGCTCCTTACCTTCCAAGCCATGCCGTGCACCCAAACAGTGGCTTTGCACCACATATGGGGTATCAGCGTGCTCAGGAGAAATTACACAACACATTTTGGGGTCCATTTTTTCTGGCTGCCCTTGTGAAAATTTAAAATTTGAGGTTAAAGTAGCAGTTTTGTGAAAAAAAGTTAAATGTTCATTGTTTTCTTCCACATTCCAAAAATTCCTGTGAAGCACCTGAAGGGTTAATAAACTTCTTGAATGTGGTTTTGAGCACCTTGAGGGGTGCAGTTTTTAGAATGGCATCACTTTTGGGTATTTTCTGTCATAAAGGCTCCTCAAAGTCACTTCAAATAAGATGTGGTCCCTAAAAAAAATGTTTTTGTAAATTTTGTTGTAAAAATGAGAAATCGCTGGTCAACTTTTAACCCTTACAGCTTCCTAACAAAAAAACATTTTGGTTCCAAAATTGTGCTGATGTGAAGTAGACATGTGGGCAATGTTATTTATTAACTATTTTGTGTGACATATCTCTCTGATTAAAGGGCATGAAAATTCAAAGTTTGAAAATTGCAAAATTTTCGCCAAATTTCTGATTTTTTCACAATCAAACGCAAGTGATATCAAAGAAATTTTACCACTATCATGAAGTACAATATGTCACAAAAAAACAATCTCAGAATCAGGGGGATCCGTTGAAGCGTTCCAGAGTAATTACCTCATAAAGTGACAGTGGTCAGAATTGAAAAAATTGGCCCGGTCACGAAGGCAAAAACAGGCTCTGGCGCGAAGTGATTAACAGGGAGAAATGCAAAGTCCTAGATCTGGGCAAGAAAAATGAAAAATGTATATACAGAATGGGTGGAATAGGGCTAAGCAACAGCACATGTGAAAATGACTTGGGTAAACTAATAGATCACAGACTGAATATGAGTCAACAGTGTGATGCAGCAGCAAAAAAGGCAACACAGTTCTGGGATGTATTAACAGAAGCATACAGTCTAGATCACGTGAAGTCATTACCGGTCTTTACTCCTCTTTGGTCAGACCTCATCTAGAAAACTGTGTCCAGTTCTGGGCACCACATTTTAAAAAAGACATGAAGAAACTGGAGCAAGTTCAGAGAAAAGCGACCAGAATGGTGACTGGTTTGCAAACAATGTCCTATGAGGAACGGTTAGAGGATTTAGGAATGTTTAGCTTGCAAAAGAGAAGATTGAGAGGAGACTTAATAGCAGTCTACAAATATCTCAAGGGTTATCACGCTGTAGCGGGATCAGCTTTATTCTCATTTGCACAAGGAAAGACTAGAAGCAATGGGATTAAACTGAAAGGGAGAAGATACAGATTAGTTATTAAAAAAAAGTTTTAAAAGTGAGCGTGATCAATGAGTGGACAGACTGCCACGAGACGTGGTGAGTTCTCCTTCAATGGAAGTCTTCAAACACTGGCTGGACAGACATCGGTCTGAGATGGTTTAGTGAATCCTGCATTGAGAAGGGGGCTGGACACCATGACCCTGAAGGTCCCTGCCAACTCTACCATTCTATGTTTCCTGTGCTGAGATAATCTTATAAATGTGCCCCTGCTGTGTACTGTATAATGGCCGTGTCTGACCGTGCAGGAACATGGTCTGATCATACCAAAGCTCCTGGGCAGGGAAGGAAGCAAAAGAGTATACAGACATTACAGCATGGATCACAGCTGATTCTTTCTTTGAGGTAAAATATTGTCTAAAAACAGGCAGGGAAACGTTTTTTACTTAAAACAAGAATCAGCTGTGATCCCCTGCTGTAATACTTCTATACTCTTGCTTCCTCCCCTGGCCAGGAGATGTGGTATGATGAGACACTGTCAGACACAGCCATTACACAGTACACAGCAGGGGAACATGTATAAGAATCTCAGCACAGGAACATTTTATTTAACACATCCAATTGTGGAATTTATTTGTATTCCAAGATCTGTTGATTAAAATGTACTTTTGTTTGTGGCACAACCCCTTTAAGCCTGATAAGTGGTTGTGTGCACACAAACCATCCAGGTGAGCGCAATCGTGCATATCCTTCTATATTGTTACCCAGATAAGACCCTATTTGCACTTTGTCTTCTCTCCAGTTTCTCACTCTTGGATCTTTACTACAGGCAAACACATTTCAGAAGATGTCAAACAAGGTTGTGGAGCAGCCTGAACATGGAAAATAGGCAGCAGTTACCACTCACCTGCAATGACATCTACGCGAACATCCTCCTCTTTACACGGACAATCACCCATCACATACGTCTCTTCATCACTCGCTGAAGACTCTACTTTAATGTCAAACAGCTCTTCAGCCTAATGTCATGTGAACAAATAGTGCAAAATTCAGAAAATGAAGTCGTATACTGGCAATATAGTGTCACCTACTAAGACTGCAACAAGAACATTTGGAAACCGGTAACAAACATAACAGCACAAAGTTGAGTAAATTATGAATGACAATTCCCTGCAATAACTCTAATGTAGATAAAGGGAATGCAGAACTTACAATTATTTTTTTTTTTCACTAATTAGAACCATATACTGACATTTTTTTTATAACCCATATACAGTACAGACCAAAAGTTTGGACACACCTTCTCATTTAAAGACTTTTCTGTATTTTAATGACTATGAAAATTGTACATTCACACTGAAGGCATCAAAACTATGAATTACCACATGTGGAATTATATACTTAACAAAAAAGTGTGAAACAACTGAAAATATGTCTTATATTCTAGGTTCTTTAAAGTAGCCACCTTTTGCTTTGATGACTGCTTTGCACACTCTTGGCATTCTCTTGATGAGCTTCAAGAGGTAGTCACCGGAAATGGTTTTCACTTCACAGGTGTGCCCTGTCACGTTTAATAAGTGGGATTTATTGCCTTATAAATGGGGTTGGGACCATCAGTTGTGTTGTGCAGAAGTCTGGTGGATACACAGCTGATAGTCCTACTGAATAGACTGTTAGAATTTGTATTATGGCAAGAAAAAAGCAGCTAAGTAAAGAAAAACGAGTGGCCATCATTACTTTAAGAAATGAAGGTCAGTCAGTGCGAAAAATTGGGAAAACTTTGAAAGTGTCCCCAAGTGCAGTTGCAAAAACCATCAAGCGCTACAAAGAAACTGGCTCACATGAGGACCGCCCCAGGAAAGGAAGACCAAGAGTCACCTCTGCTTCTGAGGATAAGTTTATCTGAGTCACCACCCTCAGAAATCGCAGGTTACCAGCAGCTCAGATTAGAGACCAGGTCAATGCCACACAGAGTTCTAGCAGCAGACACATCTCTTCAACAACTGTTAAGAGGAGACTTTGTGCAGCAGGCCTTCATGGTAAAATAGCTGCTAGGAAACCACTGCTAAGGACAGGCAACAAGCAGAAGAGACTTGTTTGGGCTAAAGAACACAAGGAATGGACATTAGACCAGTGGAAATCTGTGCTTTGGTCTGAGGAGTCCAAATTTGAGATCTTTGGTTCCAACCACCGTGTCTTTGTGCGACGCAGAAAAGGTGAACGGATGGACTCTACATGCCTGGTTCCCACCGTGAAGCATGGAGGAGGAGGTGTGATGGTGTGGGGGTGCTTTGCTGGTGACACTGTTGGGGATTTATTCAAAATTTAAGGCATACTGAACCAGCATGGCTACCACAGCATCTTGCAGCGGTATGCTATTCCATCCGGTTTGCGTTTAGTTGGACCATCATTTATTTTTCAACAGGACAATGACCCCAAACACACCTCCAGGCTGTGTAAGGGCTATTTGACCAAGAAGGAGAGTAATGGGGTGCTACGCCAGATGACCTGGCCTCCACAGTCACCAGACCTGAACCCAATTGAGATGGTTTGGGGTGAGATGGACCGCAGAGTGAAGGCAAAAGGGCCAACAAGTGGTAAGCATCTCTGGGAACTCCTTCAAGAATGTTGGAAGACCATTTCCGGTGACTACCTCTTGAAGCTCATCAAGAGAATGCCAAGAGTGTGCAAAGCAGTCATCAAAGCAAAAGGTGGTTACTTTGAAGAACCTAGAATATAAGACATATTTTCAGTTGTTTCACACTTTTTTGTTAAGTATATAATTCCACATGTGTTAATTCATAGTTTTGATGCCTTCAGTGTGAATGTACAATTTTCAGTCATGAAAATACAGAAAAATCTTTAAATGAGAAGGTGTGTCCAAACTTTTGGTCTGTACTGCATATTTTTTAATCGTTTCCCTGATGAAGGACCAGTTCCGAAGCATGCGTCGGAGTGGGCGCCGCACTTGACTAGCTTGACACAGAAAGAGGCTCGGATATACTTACAGATAAGCCACGTTCACATTTTCAGTATTTGGTCAGCATTTTACATCAGTATTTGTGAGTCAAAATCAAGAGTGGAACAATCAGAGGAAAAGTATAATAGAAACACATGCACCACTTCTGCATTTTTTTGGGGGTTTACAAGTGCTGATGTGAAATACTGACCATGTGAATGTGGTCTAAGAGAGATAGTAACAGTTTTTAGCAGTGACTTCAGGTTACAAGATGGCGGAGAGGAACTGGTGCTGGAAACAGTAGAAGGCGGCCACAGGTAAGTATTTTACTACACACAGGGAACATACATTACTGATACCTATTTGGTGGTGAAATAAAAAAAAAACATCCCAAGCGATACGCTAAGTTTATTAAGGCAAACACTGAAGGTGTTTCAAGAATCTTTGAAACATGAGAAAGTTTATACTTCCTTTAAAATTCCAGGATTTTTCACCTACTACCACCACTGTAAAGCACTATATAGAACAATTTTGTAATATGCAAAGACAATCTTTTATTGCATGCCCTGGAATTGCCCAAAGCTTTGTATGATTATAGAGTCTCATCAGAGAGATCTACCAATTCTTAAACCGGCCACACAAATTAGATGGCTGTCAGCTGAACAATGCTTCGGCCGATCGTTCGGCCAACAGCCATCTTAGCTGACTGTTCCATACGCAGGAGCATTTGTTCAGCTGAACACGCTTGTATTCTCAATAAGAAAGCCGCCAAATGGCAAGTCGGCTGGTGGATTACCTCCAAGAGATCAATGCGATTGGCACTCTGATATCAAACATGAGCAATTGACAATTCACCTGACCTCAGTCAGCTGGCGCCCCCATACGCAGTAGACAGTCAGCCAAACCAGTCGATATCAGTCTAATGCGTATGGGGGCATTTAGTCCTTGCTATCTACAGATAAAAATTCACCTCTCAATACAAAGACCATATCACATGTTATTGCTGCACACTGCCCTAGTTTTCCACATCCTCATAAAATGGTTGAATTCATGTGAGTCGTACTATATGCAAATAGAGAAAAGAAGAATTTCATCACAAACTGCTGGACTGTAACTAAAACATAAATATATACAGTACAGACCAAAAGTTTGGACACACCTTCTCGTTTAAAGATTTTTCTGTATTTTCATGACTATGAAAATTGTACATTCACACTGAAGGCATCAAAACTATGATTTAACACATGTGGAATTATATACTTAACAAAAAAGTGTGAAACAACTGAAAATATGTCTTATATTCTAGGTTCTTTAAAGTAGCCACCTTTTGCTTTGATGACTGCTTTGCGCACTCTTGGCATTCTCTTGATGAGCTTCAAGAGGTAGTCACCGGAAATGGTTTTCACTTCACTGCTGTGCCCTGTCAGGTTTAATAAGTGGGATTTATTGCCTTATAAATGGGGTTGGGACCATCAGTTGTGTTGTGCAGAAGTCTGGTGGATATGCAGCTGACAGTCCTACTGAATAGACTGTTAGAATTTGCATTATGGCAAGAAAAAAGCAGCTAAGTAAAGAAAAACGAGCGGCCATCATTACTTTAAGAAATGAAGGTCAGTCAGTCCGAAAAATTGGGAAAACTTTGAAAGTGTCCCCAAGTGCAGTTGCAAAAACCATCAAGCGCTACAAAGAAACTGGCTCACATGAGAACCGCCCCAGGAAAGGAAGACCAAGAGTCACCTCTGCTTCTGAGGATAAGTTTATCCAAGTCACCAGCCTCAGAAATTGCAGGTTAACAGCAGCTCAGATTAGCGACCAGGTCAATGCCACACAGAGTTCCAGCAGCAGACACATCTCTTTAACAACTGTTAAGAGGAGACTTTGTGCAGCAGGCCTTCATGGTAAAATAGCTGCTATGAAACCACTGCTAAGGACAGGCAACAAGCAGAAGAGACTTGTTTGGGCTAAAGAACACAAGCAATAGACATTAGACCAGTGGAAATCTTTGCTTTGGTCTGATGAGTCCAAATTTGAGATCTTTGGTTCCAACCACCGTGTCTTTGTGCGATGCAGAAAAGGTGAACGGATGGACTCTACATGCCTGGTTCCCACCCTGAAGCATGGAGGAGGAGGTGTGATGGTGTGGGGGTGCTTTGCTGGTGACACTGTTGGGGATTTATTCAAAATTGAAGGCATACTGAACCAGCATGGCTATCCCAGCATCTTGCAGCGGCATGCTATTCCATCCAGTTTGCGTTTAGTTTGACTATCATTTATTTTTCAACATGAGAATGACCCCAAACACACCTCCAAGCTGCGTAAGGGCTATTTGACCAAGAAGGAGAGTGATGGGGTGCTACGCCAGATGACCTGGCCTCCACAGTCACCAGACCTGAACACAATCGAGATGGTTTGGGATGAACTGGACCGCAGAGTGAAGGCAAAAGGGCCAACAAATGCTAAGCATCTCTGGGAACTCCTTCAAGATTGTTGGAAGACCATTTCCGGTGACTACCTCTTGAAGCTCATCAAGAGTGTGCAAAGCAGTCATCAAAGCAAAAGGTGGGTACTTTGAAGAACCTAGAATATAAGACATATTTTCAGTTGTTTCACACTTTTTTGTTAAGTATATAATTCCACATGTGTTAATTCATAGTTTTGATGCCTTCAGTGTGAATGTACAATTTTCATAGTCATGAAAATATAGAAAAATCTTTAAACGAGAAGGTGTGTCTAAACTTTTGGTCTGTACTGTATATACACATCTATATAGGGGGTGGGACCATAAAAATGCTGCACGTCTTGCCATACATGTACAGTTGAGAAACACACCCCAAGTGTAATATTCTTCATTTTTCATGTATATGGACACAATATATGACTTTCATGCAAACCACAGATAAAGTGATTAAAGAGGACCACATTTTTCACGTTGAACTGGACACAAGATGGAATAGTAACTGCATATAAGTGGAATAAAACTTTTTTTTTCTTCAATTTCGCCTTTCCATTGCAGAGATATTAGCAATCAAAGTATTTGGCACATAATGAATTTACTTTATGCAAAGGGGTTTGTCTCACGAACAAGTACACTTTAATGAATAGATCTTGAAGTAAAAATATATTCTACAAATGTGTTAATAAAATGTTCCTGTGCTGAGATAATCTTATAAAATGTGCCTCTGCTGTGTACTGTGTAATGGCTGTATCTGACTGTGCAGGAACATGGTCTGATCATACCACATCTCCTGGACAGGGGAGGAAACAAAAGAGTATACAGACAGAACAGCATAGGATCACAGTTGTTGGTTTCTGTGAGGTAAAACATTTCACTGCCTGTTTAAAAAGTTGTTTTACCTCACAGAAAGAATCAGCTGTGACCCCCTGCTGTAATGTCTGTATACTCTTTTTTTCCTCCCCTGCCGAGGAGCTGTAGTATGATCAGACACAGCCATTACACAGTACACAGCAGGAGCACATGTATACGATTATCTCAGCACAGGAACATTTCTCTAACACATCCAATTGTGGAACTTGTTATTATTCTAAGATATAATAATGAAATGTACTTTGTTCATGGGAAAACCCCTTTAAGTCCAAGTGAGTGTTATTAGATACTAATCACTGGGGGCATGCAGTACTCCCTATACGAGTTGCTGTCTGATAACACCAACTTAAACTTCACAAAAGTTACCTCATTAGGCAGCAAATACTTTGATTGATAATATCTCCATCAGCCAGAAGTAAATGTTTATAAAGAGGCCCATCAATTTCTAAACCAAAACAGAAAAAAACCCTATAAAAATATCAATTTTATTATACACTCCCTGACAGAAGTTATGTCGCTTCTCCATGTTATGTAAATAAAAGCTTATAACCTGACGTTAAATTCATCCATTGGTTTTATAAATTACCCTTTTGAAAGCTGAAACCCTCCCAAATTTGGTTTAGGTTAAGAAAATAAATTGGCATCAGTGCTGAAATATTGATCATTTAATGAACACAGAATGGTCAGATTTTGGCAAGACAAAAGTTTTGTCGCCTGGTCATATAATGCACCCAATCCTAGTTTACATCCTCACCAGTGCTCAGTAAATGATCGATTAATGAGTGGGTGTGTATAAAAAGAAACCCAGCACCCCAGACCTTCACTTGAACTGCAACTTGAGCTCTGACAACAAGCCAAACATCCACCCTGCGACCAAAGCCTTCATTATCAAGAGGCTGAAGACCAGATCCACTGCAGAGGTGGCTGGCACCTTTAATGTGTCTCAGCGTCAAGTACAAAGAATTAAAAAGATATTTCAAGAGATTGGGGATGTGTTTGACAAGCCCAGGTCCGGCAGACCCCGCAAGACAACTGCTCAGGAGGAACGTTTGTTGGTTAGAAAATCCAAAGCAAGCCCCTCTTCCACTGCAGCAGAGCTCCAACAGGCCTGGTCACCTCAAGTCCCTGTGTCAACTACAACAGTTTGTAGGATTCTGTCTCGAAATGGCCTCCATGGTCGAATCAGTGCCCAGAAGCCAGCACTAAACAAAAGGCAAATAAAAAACTGTGTGGCATTTGCAAAGTCCCACAGCCTGCTAAACAGATGGACGCTGGAAAAGTGGCAGAAGGTGGATTTCTCTGATGAATCTTCAGTAGAATTACACCACAGCCGCCGCAAATACTGCAGGAGACCTACTGGAGCCCGTATGGATCCAAAATACACCCAGAAAACAGTTAAATTTGGTGGTGGAAAGATCATGGTCTGGGGTTACATTCAGTATGGGGGTGTGTGAAACATTTGCAAGGTGGAAGCCAATATCGATAGCCTAAAATATCAAGAAGTATTAGCTACCCATTACATTCCAAATCATAAAAGGGGTCAGATTCTGCAGCAGGATGGTGCTCCATCTCATACATCCATCTCTACAACAAAGTTCCTCCAGGCAAAAAAGATCAAGGTGCTCAAGGACTGGCCAGCCCAGTCACCAGACATGAACATCATTGAGCATGTTTGAGGTAGTATGAAAGAGGAAGCTTGGAAGACAAAACCAAAGAATCTAGATGAACTCTGGGAGGCATGTAAGACTGCATTCTCTGCTATTCCTGATGACTTCATTAATAAATTGTATGAATCATTGTTGAACCGCATGGATGCAGTCCTTCAAGCTCATGGAAGTCACACAAAATATTAAATATGACTCTAATAGCACCACAACTCCATTCACCAATGTTATGCAACATATATTTGTATTTTAAGATAATTATTTGTTTGAATATCACATTACTTTCTGTGGGCGACAAAACTTTTGTCTTGCCAAAATCTGACCATTCTGTGTTCAGTAAATGAACAATATTTCAGCATTGATGCCAATTTATTTTCTTAACCTAAAACAAATGTGGGAGGGTTTCAGCTTTCAAAAGAGTAATGTATAAAACCAATGGATGAATTTAATGTCAGGTTATAAGCTTTTATTTACATAACTTCTGTCAGGGAGTGTATATCTTTTTACCCTGTCGTTCCATTTGGTGACCTGCACGCTATCCGAGTGCATGGTGGTACACTCCATATCCTCCTACTTTGATCCCCTGATGAACCCCATATCCTAGAGGAGGGAAACGCGTCGGGTCTTGAAACTGTGGAGAAAGAGCAAGATGAGTATAGTCTATTTTGCTGTCTTATATTAATGTTGGAGATGTTTTATGACAATCTATTTGATATTGCAAGTCTGATTTAGGAGATGCAATAGGATATTGTTTGTCCTATTAAGGAGAGCTGTTTTGTGCATACTGGACTAATGGTATGTGTCAACTAGTGTCTCTGATGTATATACCCCCACTATAGTATACGTGTGTGTGTGGGGAGACGTGGTGTCACTTAGAGAAAAGGATTCATCTTCCTCTCTGGTAGTCCCTAGTCCCATGAGCACGGCAGGGTCCAACAGGGACTTATAGGGGAAGTCGACGATGAGCGGGGCTTCCTCTTTACATTAGGGTTCACATCCACTGTCAGGTAAGGATTTTGGTGGGGCCAGATCTAGGTCCCCAGGTTTCTCTAAAACTACATGCTTGTCTAGGATATTTGAGAATACTGAATCAGTTAAGTGACACCACAATTTGTACTATATTGTATGGGCAGACACTATTTATAGGGCATACCAGGGACCAATAGGGTAAGCCTACGCTGAGCGGGGGCGCCTATCTCGTACATCAACTAGGGCACCAACCCCCGCTGTCAGGTAGGGACAAATAGGACCCTGATTGGGACCTGACAGCTCACTTGTCCCTACTGACCCTTGGTAACCTATTTGTGGGATATTTCTATTTATAATCTATTTATGTGGTGGTACACCTATATCTTTTTTAAAAAAAGATAAATAATAAAATTAATATTTTTATAGGGTTTTTTTCTGTTTTGGTGGCTAATGTCTCCACAATGGAGAGGCGAAATAAAAAAAAACAAACAAAACTGTTTTATTCCTCTCTGCAGCCACATTACATTATGTCTCCAGTTCGACATGAAAAATTTGGTGAAAGGTCACATAGCCAAAACCTTGTGATTCAAGGTAAAATTGAGTGGTGCTTTGCTACACGACACACTACAAGTATGGGAATGACATTATGCTAAACTGAATAACTAGGTGACTGCTGCCCAGGTGTGGCCTGGTGGGGAGCTTTTTTTTCCAAGATGTATTCTCAGGGTCAGCCTCCAGGTGGCATCATATTAACCCATGGTTCCCGTGTCTCCCAAAGAAGCGATCGAGAAAAGCAGATTTCTCTCAAAAGATATATTAAAAAGTTTATTTTATTTGCTTGTAGAATTGATTTATGCAAAGTTTGTTGAAAGTATAATTCCCATTTAAATAAGGAAATCTCCATATATTTCCTACAAATTACTTGAAGGGCATTGGTAAGACATTGGCTCCATCTACCTCATGATCTTGTCCTGTCCAATCCTGAGAATACATAGAGCATCTCTCTTGGGGATTCGTGACTTTTGGATCATCTGGTGGAGATAAACACAAATAGAATACTGAGTACATTGTTAATGTCAGATCTTGTGATTTGGCACACAAGACCCTGAAAAACTGCTGCTTTCTCTCTACACCCCACATATGAGGTGATCTTCTACAGCTCTTGGGTATCACTCCAGTCAAACTTATTATTATGCAGTCTTCATATGTTTCTGCTCCCAGTGATAGCTGGAAAGTTCTTTTGTCCTACTGGTATTGCTTTTCAAAGAAAATGTGACTGGACATAGCTTGGCTAATTATGGTACTTCCAAAATGAGCTGCCTAATCCAGTAACAATCTCACTTTGTAATACTTGGGCTCTGTTCAGACATGTGAATTCAAGTTTTCATCAGAGGTTTTGATATTTTGGCAGAAAGAATAGCCCAACATTCTCTGTTATTTTCTAAACCAAATAGGATTTTTTTTCTATATTACTACTTTCACCCTATAACATTAACATACTTACACACAATCATTTTGGGGTACATATAAATCATTGATTAACTTTTATTATTTATTTATTTTTGGAAGAGGTGGGGAGAAGTAAAGGAAATGGAGAAAAAAGCAATTCCACCTTTTCAGCCTCTCTCTGACATTGTCTAGGCCTCTGACGTAGGCGTTGGATGCACCAAAAAGTTAGATGCTTTACTTGCTAAAAATCTCACAACCGGTATCATTTCACAATGTTAAATTAAAAAAAATAAAGATTTTTCTTTTCTGTTGAATTGTAAATGCTTTAATCACCCCGCCATCGCAATGTGGGGATGTGAAAGGGGAAAGGAGAGAGCCCTCTTACATCAGCCACTATTGACCATGGCATATTGCAGGCTAAGCACCTGGATCAGTTCGCTCTGATCCTAGCAGTTGCAGTGAGATGTCAGCTGTATATTACAGCCAGTATCTGCTGCTGATGCTGTACTCTATAGAATAACTCTGTGGTGCAGGATGCAGCACAACATCTTTCCCTTCTGCATGCTTTCACAATGCAACATGCTATGATGAATATGGTGAATGTGTGATATTTCTGTATCTAGTAGGCATTACTTACCTGGGCTAATAGTCACAGGAACTTGCTCCTCTTTACACTGGTGATCAGTCTTCACATATGTGTCCTCTGGTATAATCTCAACTTTTACATTTGTCACATCTTCATTCTAAATCGATATGTGAACAAAGCATAATATTGGAGAAGCAAAGCCTTTAGGCTGTGTGCCCACGTAGCGTTTTACAAGCGTTTTTGATGCGGAATTTCCGCAGCGGAAACGCTTGTAAAATGCTTGGTAACCCGCACCCCATGATCCCCAATGGGTTTCCGCAACTTCTATGCACATGCTGCGGATTTTTCCGCAGCGTTTATGCCGCGTTCAAAAATCCGCAGCATGTCATTTAATTTTGCGTTTCCGCAAGCGGAATTGCCTGTGTCCAATGCATAAAAAACGCAAGGCAATTCCGCATGTGGAAAACGCGTGATAAACGCGCGAAAAAAGCGCGATAAACGCGTGCGGAATTCCGCATGCGTTTTTCCGGGAGAGGACTTGCATTTATGCAGCAGAAATTTTCTGCTTCATAAATGCAACGTGGGCACATAGCCTTAAAAAGTGAAATACATCCAAAAATGATGGTGAAATAAGACAGAAGAGGAGATCTGTAAAATCTGTGAGTCTGACCCACCATCATTTCCCAAAGACAAACCAAATAACTATTCAAATCAATGGGAAACACTTTTGGTCGGAGCCGATTCAATTTCACGTTACTTTACAGTTAACCACTGAACAGAAGGTGGGTATCTGTCTAATCTAGTGCCTGGTCTATGAAGCTGTATGAGGGCTTGTTTTTTTTTTTGTGGGAAGTGTTGTAACTTAATTTCACCAGATGTTGGGCTGTAAATAAGGAAAAAAAATGCAAAGTGAGGCAAAATGGTAAAAAAACAGATGTAAAAAAAAAAAAAAATCAGAACTTTCTAAAAAAAAACAAAAAAAAACACCACTTTGAATTGCCATTTTCTGAGACCCATAACTTTATTTATCTGCTGATGGAGTTGTGTGGGGGCTTAATGCTGTTGCATTGCTGTATACTGCACAATCGATCAGGCAATCGCAGGTTAAAGTCTCGTAAGGGGACTAAGGGTATGTGCACACGATCCGGACAGGCAGCGCTTTGGATGCAGTATACTTTATGCTGCGTCCAAAGCGCTGCGCTATATGAACGCAGGTGAATCCACATGTGTCACTGAACCATGCGGATTCACCGCATTCAATACATTGTACTGATCTAATTTCTCTTGCGGTGACTAGCGACTCCACAAGAGAAATTGACATGCTGCGGTCTGGAAAGACGCTCCGCATGTCAGTTTCCACAGGTGATCCGCAGGTGCAGATGCACGGAGACGCATAGTGGGCATGGGATTGCCACAAATCCCATCCACTATGCTGTACCATCTGGCCACTGCATGTTTGACGAGGCATAAGCACGCAGCATCAAACCCACAGCAGCTCCGGATCGTGTACACATGCCCTAACAAGTACAAATGTACAGTAAAAAAAAAAAAAAAAGTTCAAATCACCTCACCTTTCCACCATTAAAAATAAGAATAAAAAAAAATGTAAAAAATGTGTGGTATTGCTGCGTTCATAAAAGTTCAATCAAAATATAAAAATAATTAACCCGATCGGTAAACACTGTTAGGGTATGTACACACAGTGTGTTTTTGATGCTGTAAATAAGCGCGGAATTGGCCCCAAAAACGCATTGCAGACCTTATCCCAGCATTTTCTCAGAGAATTTGGAAGATCTGTGCACATGATCAGGAATTTTCCTGACAGGATTTCATGTGCATTTAAATAAGCAGCGTGTCCATTCTTTGTGCGGATTTGCCAGCGTTTTTCCGATACAATGCATTGGAAAAAAAAAAGCCAAATCCACAGACAAAAGACGCATGAAAACACGTGGAATTTCCACAGCGTTTTTGTTGCCAAGAGATGCAGAAATTTCTGCAAGCAAATACTGATTGTGTGCACATACCCTATACCAAAAAAATGTAAGAATGCCAAAATTATGTTTTTTTTTTCTTCACTGAAATACCACAAAAAATGCTGTAAGAAGCGATCAAAAAGTCACATCTATTCCAAAATGATATTTTCAATAAAATCGTTGTCTTACCTTGCAAAAAAATAAGCCATCACACAGTTTCATCAACCGAAAAATGAAAACGTTAAGGGTCTTGGTAAATGGCGACACAACCCTCAATTTTTTTTTTTTTTTTTTTTTAACTTCTGATTTTTTTTTTCCACCAATAAATACAAAAAAACTTGACATGTTTGGTACTACCGTAATCGTACTGATGAGCAGAATCATACTGCATGGTAATTTTCACCACAAAATGTACACTGTAAAAACAATTCTATAAAAAACAATGTCAGAATTGCATAATTTTCACAATTTCATTGCACTTGGATTTTTTTGCAGTATACTGTGTGGTAAAATGAGTGGTGTCATTTAAAAGTACAACTTGTTCCGCAAAAAGCAAGTATATATAATACTCATATAATGTCTATGTGGACAGAAAAATAAAAAGCTATGGTTCTGGGAAGAGGGGGAGGAAAAAACAAAAAAAGAAAATTGGCCCAATCAGGAAGGGATTAGGGCCCATTCAGGCCTGATCACTGATAGGTTAAGAAAATGACTGACACTGCAGGAGTCAGGGCAACCATCTGGGCATTACTGCCCTTACTGCTGTCTGGGGCCAGGTGAACAGCAGTTAAGAGCAGGGGCAAGGTCAGGTGCTTCTGCTCACCAGGCCGCGGGTATCGTGTGCCGCCGCCGTCTTTGCCGTGGAGGGAGACTTGGAGCTGCACGGCTGCCAAAACTGAACGGCCGCACAGCTCCAGGGGAGTCCCTCCTCCCCTTCAGTGACGCGTTGGAGACAGCTGTACGCGTAGTTGCCGGCATCCAGCACAAGGATTATGCCAGGTCAGAAGTGGAGCTTCAGGGATCGTGTAAGAGGGAGTGGGGGTGGGGGGGGGGGGGGAGAGCTAATGGTGAACTGGGAGTAGGGTGGGAGAGCTAATGATGAACTGGGAGTAGGAGGGAGCTAATGATGAATTGGGAGTAGGGGGGAGAGCTAATGATTAACTGGGAGTAGGGGGAGAGAGCTAATCATGAACTGGGAGTAGGGGGAGAGAGCTAATCATGAACTGGGAGTAGGGGGAGAGAGCCAATAATGAACTGGGAGTGGGGGGTGGGGAGTGCACATGATGAACTGGGAGTGGGGGGTGGGGAGTGCACATTATGAACTGGGAGTGGGGAGAACACATGATGAACTGGGAGTGGGGAGAGCAAATGATGAACTGGGAGTGGGGAGAGCACATGATGAACTGGGAGTGGGGGTAGGGAGAGCTAATGATGAACTAGGAGTGGGGGGTGGGGAGAGCACATGATGAACTGGGAGTGGAGGGTGGGGAGAGCACATGATGAACTGGGAGTGGGGAGAGCACATGATGAACTGGGAGTGGGGGGTGGGGAGAGAACATGATGAACTGGGAGTGGGGGAGGGGAGAGCAAATGATGAATTGAAGGTGGGGGTGAGAAGAGCAAATGATGACTTGACGGTGGAGGGGGAGAGAAAATGATAATGAATTGAGGGTGGGTGACAACAAATGATAATGAATTGGGGGTGGGACAAAGAGGACATGACAAAATGAATTGGGGCGGAGGGGGGCATGTAAATATAATGAATCGGGAGAATGTGGGTCGTTGAGGATGACGGAGTGTGACTGGTCATGAATTGAGGGAAAGAATACAGGTTCTAATTAATTCATATATTTATTAGGTGGGGAAAGTGGCTTTTTACAGTTAGTGGGGCACTGCGGTGGATTACAATTTATATTTGGAATGGTGTGTTGTATAATAACTAATTATATATTAATGGTGGGTGCACGTCTGTATTCAGCTGCATAATGTAGAAGTTGGGAAATGTGCTCTAGATAACTTATTTTATGCAGAGACGAGTCCTGGCTGGAAGAAGTGATGGCGGTCTGTGCTGTATGAAGGAGAAAAGCGAAGATGAAGGACTTCACCTAGAGACATCACCGGTGAGTCAGTGTATTACATGTACACTGACACTATACACTGTATACTATGTACAGGGCTCCTGTGTATAATGTCACTGGTGATCCCTGTACACTGACACCATATACAGGGCTCCTGTGTATATCACTGGTGATCCCTGTATTACCTGTACACTGACACTATATACAGAGCTCCTGTGTATAATGTCACTGGTGATCACTGTATTACCTGTACACTGACACCATATACAGGGCTCCTGTGTATAATATCACTGGTGATCCCTGTATTACCTGTACACTGACACTATATACAGAGCTCCTGTGTATAATGTCACTGATGATCACTGTATTACCTGCACACTGACACTATATACAGAGCTCCTGTGTATAATGTCACTGGTGATCACTGTATTACCTGTACACTGACACGATATACAGAGCTCCTGTGTATAATGTCACTGGTGATCACAGGAGGGTGCCGGCGGTCCTGACTGGGGTGGTCACGCGGAGGCTCTGAGGATCGCTTGGGGTTCGGCTCCCTCCTGCCGCAAAGGACAAGAGACGGTGACCGGAGAGAAGCGCTGCGACTGCTGAGTCGCTGTCTGGTAAGATCCGGAGCCGCATCTGCCAACTGAGGGGGTTTCTCCCCACAGAAGCTCTCGCCATCTTGGGGAGAGTGAGACCCAAGGAGAAGCTGATTATTAGCAGCACAGACTCTGACAGAGACCACAATAAATCCAATAGAACCAGGTCCTATATGTGGCATCACCCTTCCACTATAAAACCTCTATAGACACATAGCTACTGCTCTATTGGTGGAATAAAAAAAAGCCTGTGCACATGAAAATCCTGCAGTGGGCTCCTTTTCTCCATTTCCTAATATACAGAAGCTCTCTAATATCACCATCGCAGAGTCTCTGGCGGCATCTTGTGGATATATGCAAAATAACACCATAACCAGTCTTAACCAGTTACTACATCTAAGATTTATTACTGCTACCTTCTAATACCCAGCCACGGTGTGGCACAAAATCTATAAATGGACAATAGGCAGTTTGCTCTGATGACCATGAAATAAGAACAACCTGTAAAATATGAATCTCTAAGTCTTCCGGTTCAGGCGCCGACCATGTGAATTCTAATTAACTGCTTATGTTCTCCCCTATGGTTTCCCCATTTAACCATCTGATCCCCACATTCAGAACCCTCAAGATCTTTGTTATCGTCACATAGCTGAAGGATATCTTTAAATACCAACTTTTGTGCTTATGGACCGCTACCTCCTTCGTAGTGGGCAAAAGCAGCCCCCCTCTTCTCGCCATATTGACATTTCGAATCATACCAAGATGGCCTCAATTCTTGATCAAGAGAATCAACTCTCCCAAATACATGGTGGCGAGGAGGCATGCCACTCCCTTAGACCACCCCGTACCTCTTCGGTAAGGAAAGGGGACACACAAATGGACCCATCAGACCTGGCAGCTGAGGTCACGGCTAAATTGCTACCGGAAATTAAATCTATCATTCAATCTACACTTAATTCTGCCCTGATGGTCTTACAGGTTAGGCAAGATGAACAAGCCGAACAGCTGACTGATTTAGAATAGCGGGTACTGACCATTGAGGATGACTCAAAGGAGGACCAAGCAAAAGTGAAAGCATGATCCTGAGAGACCGTATTGATGACCTGGAGAATCGCTCTTGGCGGAGCAACTTGCGTCTGGTGGGACTACCGTAATCATATCCCCAAAGTGTACTGAAACCACTATGTGAAAACGATATCCCAAATGCTCTAAAATTACCTGAGGGCAGAAAGGTGGAAAGAGTACACAGGATTGGCCCCCCACCCTCAACATCCACGAACCGGGACACATCCAGACCTAGACAGGTCATCATGAAATTCCTGGATTTTAACGATAAAGCAGACATTATAAGAGCTTATAAACAACTCAATCACCCATTGGTCATTCAGGGTCATGCAATTTTGCTCTTTGAGGAGAACTCCATTGAGGTGACCAGAAAACGCAAAGCATTTAGCTCCATCTGCACTAGACTCCATAAAGAAAAGGTCCGCTTTCAACTCCGCTACCCAGCTATTCTACGATTGAAAGACTCAAATGACTCTTTTCGTGAATTCATATCTCCGGACAAAGCCGAAACTTTTGTCAATAACCTGCTGTGCCCAGGGGTCAGCCCGGATCGGACCCCTCAAGATGACAATGAGGCTTCATGTCCAAGAACCTCAGAGAGATTCGGAAGCCGAACAGGTAAAGGAGAAAGGAGACCTAACAAAAACGTGACAAAAAAAAAAGTTAATTATTCAGGAAATTATCCTCTCTACACATGGGACGCCTCGATCTGAGTGGCCAATTGAAAATTGCTGCTCCCGTCCTTCCCTCTCTTTCTTTGGACTCCTAATACAGTAAATGACAAGTTTTACTATTTGGGGGAGGAGGGATAGAGCTGGGAGCAAATGAGGGGAAAAAGCAAAAAAAATGAAAATAACAAAACAGGGGAGATTTTATTTGAAAATCTTATACACATGGTCGGGCAGAAGTGAAGCCCAGGGGAAAGGTTCTCCTAGCGAGCTGGGACGAAATGCCTCAGCTCATGCTAGGACTAATATGTTCTACTGTTTTGAATGTTTGTTGTTAAATTTTGGCATATAATGTTGAGAATGATTTCCGTTTCTTTATTCCAGTTGAATGCCATCACTGCCATCATTATTTTACAAATACCCTACCAATTCGATTTAACCATATTACTTCTATTTATGTATATTGTGTCATGGAACGTTAAGGGTTTGAGATCTCCCCAAAAAAGTATGAAAATCCTCATACATCTAAAACGCCTAAAACCCGACATAGCCCTCCTTCAGGAAAGACATCTTCCAGAGACAGATTTCCCTCGGATGAAGTAGTTATGGGTGGGCGCCGTTTATGGTTCCTCTTCAGTGAATAGGAAGGCTGGGGTCCTAATTCTTATCAACACTTCTCACACCAGATTATCAGCCAACAAATAGATAGTGAGGGTAGATTGGTTCACTTAATATCTATGCCCTGCGGGGTTTTATCCATTTATAATGTATATGCACCTAATGTAGGAAATAAATCCTTTTTCAAACAGTTGGAAACTAGACTTTTGCTAGACCCCAACTCCAATAAAATAGTAGAGGGTGACTTCAATTCAGTAGTGTCAGTACATGAAGACAGGAAAAATACTGCAGGCATCATACAGTCAACAACTACACATGACAAGATGCTGTCACCTCTCATGTCCACATGTCACTTAGTCTACTCATGGAGGTTCCTTAATCCTAGCAATAGAGAATTTACGCATTTCTCACACGCCAATGATTCATGGTCTCGAATCGATTATATGTTTATCTCCTCTTCCCTGTTGGCCAAATTGATCTCTGTACACAGACAATATCGCTATTTCGGACCATGCTCCAGTAATTCTGGAACTATCACAGACTTTTCCCCGAGGCACAGATTTTCTATGGAGATTTCCCAATTACTTCTGTAAAGATGACTCTTACCTTCTCCCTCAAATTATGGTGGAAAGAATTTATTTCAGACAATGCGGAACACCAAAACGACCCAATATTACTGTGGGAGTCGGCCAAGGCGGTGTTCTGGGGGAAAATTTTGGCGTATACATTTTTCCCACAAAAAAAAAGTTCTAAAGAGATATGGGGAACTCTCTACTGACTTAAAACAAGCCTACACCAAATTCTTGCTTGACCCATCCATCATAAACAAAAACCACTGGTCGCTAAAAGAAATGGAATTCAATCAATACGCAGACTTGAGGGAAAAATTGCACTTATTCAAATCTGAAGCTTATTTTTATAGATTCGGAAATAAATCCACACCAACCCTAAAACAATAAATGAGATATTAGGTTCTTTTTATAAAGACCTCTACAAAAATTCAAATCAAACCCCTTCCTCCTTAATTACACTTTTAGATAAAGTTAAGCTACTTATCTTCTCAGAGGAACAAAAAGATATTTTAAACAAACTAACTATCTCTTTGAGAGAGGTCACGAATACAATTAAGAACCTAAAACCGAACAAAGCACCAGGCCCAGATGGTTACACAAATGAATTTTTCAAATCTCTGAGACAGGAAATTTCCCCATTATTGGAATCAATTTTTAATAAACTATCTCAAGGCAACCCCATTTTTCCTTCTGTAAACACAGTGTATATTAAATTACTACTTAAACCAGATAAAGACCCACTATTCCCTAGCTCATACAGACCAATCTCTCTCATTAATACTGATATTAAGATCATATCTAAAATAATGGCTGACAAACTGGCCTCCATCTTACCCCATCTCATTTCTCCTGCCCAGGCAGGCTTTGTAAAAGGTCGCTCGGCCACACTAAATATCAGAAAAGTACTACTGGTACTAGATAAAATTCACTCCTCACCAGATTTAAAGGGCTCCCCAGCGATTTTTTCCTTGGATGCGGAAAAAACTTTTGATAATATAAATTGGGAGTGGCTATATATGGTCTTAACAAAAATGTCACTAGCAGGCCCCTTCTTTAACTACATTAGTAATCTATATTCATCTCCAAAGGCTCAGGTTTACACTACGGGTTTCTTGTCCACTCCATTCCCCCTTGACAAAGGAACGAGGCAGGGTTGTCCGTTGTCCCCCCTCCTCTTCAACTTAGCTCTGGAGCCCTTAGTCCGCATTTTGTCTGATCCAAGCACTTTCACAGGCATTCAGTTTACTAAGAAATCAATTCAGGCGGCTTTCTTTGCCGACGATGTTATTTTATTTTTGTCTGACCCTACCCAACATCTACCTATAGTATTAGACTTACTTAAAAATTTTGGCTCTTACTCAGGGTTTATCAATGTTAAAAAATGTGAAATAATCCCATTAACCGAAAAGGGAACAAAACTCAGCCCAGATGGTATATCCCTAGCACCCTCACATATCACCTACCTGGGAATTAAAATAGACCATTTGCCTTCATCTATAAACACCTTAAACTACCCCCGTCTTATAAAAAAAAATCGTCAATCAATTAAAGTCATGGCAAGATTTGCCTCTATCTTTTATGGGTAGGGCACATTTGGTAAAAATGATCAGTACAGCCAGGATTATGTATCAACTACAAACCTTACCATTACCCCTGAAACACAAGGACAAAACTATACTCAATAGGGCCTTCAGTCACTTTATTTGGAAAGGAAAAAGTCCCAGGATTAGTATGAGCAAACTTATGGCTTCCAAAGACGACGGAGGCATTAATTTCCCAAGCATCAGAAATGACAATCTTGCTTGCCTTTTTCCGGTATATAATAGACTGGTTCCATAAGAGACGTACATATTCTGACTACACGCTGGAAGCAGATTATGCATACCCCCTTGACCTGGTTTCCCTCCTTCATTCTCGATTTACCTCCCTTCCCTTGGCAGTTAAAAAGTCAATAATCCTTAGGGACACTATTTCAGCATAGAAGGCAGTCAGGAAAAAATACAGTCTTTCTTTCAGGATTTCAAAGCAACTCCCGATATGGCAAAACCCAGAATTCCCCCAGGGTAATGAAAATAAACTATTTCTGAAATGGCAACAAGCAGGTGTAGACAAAGCATCCCATCTTCTCCATCCAACTGAGCAAAGATGGATGACATGTACCGAGTGTTTAGACAGACACAATCTACCTCCCCAACATTATTTCCAATATGAACAAATCAAACTATCCACTATGGCCAATTTAAAAGATGTGACCTTTGAGGTCTCCCAAAAAGTCTTGGATGTCATTCTGTTGTCTCCAATGGGTACCCCTTCAATTTCTGTCCTTTATTCTGTAATAAGATCCAATCAACTAGGAGTTCACCCAGATACTTTCTTCAAATATTGGAGACAACAGTTGGAGGTTGTGGAAATCTCTGACAAGATCAGGTCAGGCTGGAATTTAATAAGAAAACACATTATAAATGAAGCATGGAGAGAAACGCAATATAAAATCATGCATTGCGCCATCTATGCATTTAACATACCTAAAAAAAGACCCGCTTTCAAACAGGCTAACAACGTGCCCTAATATCCGACCTCATGCATAGACTATGGTCATGCCCGGCTTCAGTTTTATATTGGGGACAAGCATCAGCTATGATCAACACCATATGGGGTCCGGATTATACTCTCTACCCTTATCTAGCCTTGTTACATTTTTGGAACAACACAGAAAACCCTGAGAGGAAGAGGGGAAACCCTCCGAAATTGCTCCACACCCTACTTATCCTGGCAAAAAAACAATTACCGTATATTCCGGCGTATAAGACGACCTGGTGTATAAGACGACCCCCCTACTTTCCTGTTAAAATATAGAGTTTAGGATATATTCACCGTATAAGACTACCCCTTTTCCAACGCATACCAAACACCGGTAAAAAAAAAAACAAAACAGATTTGAATTTAACATGGTCCTTTTTTTAATTTAAATTCTTATGACATGCAGGTATATAGCAGGAAAACTGTCACTCATAAACATATTAAAATAGGGGGGACCCCACGTCATTTTTTGGGGGGGTCCCCCATTCTAATAGCTAGTAAAGGCTAGGTATTCAGCTGGGGGCTGATATTAGTAGCCTGGGAAGCTCCGTGGGTATTACCCTCTTCCCAGACTTCAAACATCTGCCCCAGCCGTCTGCTTAACCTCCGCTAGAGACTATAATGATGGTGGATCCCACGCCAATTTTCTTTTTAAAAAATCCTTTATTTTAACACTAAATGACAATTGAGGGGTTAATAAAGATGCAGTCCCTAAATTATTATTAATTTTGTAATTAATTTTTCCCAAAAATGTTGACTTGGGCTTCGCCATATTTTTGTGTCCAGCCAGGTACAGCAGGCAGGAACGGGCTGCCCCCAACCACCAGCTGCCTATTTGTACCTGGCCGGACACAACAATATAGGGAAGCCCTTTTTTTTTTTAAATTATTTCATGAAATAATTAAAAAAAAAAAGACGTGGGGCTTCGCCCTATTTTTGTGTCCAGCCAGGTACAACTAGGCAGCTGGGGGCTGGAATCTGCAGCGCAGGGAGACCCAAGCTTTCTGGGCCACCCCCCCCCCCCCCGCTGCAAATTGCAGTCCGCAGCCACCCCGGAAAATGGCGCGTTCATAGAAGCGCCATCTTCTGGCGCTGTACCCAACTCATCCAGGGCCCTGGTGCGGTGGCTCACTGGGTAATAAAGGGGTTAAGGCCAGCTTGGTATTATCAGCTGGCCCTAAGCCCGAAATTCATGGGGTCACGCCAATATTAGACATGACTGCCATGAATTTCTAGTAAAGTAATTAAAAAAAACACAACACCCAGAATAAAGTCCTTTAATTGAAATAAAGACACAATCCTTTATTGTTCTAAATTAAACCATACTTACCATCACGCCCATTCCAGCTGAAGCCAACGATCTCCTGCAATAAAAGTAAAATAATAAAGCAACCTCATCCTTACCTTTCCATGGTTCCCAGGACCGGTCCAGCTCTGCTACATTCACATGACAGGCTGCACCGCAGCAGAACGCTGCCGTTCAGCTTGCCATGCGGCAGACACTGAGAAGCGCAGGCATGCTTGTGCTCCTCAGTGTCTGACTGTGACGGCATCCAGATGAGCCGAGATCATGTCCAATGAACTCGGCTCACCTCATGCACGTCACTGACAGCGTGGGAAAATTCTCCTGCTCCCCGCATGCGCAGTAGAAGTTTCCCACGCTGTCAGTGACGGACGTCCAGGAGGTGAGCTGAGTTCATTATCGGCTCATCTGGATGCCGTCACAGCGAGACAGTGAGGAGCGCAAGCATGCCTGCGCTTCTCAGTGTCTGCGGGATGACAGGCTGGATGGCGGCGTTCTGCTGCGGTCCAGCCTGTCATCTCGATGTAGCAGAGCTGAAGCTGTCCTGGGAACCATGGAAAGGTAAGGATGAGGTTGCTTTATTATTTTTCTTTTATTGCAGGAGATCGTTGGCTTCAGCTGGAATGGGCGTGATGGTAAGTATGGTTTAATTTAGAACAATAAAGAATTGTGTGTTTATTTCAATTAAAGGACTTTATTCTGGGTGTTTGTGTTTTTTTTGTAACTTTGACTATGGGGTTAGTAATGGGGGTGTCTTATAGACGCCTCTCCATTACTAACCTGGGCTTGATGTCAGCTGGCATTATAAGCTGACATCAACCCCAGCCCTATTACCCCACTGCCACCGCTACAGGGCAGTGGGAAGAGCGAGGCTAAGTGCCAGAATTGGCGCATCCTATGAATGCGCCATTTCTGGGGCGGCTGACGGCTGGTGTTTCTAGCCTGGGAGGGGGCCAATATTCATGGCTCCCTTCCTGGGCTATTAATATCAGCCCCCAGCTGTCTGCCTAGCCTTTGCTAGCTATTAAATTAGGGGGGACCCCACGTCATTTTTTTTGGGGGGTCCCCCATTTTAATAGCTAGTAAAGGCTATGTATTCAGCTGGGGGCTGATATTAGTAGCCTGGGAAGCTCCGTGGGTATTACCCCCTTCCCAGGCTTCAAACATCTGCCCCAGCCGTCTGCTTAACCTCCGCTAGAGACTAAAATTAAGGGGAACCCCACGCCAATTTTTTTTTAAATAAATCCGTTATTTTAACACTAGATGACAAGTACATTAACCAGCACTGTCACTGTACTTCATATATATGTGACTGACATGTTTCTATCTATTTAATCTATGTGTGATGCTCTATCTTTCTGTTATAAATTGTCGGGTACAGATGCTGAATTGCCGGCCGGCTTTTTTAAAGAGACGGTGCATGAAAACACTATTATTTGTTTTAATAAATCCTTTACACTAAATGACAAGTACAGTAACCAACACTGTCACTGTACTTCATATATATGTGACTGACATGTTTCTATCTATCTAATCTATGTGTGAAGCTCTATTCTTTCTATTCTAAATTGTCGGGTGCCGGCTTATGCCGCTGCTGAATTGCCGGCTTTTCATATATTGTCACAGAAGCGATGCGAACTTCCCTGCTCCGGACACAGCGCAGCGCTTCTGTGACAAGTGAAAGCTGTCGGCACAGAAGCCCTGCGCTGTGTCCGGAGCTGGGAATACGCAGCGATGTGTCCGTTTCAGCACAGAAGCGCTGACCGTCTGGACCTACCGCCACCGTATTTTAACTCCCTCCACTTTATATTAACTCCGACATGGCAGGGATACGGCCACGGCAGCTTATTAACACCCCCAGAGTATCCCCGCATGTCAATTTCTGAAAGTTCAAAAGCATTACCGGCGTATAAGACGACCCCAGACTAGACAGAAGATTTTTCAGTCTTCAAAAGTCGTCTTATACGCCGGAATATACGGTACTTAAAATATTGGCTAGAACCCAACACCCCCCCATTGAAGAGTTAACAGCTCAAATGAAACAAGACGCCCTTAGCAATAAGGAAACACAAGCTGGCAAATTTCTTCCGAAATGGAAACAGTTTATTGTAAATTGCTGCTCATTAAATGAAAAAAAGAAAATGGTGGAACCTTTCACTTCCACAGCGTCGTACATTCTGTAAGATCTTGGGGATAGCCTACGTCCATTACGCCTGGATTGAGGGGGGGAGGGGGAGAGAGTGGGATGGAGGGATCATTTGGCGAAGGTCTATAATACTAACATAGGTGGTCTAATCTAACAAGATGGCTTCAATAAATCAGAGTATCAACTGGATTGCAAGTTAATTAAACTGATGTAAGTTACATTGTTATTAAGTTCTTTTATTATATTGTTTTGCTTTACCAATCAAATATGTAAGAACTATCTATTTATACCCTGTCTGCGAACAGGTATCTGATTATCACCTTAATCTGGTATGTTTTGTTTCTTTTTGAAAAAGTTAATAAAAATTATATATTAAAAAAAAAAAACAAATGTATGTGACACATTCCCTTAAAGAAAAATAAATAAAAAGAGTACTGCATATTTTAAGAAAGGTTTAATAGGTTAGAGCAGGGCCCGGCCAGAAGAGTCTACCTTGTCGTGGTAGCGGCTTAAAAGAGCTTTTAGCCAAAACAAAAGCTGCTGGTTATGTATGTGATCTGGTGTTCAATGGGAACTGTTAATGTGTGATTAGTGAGGACGTGGTGCAGAAGTGTCATTTTCCATAAGTGTGCGGTGGGACTGTGAAAGGTTTGAGGGGTGGGGACCAGAAAATTTTGCCAGTATGGGGCCCTGAAATTTCTAGTGGCAGCCCTGTCAGGAGTCACTACTTTATACCACTTTAGAAGGTATTTTCTTTAGAAAAGTATGACATTTGAGGTAATAGGCTAAACACATTTAGGGTTGAACTTTATGTGCACACTGTCATATATTGTTGTTCTTGAGAGAAGCAGGTTAGCATTATCAGAAAGACACATCCATAGAAACCCTCATCTTTGGGAATAAAGTAGGATTTCATTCTTCAGCATTCATCCTTTCTCTGCCAGACATGTTTCCTGGACATGTAATTTGTGCTCTGCACCATGAAGTGAGCCCGATGATGCTGTACCAGTGTATATCTGCAGTAATACAGCCTCCCCTGTAACAGCTTCAGTAGTCATGTAATGCAAATGGTGCGGTCAGAGCCAGACTGTAGACTGCAGGAGCAGCTACAGCAGATAGAAAAATAGAGGGAGCACCTAAAAAGTCATTTTTAGTAGAAAAAAGGTAAATATATTCTTCACCCATGCTACATTTTAGCTCCTCTCCACGGAGCCTTTCCAAAAGGGTTATCCCGGCTTCCTTCAATTCCATATGAGGGCCTGTCAGGACTCCTGCATAAGAGGAAGTGAGTGGAGCTAGAGTAACGCTATAACCCCCAGAGAGCAGGGCTAAAAAAAAAAAGAAGGGGCATATTCTAAACACACCATCCAAGTGTCCCAGTAATTAAAAAAAAAGAATAAAAAAGAGGCAGAGCTCCAAGACACAAAGCTGCTCGGTTCTCATACTCCCTTTATTTCACTCCCTGAAGCTGGTCAACACATTAGATGACAACAGCTGAATCTAGAAACACAACCCCTATTTCCCGTTCTACTGGGAACACATGCATAAGGAGGAGTTGAGAGACATACTGTAGCTGCTGGACAGCTACCTAACATCTAAGAACCTTACAGACCTTTCTTAGCGTTACAGTATAATGTCCTAGTACTCCCAGCAGCGCTCACCTCATCAGTCAGCAGCTCAATGATCTTGTTGGTGAGGTCTAGGATCTTCTGATCATTGCTCTTCATGTGTTTCAGTGAATAAGGTGGAGGCTCCTTAATGGGGCTCTGAGTCTTGTTCCATCCTCCTGACATGCCAGAGGTCTTCCTCACTACTATGTAATCCTGAGCAGAGAGAGAGAGAGAGAGAAACTAAAACACTTACTATACATCCCCCAATTAAGTTACCTCTGCAATCAACCCCCGAAGTCATTTATACAGATGTTTTACTGTCATAATCCTCAGAATCCCTCACCTCGCCTGTCAGCAGGTAGATGATCTCCAGGGAAAGTTTTAATATCCTTTCAGCCATCTCTTTGTCTTTACCCATCCTAGTTGGGCTTGTCAAGAAAAGGACCATTGTGGCGACTTCAACACAATGGATTCCTAAGTGAAGGCACTTAAACAGAAGCAAATGAAACATGAATTATAGCACCCCAAACAGTTTCAGAGCTATGGACCTGTTTAATTAGTGTTCATTTTTAGGGTCTTTGCCAAGGGGGCGTGGCTCAGGCTTCTCTTGGGGGCGTGTTTTTAGGCTGCTCTGTATTATTACCATGCGAGCCATGCCCTGTTAGTAAAGAAAGTAACAACTTGCAATAAATAAAAAGACCCATATCTCTAGAGATGTATGGCAGATTTAAAAGAATATATATACGAAAAACTAAGGAGCAGCAAAAATAAAATAAAAGCAAAAACTGGCCACTGGGTCCTCTTTATATTAAGTTTTTATATTAAAGGGAACCTGTCATGAGATTCATGCTGCCTGAACCATGAGGCCCCTTGAGAAAGCTAGAAGCAAAATGAGTGTCAGGGTAAGAAAGGAGTCACAGCACTTACTGCTAATGTGGGTAAGCACCGCACTTCACATTGATTTATACTTTTAGATTTATTGTGCACTTGTACATCATTAGATGCTCGTTTCTGTTAGAGTACAGACTTATCCTATATTATCAAGGGTATATACCGCACCTTATTTTTGATATAGATATACTCTACCCTTGAGTAATTGTCGTTTAACAGGGTCACAGTAATTGCACCTTATTTTTCATATACTAATATTTTTTTTCTTCTGCATATTTTTTATTGCCATTTATTTGGGATATAACATTATGTAACAATCTAATTTTAGGCATGCATCAAATCGTGTATTTTCGGATTACTTAAACATTATCGCTGTCATATGTTTATAGAATAATTTACCTATTTACTCATTAATGCAATTCAAACTTTTTGACATGACATCAGTCTCTATTTCTTTAATCTTGATCCCCTCCTTATTGACCTCTTATTATTTTACAAAATGCATTTTTAATTATATTCTACTAAAAATTATATTACACAAATTGATGGGTGTTCTCTATTACTCCATATTGGCCCTTTTGCGTGAACCATAAGTAGCATGAATCAGACTCTTATTATTGCGAAGTATGTTTTACTCTGAAGCGCAGCAGTATTATAGAGAAGACAAACATTGAATATTCGGCCAAGAACTACGTTTCTCAGCAGCTTCTTCATCCCTGCTCTCCTAGGTATTTCCCTAGACACACACACATAAAGAAACCTTTCATTCAGTCTTGATTCGGACAGCATGAATTTCATGACAGGTTCCCTTACACGTTTTTAAATAAACTGATTTAACTTTCAATGTCACGATTCAAGACCAAAATATCCTTAAAATCTTCCCCATTTACCTCCGGCCTCTAAGGGTCCATTTACACTAAAAGATTATCGTTAACTAGCATTCCTAGAAACGCTGGCTTCATATTAATCATTAAGTGTAAACAGGCAGAACACTCAATTGTCCCATTAAATTATTTTCCTACTGCACAGAAGATTATCATCCATCATCCAGAATACAAGGACAGGTAATACGTATATAGGGATAACAAAGTCCACCATTCACAATAGGTGCTGATCACAGCTCACCTCCTCTCCCTCGCCACAGTGACTTTTGCACAGATCACATCTCTAAAGAACTACAGTCTATTGCTATGACACATGTAGCTGCTGTAAAGCATAGCTTTAAATGGTATCAAAAGGAAACTGTATGGAGGATTACCCCCCCCCCAAAAAAAAACAACTATTTATATGTGCATGTAGCTCTTCCAAAGACAAGTGTAGCAATACTTCTACATACCCAGTCCGTTCTTCCATAAAACCGCGTTCACAGCTTAAGTATTTGGTCAGTATTTTCCATCAGTGTTTTTAAGTCAAATCCAGGAGAGGGTGATAAATACAGAAGTGGTGACGTGTTTCTATTGTACTTTTCCTCTGATTGTTCCACTCCTGGGTTTGGCTCCAACTCCTGAGACAAAATACTGAAAGTGGCCTTACTGAGAAAACAGCATTTGAATTGATATGCAAATGAGGCTGAAGAACTATGGTAGATCAGAAGCCTCTGTCACTCCAGCTTCATTCCCTGCCCTGCCTCCTCCTACTTGAATAAAGGGCTTCTTTGCATGAGATCACACAGTATAGAGGCTGTCAGTCAAGCAGGCAGAAGGCAGCACTGGGTGTGGAATAGAGCTGGAGCAACAAAGGCTTCAGATGTATAAATAGTTCTTCAGCCTCATTTGTTTATAAATTCCATCTCTGATTTCTAAGTAACTGAAGAACAGACGGGCCATGTAAAGATATTGCCGGACTTGTCTTTGAAAGCTATATGCACATATAGTTTGGGGAGTGAAATCCTACTGACAGATTCCCTTTAACAGCAACTCATACATGATGCCATCTCCAATAATGATGTACATGTAATCAAGTACAAATCTACAATCAGAAAAATAAGAAAGTTTTATTATCTGTTTTAATAAAAACTAACAAAAAGATAGGTTCCCTTTAAAGGAAATGTGTCAGCTGATTCATTTGCAGTTAGGCATATTTTTCTCTGAAACGCTCCAGTGTTTCAAAGATCCATCCAGGGACCATAGGTAGAGATGAGACTAGATGGTGCCACCCCTGGTTGGTTTCCCCCCTCGCATTCCCTTAGGTGACTGACCGGTCTCTCTTATGTGTGGACCTGTCAATTATCTGGAGCAGTGCTGGAAGAAGCCAGTCAAAATAATTTCATCTCCCCGTATGGTTCCGGCCAGATCGTCAAGTCATGTTTTCTGGAGTGATTTAGACAAAAATACATCTACAACCAAGCAAGCAGGATCTGATTCATGCTGGCCAGGGATTGGGCAGCATGAATCAGCCAACAGGTTCCCTTTAAGCTATGAATACACTATCTAAAGACAGCTGATGTGCTAGATAAAGGGGCAATGATGAAGGTATGGGGTCTACTCCTTATTTACACACTGGCATATCCCCCTGCTGTCATTACCAGGCTATGGAGGCACCTTGCACACTGCTGCCTCCTGCGTATTCCTGCTCCTCCTACTTCACGGGCAGCAGAGATGCCCTGCTCACACCTGCCCGGCCCATAGCTGTCCTGCTCACACCTGCCCGGCCCATAGGTGTCCTGCCACATCTGCTCTGCCCACAGCTGTCCTGCTCACACCTGCCCGGCCCACAGCTGTCCTGCTCACACCTGCCCGGCCCACAGCTGTCCTGCTCACACCTGCCCGGCCCACAGCTGTCCTGCTCACACCTGCCCGGCCCACAGCTGTCCTGCTCACACCTGCCCGGCCCACAGCTGTCCTGCTCACACCTGCCCGGCCCACAGCTGTCCTGCTCACACCTGCCCGGCCCACAGCTGTCCTGCTCACACCTGCCCGGCCCACAGCTGTCCTGCTCACACCTGTCCGGCCCATAGCTGTCCTGCTCACACCTGCCCGGCCCATAGCTGTCCTGCTCACACCTGCCCGGCCCATAGCTGTCCTGCTCACACCTGCCCGGCCCATAGCTGTCCTGCTCACACCTGCCCTGCCCATAGCTGTCCTGCTCACACCTGCCCTGCCCATAGTTGTCCTGCTCACACCTGCCCGGCCCATAGCTGTCCTGCTCACACCTGCCCGGCCCATAGCTGTCCTGCTCACACCTGCCCGGCCCATAGCTGTCCTGCTCACACCTGCCCGGCCCATAGCTGTCCTGCCACACCTGCCCTGCCCATAGCTGTCCTGCTCACACCTGCCCTGCCCACACTTGCCCGGCCCATAGCTGTCCTGCTCACACCTGCCCTGCCCATAGCTGTCCTGCTCACACCTGCCCTGCCCATAGCTGTCCTGCTCACACCTGCCCTGCCCATAGCTGTCCTGCTCACACCTGCCCTGCCCATAGCTGTCCTGCTCACACCTGCCCTGCTCATAGCTGTCCTGCTCACACCTGCCCTGCCCATAGCTGTCCTGCTCACACCTGCCCTGCCCATAGCTGTCCTGCCCATAGCTGTCCTGCTCACACCTGCCCGGCCCATAGCTGTCCTGTCACAACTGCCCTGCCCATAGCTGTCCTGCTCACACCTGCCCGGCCCATAGCTGTCCTGCTCACACCTGCCCTGCCCATAGCTGTCCTGCTCACACCTGCCCTGCCCATAGCTGTCCTGCTCACACCTGCCCGGCCCATAGCTGTCCTGCTCACACCTGCCCGGCCCATAGCTGTCCTGTCACAACTGCCCTACCCATAGCTGTCCTGTCACACCTGTCCTGTCACAACTGCCCTACCCATAGCTGTCCTGCTCACACCTGCCCTGCCCATAGCTGTCCTGTCACACCTGTCCTGTCACAACTGCCCTACCCATAGCTGTCCTGCTCACACCTGTCCTGCCCATAGCTGTCCTGTCACACCTGTCCTGTCACAACTGCCCTACCCATAGCTGTCCTGCTCACACCTGCCCTGCCCATAGCTGTCCTGCTCACACCTGCCCTGCCCATAGTTGTCCTGCTCACACCTGCCCTGCCCATAGTTGTCCTGCTCACACCTGCCCGGCCCATAGCTGTCCTGCTCACACCTGCCCGGCCCATAGCTGTCCTGCTCACACCTGCCCTGCCCATAGCTGTCCTGCTCACACCTGCCCTGCCCACACTTGCCCGGCCCATAGCTGTCCTGCCACACCTGCCCTGCCCATAGCTGTCCTGCTCACACCTGCCCTGCCCATAGCTGTCCTGCTCACACCTGCCCTGCCCATAGCTGTCCTGCTCACACCTGCCCTGCCCATAGCTGTCCTGCTCACACCTGCCCTGCCCATAGCTGTCCTGCTCACACCTGCCCTGCCCATAGCTGTCCTGCTCACACCTGCCCTGCCCATAGCTGTCCTGCTCACACCTGCCCTGCCCATAGCTGTCCTGCCCATAGCTGTCCTGCTCACACCTGCCCGGCCCATAGCTGTCCTGTCACAACTGCCCTGCCCATAGCTGTCCTGCTCACACCTGCCCGGCCCATAGCTGTCCTGCTCACACCTGCCCTGCCCATAGCTGTCCTGCTCACACCTGCCCTGCCCATAGCTGTCCTGCTCACACCTGCCCGGCCCATAGCTGTCCTGCTCACACCTGCCCGGCCCATAGCTGTCCTGTCACAACTGCCCTACCCATAGCTGTCCTGTCACACCTGTCCTGTCACAACTGCCCTACCCATAGCTGTCCTGCTCACACCTGCCCTGCCCATAGCTGTCCTGTCACACCTGTCCTGTCACAACTGCCCTACCCATAGCTGTCCTGCTCACACCTGTCCTGCCCATAGCTGTCCTGTCACACCTGTCCTGTCACAACTGCCCTACCCATAGCTGTCCTGCTCACACCTGCCCTGCCCATAGCTGTCCTGTCACACCTGTCCTGTCACAACTGCCCTACCCATAGCTGTCCTGCTCACACCTGTCCTGCCCATAGCTGTCCTGCTCACACCTGTCCTGCCCATAGCTGTCCTGTCACACCTGCCCGGCCCATAGCTGTCCTGTCACACCTGCCCTACACATAGCTGTCCTGCTCACACCTGCCCTGCCCATAGCTGTCCTGTCACACCTGTCCTGTCACAACTGCCCTACCCATAGCTGTCCTGCTCACACCTGCCCTGCCCATAGTTGTCCTGTCACACCTGTCCTGTCACAACTGCCCTACCCATAGCTGTCCTGCTCACACCTGTCCTGCCCATAGCTGTCCTGCTCACACCTGCCCGGCCCATAGCTGTCCTGTCACAACTGCCCTACCCATAGCTGTCCTGCTCACACCTGCCCTGCCCATAGCTGTCCTGTCACACCTGCCCGGCCCATAGCTGTCCTGTCACACCTGCCCGGCCCATAGCTGTCCTGCTCACACCTGTCCTGCTCACAGCGGTCCTGCCCATAGCTGTCCTGCTCACACCTGCCCGGCCCATAGCTGTCCTGTCACAACTGCCCTACCCATAGCTGTCCTGCCCATAGCTGTCCTGCTCACACCTGCCCGGCCCATAGCTGTCCTGTCACAACTGCCCTACCCATAGCTGTCCTGCTCACACCTGCCCTGCCCATAGCTGTCCTGCTCACACCTGCCCGGCCCATAGCTGTCCTGTCACACCTGCCCGGCCCATAGCTGTCCTGCTCACACCTGTCCTGCTCACAGCGGTCCTGCCCATAGCTGTCCTGCTCACACCTGCCCTGCCCATAGCTGTCCTGCTCACACCTGCCCTGCCCATAGCTGTCCTGCTCACACCTGCCCTGCCCATAGCTGTCCTGCTCACACCTGCCCGGCCCATAGCTGTCCTGCTCACACCTGCCCGGCCCATAGCTGTCCTGCTCACACCTGCCCGGCCCATAGCTGTCCTGCTCACACCTGCCCTGCCCATAGCTGTCCTGCTCACACCTGCCCGGCCCATAGCTGTCCTGCTCACACCTGCCCGGCCCATAGCTGTCCTGTCACATCTGCTCTGCCCATAGCTGTCCTGCTCACACCTGCCCGGCCCATAGCTGTCCTGTCACACCTGCCCGGCCCATAGCTGTCCTGTCACACCTGCCCGGCCCATAGCTGTCCTGTCACACCTGCCCGGCCCATAGCTGTCCTGTCACACCTGCCCGGCCCATAGCTGTCCTGTCACACCTGCCCGGCCCATAGCTGTCCTGTCACACCTGCCCGGCCCATAGCTGTCCTGCTCACACCTGCCCGGCCCATAGCTGTCCTGTCACACCTGCCCGGCCCATAGCTGTCCTGTCACACCTGCCCGGCCCATAGCTGTCCTGTCACACCTGTCCTGCCCATAGCTGTCCTGCTCACACCTGTCCTGCCCATAGCTGTCCTGCTCACACCTGTCCTGCCCATAGCTGTCCTGCTCACACCTGTCCTGCCCATAGCTGTCCTGCTCACACCTGCCCGGCCCATAGCTGTCCTGTCACACCTGCCCGGCCCATAGCTGTCCTGCTCACAGCGGTCCTGCCCATAGCTGTCCTGCTCACACCTGCCCTACCCATAGCTGTCCTGCATACTCAGAACATACAGAGCTGTATTCTCATATAGCAGAAACCAGGTACCTGGCATACCCCGCAACCAAGGCGGGAGGGGATGTTATGAAGGATTTCTATGGAGAAGCAGCCTCCCACAGCACACAAATCACAATACACACTGAGCACTCACTGAGCCGCTGCAGGAAGTAATCCATTTGTGCGAGGTATCATTTCCGGTCTACTCTATAACTCCCCGCTCGGTGTTCTGAACCTCACGTGACTTATTGTGTAGTAGTGATTGGTTCACCATGTTATAGCACAGCGGCGCGACATTGCGCAAAACTAATATGACTGCTATAAAACTCAGCGCATGAATACGCATGCGCAGAATAGTCCTACTGCACTGTTACTGCCCTGCGGAAAACTCAATCCTTGGTAGAGGGAAGCCCGGGAGCGTGGATATTTACTGGTGTGTATGGGCTCCTAGGAGGTCCTCACTGCTGGTTATACACCTAGCCAGTACAGAAGTCCCTACAGTGTATGGGCTCCCAGGAGGTTCTCACTGCTGGTTATGCACCTAGCCAGTACAGAAGTCCCTACAGTGTATGGGCTCCTAGGAGGTCCTCACTGCTGGTTATACACCTAGCCAGTACAGAAGTCCCTACAGTGTATGGGCTCCTAGGAGGTCCTCACTGCTGGTTATACACCTAGCCAGTACAGAAGTCCCTACAGTGTATGGGTTCCTAAGAGGTCCTCACTGCTGGTTATACACCTAGCCAGTACAGAAGTCCCTACAGTGTATGGGCTCCCAGGAGGTTCTCACTGCTGGTTATGCACCTAGCCAGTACAGAAGTCCCTACAGTGTATGGGCTCCTAGGAGGTCCTCACTGCTGGTTATACACCTAGCCAGTACAGAAGTCCCTACAGTGTATGGGTTCCTAGGAGGTCCTCACTGCTGGTTATACACCTAGCCAGTACAGAAGTCCCTACAGTGTATGGGCTCCCAGGAGGTTCTCACTGCTGGTTATGCACCTAGCCAGTACAGAAGTCCCTACAGTGTATGGGCTCCCAGGAGGTTCTCACTGCTGGTTATGCACCTAGCCAGTACAGAAGTCCCTACAGTGTATGGGCTCCCAGGAGGTTCTCACTGCTGGTTATGCACCTAGCCAGTACAGTAGTCCCTACAGTGTATGGGCTCCCAGGAGGTCCTCACTACAGGCTTTACACCTAGCAAGTACAGAAGTCCCTACAGTGTATGGGCTCCCAGGAGGTCCTCACTGCAGGTTATACCACTAGCCAGTACAGAAGTCCCTACAGTGTATGGGCTCCCAGGAGGTCCTCACTACAGGCTTTACACTTAGCCAATACAGAAGTCCCTACAGTGTATGGGCTCCCAGGAGGTTGTCACTGTAGGCTATACACCTAGCCAGTACAGAAGTCCCTACAGTGTATGGGCTCCTTGGAGGTCCTCACTGCTGGTTATACACCTAGCCAGTACTGAAGTCCCTACAGTGTATGGGCTCCCAGGAGGTCCTCACTACAGGCTTTACACCTAGCCAGTACAGAAGTCCCTACAGTGTATGGGCTCCCAGGAGGTTGTCACTGTAGGCTATTGACGCGCCCCTGGGCCTGGGTCGCGCTGCGTTGCGCATGCGGGAGCTTACCCGGAGCCGGATCTCTTGAGGGTTGTAGTCTCGTGGCGGTGATCCGGTCCGTGCCCAGGGAGTCAGACTAAGTGGCGCTGTATTAGCGGTAGATGTTGGACGACTACGCCACCCGTTGAGTACAGCTAAGGAGCTGCTGCTGCAGGGCAGACCGCTGAGGCCGGTGGTAGGATTGTGCAGCGTGATAGTATAACCCCCAACGGGAGGGGTATGGCCTCAGGGCAGCCGACGTGGATGATGGGGGTAGCAGGAACCACTCAGAGACGGTACGGTGTAGTTCAGGGTCTTTACTGGTGACAACGATAGACCCTCCCGGAGTACTGGCTAGCGATTGGGGCCTGGTCAGTCCTTGAGCAGATGGGATCTCCCCTGGCCAGGCGGAGTTGTAGGCCTCCCAAAACTAACGATACTCTTCTGGCTACCTTGCTAGAAGCGGGTATAAGTAGCCCACGTCCCTGAGTGTACCGTGTGGTGCTCACCCGTATGGCCGGTGACTCGGGGCCTTCTAGTAGCTTCCGCTCCACGACGGCGGTGCTGGTCCCACGCGTGTGACCGTGCCTTCGGGTTTCTGGGCCAGAGGACCTGCAATCCCCTGCCGGTCGGTTTCTGCTGCTGGATAGGAGTTAGTCCCCACAGCCTCGGACTCCGGGTCCGGTGATAACTTCTCAGTCAGGGCGAGCTCTGCAGCTGCCAGCCCCTGACTCCTTGTAGCACTGCTCCCACAGAGCTCCTGATGTTCTTTCCTATATCTGCTTCTCTTCTCTGTCTCTACTTCTTCTCTACTCACTAACCCTGCCTCAGCCCTAGGTTTATATAGGGGAAGTTCTTCCCCTCCCAGGACTGGGCAGGAGGTGTGGCATGCACAGGATCCCTGACCAAGAGACCTCCCACCTGCTCTCAGACATAACATTGCCGTTACTGTGGAAACCAGACCCCTGGGGTGCCACATTCCCCCCTAGTGAAATTTAGTACTCCGGGACTAAACATATTTTTAGAAAAACATAACAAGGTATAAACAATAATAATACAATAAGAAAAACACATAAAGATGGTTATGGCGTGTCCGCAACCGGGTGCAGTCTTTGAAGAAAAGCAAGGTGTCCATTTCACCAAAACAGGGAGACGTAACCGGGTAGGGGTCTGTCCTGCCCCGAGTCCTTAACAGTCTTTAGTCCGTCCTGGGTTACGCTCCAACTATACACAAAGGATTCCCGGTAAATCCACCAAGGACTCCTATAAATAACTAGAAACACATAATTATACACAAGCAACAAGAAAAACAGGTAACCACAAATAAAACAATTTATACACTTCAAATCCTCCAACGTGCGGGTAACTGGCCTCTAGTGGCCCTAGTGGACCTACGGAGCTGACTGTCTAGCCCTGAACTACAGGGTGTAGGAGCTGTCAAGGGTTAACTGGGCAGCTGTCTACCGGCTCTTTGACTCACTAGGGGTACGGCAGGCTCACTATAAGCAGAGGGTTGATCCTCCTGTTCTGCTTGTGTGGAGTCTTCTGCCTCCTGGACCGGCTGCTCTTCCAGCTCTTCCTGTTGCTCCGTAGGCACTTGGGATGCTGGTTGGAGGAACGTGAGGACGGGTACCACAACTGCACCATTGACTTGAGTCCAGGACCGAGGGAAGTCTCCGAGCACAGTACTAACCATATCTTCCCTTTCCTCTGCGGGTCGATGGTCTTCTTGTTCCTCTTCAGGGTTCCGTAGCTGTTCAGGACACTTCTTCAGGTGATCCCGGGATACAATGGCTATGGTCTCCCCTCCGTCTTTACTGATGGTACAGACTTTCGGGTTCTCGTGGCTTGAGGGCAGTACGGTGTACGGGTCCTTCTCCCACTGGTCGTCCAACTTGTGGAGCCGTCTTTTCCTCTTCAAGACCTGCTCTCCGGGTACCAGGGGAACAGCGGGAGCATACTGGTTGTAAGTTTTCTCTTGTCTTTCCCTAGCCTGACAGAGACTTCGCTCCACGCTCTCCTGTACTTTCCGGTACTGCTGCTGCCTCTCTGTGTCCCAGTCTGCTTCTGGTGAAGTGTCCTCGGGTGTCAGGACTCCCATTTCCAGGTCAACAGGTAACTTACCAGGTCTCGCCCTCATTAGGTAAGCCGGGGTACAGTTGGTGGAACCTACCGGGATGTGGTTGTATAGGTCCACTAGATCGGGCAGCTTCTCAGGCCACAGACTGCGTTCTTCCAGGGGCAACGTTTTCAGGAGATCCATTACCACCTGGTTCATTTTCTCACAAAGTCCATTAGTTTGCGGATGATAGGGTGTCGTCCTTATCTTCCGGCAGCCATACAGATTGCAGAATTCCCGGAAGACCTCCGCTTCAAAGGCAGGTGTAACGGGTCCGGGAGGCGGAACCTCTGAGCTACTATACAAGGGGGCGGCCCTTGTAAGGGAGCGGGTGGCAGTCTCTGGGTGAACGGACAGGGAGTTACGGCAAGTGATCAGGGCAGTCTCTGGGTAAGGGGTAGGTACGACCTGTGATGGCAGAGCCTCCGGGTAGGCTAGCAGGCAGATGGTAGATGTGTGCTCCCAGGTGAGCAAGCGAGAGTCTCTGGAATAGCAGGTGGTCACGGCACGTGACGGCGGAACCTCCGGGCTGGCAGGCAGGTAGGTAACGGAGAAGCGCTCCCAGGTGAGCGGGCAAGAGTCTCTGGAATAGCTGGTGGTCACCGCACGTGACAACGGGACCTCCGGGCTGGCAAGTAGGCAGGTAACGGAGGTGCGCTCCCAGGTGAGCGGGCAAGAGTCTCTGAGATAGCTGGTGGTCACAGCACGTGACAACGGAGCCTCCGGGCTGGCAAGCAGGCAGATAACGGAGAAGCGCTCCCAGGTGAGCGGGCAAGCTGGTCCATAGACAGACTGACCGGAGTAGTAAGGCAGACCGTCGGACCTCAGGCAAGCAGGCAGGTAGCTGATATGCGCTCCCAGGTGAGCGGGCAGGCTGGTCCTTTAGACAGACTGACAGGAGTAGTAAGGCAGACCGTCGGACCTCAGACTGGCAGACAGGTAACAAGTATTCAGGCAGGAATCAGGCAGGTAACTAGCAGGAAACTGGCAGGTAACTGGCAGGTAACTGGCAGGTAACTGGCAACGGGACCTGAGGGCTGAAGCACAGGTGAGACACAGGTGCAAACAACATTGCTCGGGCACCTCCATTTTGGAGGAGGTGCCTTATATATGATGAAGTCCTCCGGCCATTGGCCGGGGACTCCTTAGGACGGCGCGCGCGGCCCCTTTAAGAGGAGGGGAGCGCGCGCGCGCGCGCCCTAAGCACAGGGGCCGGGAAGGAGCGCGCGCTGAGAACAGAGCGGGAGGAGGACGCCGGGAAGGAGCGCGCGCTGACAGCAGAGCGGGGAGAGGACGCCGGGCACGGAGCAGAGCGGTGAGGGGAGCAGCGTCCCTGCCTAGCAGAGGGCAGGGACGCCAGCGCTACAGTACCCCCCCCTTTAGGCCCCCCCTTTTTTAGGCCAGACAGAAATTTAGCTAGGATGAGAGGGGCATGGATGTTCTCCCGGGGCTCCCACGTTCTCTCCTCAGGACCAAACCCCTTCCAATCTACCAGAAAAAAGGTCTTTCCTCTTACCCTTTTGGTGGCAAGAATGTTCTCTACCTCAAACTCGTCCTCAGCAGAAACCGGAGCAGGAGGCGTACCTGTAGACTTGGAAAAAGAGTTAAGCACTACAGGTTTGAGGAGAGACACATGGAAGGAGTTAGGGATCCGTAAGTTGGCCGGGAGTTTCAATTTATAGGCCACCGGGTTGATCTGACTGATGACCTCCAGTGGGCCGATGAACCGAGGCCCTAACTTATAGGAAGGGATCTTGAGCCGGACATATTTGGACGAGAGCCAGACTTTATCCCCAGGGCGGAATTGAGGAGGGTCCAGACGTTTTTTGTCAGCGTGTCTTTTCATACGCTCGGATGACAGAAGGAGTGCGGACCGGGTACTCTCCCATATGGAGGAAAATTTGTTAACAAGAGATTCCGCAGCCGGATTGTCCGCCGAGGTGGAGACGGGAAACGGGATCCGAGGATGCTGACCGTAGACTACAAAAAACGGGGATTTGGAGGAAGACTCGCTCTCGTGATTGTTGTACGAGAATTCGGCCCATGGCAGGAGATCCACCCAGTCAGAATGGTGGGCATTAACGAAGTGCCGAAGGTAACTGGTCAGGTTCTGATTGATCCGCTCCACTTGACCATTAGACTGTGGGTGGTAAGCGGAGGAGAAGTCCAGGGTGACGTCCAGCAATTTACAAGTGGCTCTCCAGAAACGGGAAGTGAACTGTACCCCACGATCCGACACGATGTGACGGGGCAGGCCATGAAGACGGAAGATGTGGCGGATAAAGTCTTTAGCCAGCTCGGGTGCAGACGGAAGACCTGGCAGTGGAATGAAGTGAGCCATCTTGGAGAAGCGGTCAGCGACCACCCAAATGACCGTACAACCGGCAGAGACGGGTAGATCAGTAATGAAGTCCATCGCTATATGCTGCCAGGGGGCAGCAGGTACTGGCAGAGGTAGGAGGCGGCCGGCCGGCAGGTGTCTCGGAACTTTGTTGCGGGCGCAGGACACACAGGCAGAAACAAAGTCTATTACATCCTTGTGCAGGTTAGGCCACCAGTAGTGCCGGGTAATAAGCTGGAGGGTCTTTTTCTGACCGGCGTGGCCAGCTAGTTTAGACGAATGACCCCAGTGTAGGATCTTCTCCCGATCAGGTACTGGTACGAACGTCTTACCAGGAGGAAGACGATTTAGACTCACGGGAGCCACCTGCATTACTCTGGCGGGATCGATGATATGTTTCGGATCCTCCTCGAGATCAGACACCAGAAAGGACCGAGACAAGGCGTCCGCCTTGACGTTTTTGTCAGCCGGGCGAAAATGAAGGACAAAATCAAAACGAGCAAAAAACAAGGACCACCGGGCTTGGCGCGGGTTAAGTCTCTGGGCATGCTGGAGGTAAGCCAAGTTCTTGTGGTCAGTGTAAATTATTACCGGGTGAAGAGCCCCCTCGAGCAGGTAACGCCACTCCTCCAATGCCAGTTTGATGGCCAATAACTCTCGGTCTCCTATGGAATAGTTGCGCTCAGAGGAGGAGAAGAGTTTAGAGAAGAAGCCACAAGTTACCATCCTCCCGGAAGATGATTTTTGAGTAAGTACCGCTCCGGCTCCAGAGGAGGAGGCGTCAACTTCCAGGAAGAACTGTTTGTTGCCATCTGGGCGATGCAGCACCGGGGCGGAAGAGAAGGCCTGTTTAAGGGAAAGAAAGGCCTCCTCTGCTTCGGGTGGCCACTCTTTGGGATTAGTACCTTTACGGGTGAGCGCAGAAATTGGGGCCGTCCGGGAAGAGAAGTGTGGTATGAAGAGGCGGTAGTAGTTGGCGAAGCCCAGGAATCGCTGAATGGCCTTCAACCCCTCCGGTCGGGGCCATTTCTCGATGGCAGACAGTTTCTCAGGATCCATTTGTAGGCCGGTCTGAGAGATAATGTAGCCCAGAAACGGAAGCGAGGTCTGCTCAAAGAGGCACTTCTCAAATTTAGCGTAGAGATGGTTCTGCCTTAGCCTGAGCAGGACCTGACGAACGTCCCTCCGGTGAGTCTGGAGATCCGGAGAGAAGACCAAGATGTCGTCCAGGTACACCACTACGCAGGAGTAGAGAAGGTCCCGGAAGATGTCATTGACCAACTCTTGAAAGACGGCAGGAGCGTTACAGAGACCAAAGGGCATTACCAGGTATTCATAGTGGCCGTCCCGGGTGTTGAATGCCGTCTTCCATTCATCCCCCCGACGAATACGAACCAGGTTGTACGCCCCACGAAGGTCCAGTTTGGTGAAGATCCTAGCCCCCCTCAGGCGATCAAATAATTCTGGAATGAGCGGAAGGGGGTACTTATTCTTCACCGTGATCAGGTTTAGGCCTCTATAGTCTATACAGGGACGGAGAGAGCCGTCCTTCTTTTTGACGAAAAAGAAGCCTGCTCCCGCCGGGGAGGTAGATTTCCGGATGAATCCTCTGGCCAGATTCTCCTCAATATATTCGGACATTGACCGGGTCTCAGCAGCGGATAAAGGATAGATACGCCCACGGGGAGGAGTAGTACCGGGTAGCAGATCGATGGGACAGTCGTATGGTCTATGTGGTGGTAATGTCTCTGCCTCCTTTTTATTAAAGACATCTGCATAAGACCAATAAGGAATCGGAAGTCCAGGTAGATTAGCTGGGGTAGGAGAGGGACGGACGGGATGGACGGGAACCAGGCAGGTTTTATGACAGTCTTGTCCCCAGCGAAGGACCTCTCCGGTTTGCCAGTCTAGCACGGGTGCATGTCTCTGGAGCCAGGGCAGACCTAGCAAGAGGGCGTGAGAGAGTCCAGGCAGAACATGAAAGGAGATACTTTCAGAATGCAGCATTCCCACCTGCAGGGTAATGGATTCGGTGATGAGTTGAATGGGGCGAGGTAAGAGGCCCCCATCCACGGCAGCGACAGACAAGGGTACAGCCAGAGGTTTGGTAGGGATGCGGTATTTCTCAACCAGGGACTGTGAAATAAGGTTCCCGGCTGCTCCAGAGTCAAGTTGGGCTAGTTCGAAATAACGGTTCTCCCCGTAGATGATCGAAACTGACAACAGCAGGGATGGAGAGGATTTATTCTTGTCTAGGTGGACCTCTCTGAGCGAACCTAGACACAGGCGTTTCCCGACCTCTCCGGGCAGGCACGGATCCGGTGCTCCTTACTGCCACAGTAGAAGCAGCTCCCCTCGGCACGGCGTGAGTCCTGACGGGTTTTGACCATCTTGGTCTGGTCGACCTGCATAGGCTCAGGAGAGTGTACCTGGGGAGAGATGGAGGGAATGACGGGTTTCTGGAAAGTAGGAGCTAAACGTGGAATCCTTCTCTCACGGGTGACCTCTTTGGCACGCTCCTGGAACCGTAGGTCAATCCGGGTGGCAAGGGTTATTAGATCATCGAGAGAGGTAGGAATGTCCCGACCAGCAAGTTCATCTTTAATACGACCGGACAGACCCTCCCAGAAGACGGATACCAGAGCGTCGTTATCCCAGGCCAGCTCCGAGGCAAGGGTGCGGAACCGTATGGCATATTGGCCCACGGTGAGACCCTCCTGACGGAGGCGTAGCAGAGAGGATGCGGATGAGGTCTTCCGTCCGGGTTCGTCGAAGACTTTCCGGAAAGCTGAGAGAAAAGCAGGCAAGTTGGACACCAGGGGGTCTCCTCTCTCCCATAGAGGATTTAGCCAGGCCAGGGCCTCCCCGGTGAGATGGGACATGATAAAGGCAATTTTGGCCCGGTCGGAATTAAACTGATGGGACAAAAGTTCAAAGTGCAGGGTGCACTGATTTATGAAGCCCCGAGCCTGGACGGGGTCGCCTCCGAAGCGAGGAGGTGCAGAAAGCCGGGGTCCGGGGTAGGATACCATAGTATTAGTGGGCAGCGGAGCTGCCGGATTGCAAGATATGGCACTGGCGGAGGTTGTTGGTGGATCAGACAGAGTGTTCAGGCGAGTATTAACATTCCGCAGGTGACCCAGGATGGCCTCCTGTTGGGACCTCTGACGGGACAGTTCAAGACAGAGGTCCGAGAGCGAGGGAGCTTGGGTGCCACCGGGTTCCATGGCCCGAGCAAACTGTAACGGGTCCGGGAGGCGGAACCTCTGAGCTACTATACAAGGGGGCGGCCCTTGTAAGGGAGCGGGTGGCAGTCTCTGGGTGAACGGACAGGGAGTTACGGCAAGTGATCAGGGCAGTCTCTGGGTAAGGGGTAGGTACGACCTGTGATGGCAGAGCCTCCGGGTAGGCTAGCAGGCAGATGGTAGATGTGTGCTCCCAGGTGAGCAAGCGAGAGTCTCTGGAATAGCAGGTGGTCACGGCACGTGACGGCGGAACCTCCGGGCTGGCAGGCAGGTAGGTAACGGAGAAGCGCTCCCAGGTGAGCGGGCAAGAGTCTCTGGAATAGCTGGTGGTCACCGCACGTGACAACGGGACCTCCGGGCTGGCAAGTAGGCAGGTAACGGAGGTGCGCTCCCAGGTGAGCGGGCAAGAGTCTCTGAGATAGCTGGTGGTCACAGCACGTGACAACGGAGCCTCCGGGCTGGCAAGCAGGCAGATAACGGAGAAGCGCTCCCAGGTGAGCGGGCAAGCTGGTCCATAGACAGACTGACCGGAGTAGTAAGGCAGACCGTCGGACCTCAGGCAAGCAGGCAGGTAGCTGATATGCGCTCCCAGGTGAGCGAGCAGGCTGGTCCTTTAGACAGACTGACAGGAGTAGTAAGGCAGACCGTCGGACCTCAGACTGGCAGACAGGTAACAAGTATTCAGGCAGGAATCAGGCAGGTAACTAGCAGGAAACTGGCAGGAAACTGGCAGGTAACTGGCAGGTAACTGGCAACGGGACCTGAGGGCTGAAGCACAGGTGAGACACAGGTGCAAACAACATTGCTCGGGCACCTCCATTTTGGAGGAGGTGCCTTATATATGATGAAGTCCTCCGGCCATTGGCCGGGGACTCCTTAGGACGGCGCGCGCGGCCCCTTTAAGAGTAGGGGAGCGCGCGCGCGCGCGCCCTAAGCACAGGAGCCGGGAAGGAGCGCGCGCTGAGAACAGAGCGGGAGGAGGACGCCGGGAAGGAGCGCGCGCTGACAGCAGAGCGGGGAGAGGACGCCGGGCACGGAGCAGAGCGGTGAGGGGAGCAGCGTCCCTGCCTAGCAGAGGGCAGGGACGCCAGCGCTACAGCAGGTCCCTGGTCCGTCAGCACTTGGTCCGGGTACCCGTGTGGATGGCAGAAGTGCTGCTGGAAGGCTCTAGCTGCTGTTTGAGCTGTTAAGTCCTTAACGGGGACGACAACCAAGAACCGGGAGTAATGATCCACAATGGTTAACGCGTAGACGTAGCCACTTCTGCTTGGGGTCAGTTTTACATGATCCAAGGCTACCAGTTCCAACGGCTGCCGGGTGACGATGGACTGCAGGGGAGTCTTCTGGCTGGCACGGTCCTTCCTTCTTAGGTTGCACGGGCCACAGTCTCTGCACCAACTCTCGATGGTTCCTCTCATGCCTACCCAGTGGAACCGCCCACGCAGCAGGAACTCCAGCTTCTTCCATCCGAAGTGTCCAGCCCCGTCGTGGTATGCTTCCATCACCATGGCTGCGTCTCTCCGTGGCACCACTACTTGCCAGATTAGTTCATGCGTCCGGGAGTTAACCATTCTGCGGCACAACTTCCCCTTGTAAAGGAACAGTCGACTCTTCTCAGCCCACAGTTGCTTGGCTTCCTCCGGAGCATCTGGGTCAAGGCGAGCCTCTGGCCGAGTCAGCATCTCCTTCACCAGCCGGACGGCAGGGTCACTGTCTTGCGTTTCCTCCCAGTTGTAGTGAGGCAAGGGGTTAAACGTAGCGGCTTGCTTACTCCTTACCCGATGGGAATACTGGATAGTCCCATGACGGTGGAACGCGGGGAGTTCGACTTCTTCCAGTCCCTCTGGATCTTCTCCTACGTCCGGTAGGTTTGGCATCCTGGACAGGGCGTCCGCGTTGGTATTGGAGCGTCCTGCCCGGTATTTGATTGTGAACTCGCAGTTGGACAGACGGGCCATCCATCTCTGCTCTAGGGCACCGAGTCTTGCAGTGTCCAGGTGTGTCAACGGGTTGTTATCCGTGTACACGGTGAACCGGGAAGAAGCGAGGTAGTGCTTAAAGCGTTCGGTGACTGCCCACACCACTGCCAGGAACTCTAGCTTAAATGAGCTATAATTCTCAGGGTTTCTTTCGGTGGGTCGCAGTTTTCGGCTGGCGTAAGCGATTACTCGTTCTTTCCCCTGCTGGATCTGGGACAGCACGGCTCCTAGCCCGATGTTACTTGCGTCGGTGTAGAGGATAAAGGGCTGGCTGTAATCAGGGTACGCCAGGATTTCATCCCCCGTGAGGGCCATCTTCAGCTGGCGGAAGGACTCTTCTTCTAACTTCTCCCATCTGAAGGGTGGCTTCTGGTTCTTGGCCTTCCGGGACTGGCCTATCAGGAGGTCCTGCATAGGAGCTGCCTTTTTGGTGAAACCGGGGATGAATCTGCGGTAATAGCCTACCAACCCGAGGAACTGCCGCACTTCCTTTACACTGGAGGGACTTGGCCATTCCTTAATTGCGGTGATCTTATCAGGGTCGGGAGCCACTCCATCAGCGCTCACCACGTGTCCCAGGTACTGCACCTTTGGTTTCAGGAGGTGACACTTGGAGGGTTTCACCTTTAGGCCGTAGCTTGCCAGAGCTTCGAACACTTCCGCCAGGTGTTTCAGGTGGTCCTCATACGTCTTGGAATATACGATGACATCGTCCAGGTACAACAGGACCGTCTCAAAGTTTCTGTGGCCCAGACAACACTCCATTAATCGTTGGAAGGTTCCTGGTGCATTGCAGAGTCCGAACGGCATGCAGGTAAACTCGCTAAGTCCCATCGGGGTGGTGAATGCGGTCTTCTCCCGGTCCGCCTCTGCTACAGGAACCTGCCAGTACCCACTAGTGAGATCCAAGGTAGAGAAGAAGTTAGCAGATCTTAAAGCAGCCAAAGACTCCTCTATCCTTGGTAAGGGGTACGCATCCTTGTGTGTGATACGGTTGATTTTCCGGTAATCTACACACATCCTCATGGTGTTGTCTTTCTTTTTGACTAAGACTGGTGGAGCTGCCCAGGGGCTACAGCTATCCCTGATCACCCCAGCCTCCTTCATGTCTCTAAGCATCCCCTTGGCGTGTTGGTAGTGTGCAGGGGGTACGGGTCGATACCTCTCTTTTATGGGAGGATGGTCTCCCGTGGGGATGTGGTGTTCTACCCCCTTGACTCGCCCGAAGTCTAACGGGTGTTTACTAAACACTCTCTCGTACTCTTGCACCACCCGATAGACTCCCTGTTTCTGGTGTGAGGGAGTGGAGTCAGTACCCAAATGTAGTTGCTGACACCAGTCCTCCATTGTTTTCTGAGAGCCGTTACCTTCCTCCGGGGAAGATGGAGGCAAGGGTTCTACGGACTGTATGGAATCTTGATTGATGGTATACAATTTGGCTAGCGTGGCATACCGGGGCAGGTACACTTCCCTCTTCCCGATATTTATTATGCGAACGGGCACCCTCCCATGGCGTACATTGACCACCCCCCGTGCTGTCAAAATGGTGGGCCTACTGTCTGAGTAAACTGGTTCTACCATTGCCTGATAATCTCTACCTCTCAGACCAATAGCTGCCCGGCACCAAATCATCATTTCACTTTTCGGGGGCATGGCAATAGGGAAAGGGTCACACATTCGCACGCTACCAATCTCACCACCGGAGAGTTCTAGCTGTTGCCGTTGCATCAGTGCCCGGATCTCTTTCTGGAGCACTCGCTGCTGGCCGGAGCTGGCGTTCTTGGCAACCTGCTGTAAAAGGAAAATCACCTCTGCAAGACAATTTTCAATTACATTAGTTCCTAGAGTTATCTTTGGGTGACTCTCGTGTTTGTCAATGTCTACAATGATCAGTCCCTGTGCTGCCAGTTCGACTCTACCGATTTTAATGGTCACCTCTTTAAATCCAATCTGTGGCACGGGCTGACCATTGCTGGCGATGATACTCAAGTCGTCGTCAGGGTAGCGGGTGATATCCGAGTCATTCCAGTACTGCTTGAAGAGCACGTACGGGATGGTGGTGACCTGTGACCCGGTGTCCAGTAGGGCACTCATAGGAATGCCATCCAGTACCACGGGTAAGACTGGACGTCCTCCCACATATTTGTCGCGCCAGTTCGATGGGCCTGGTGATCTTTTTCCTGGGGGTTGGCCCTCTACCCCAGGTTGTGCCAGTTTAAAGGACAGTACCTTGCCATATGTCCGGGTTGATTGCAGCGGCGGCAGATGGGTCGTCCGTCCTCGTTGTATCGGTCGCTGGGTCTTCCTCTGGCCGGTGGGGTCCTCCTTGGTCGACGCCACGGGATGTCCTCCGGTCCGGATGCCAGCTGGATCTTCCCTGGAGTGGAAACCTGTAAAGACTGCACAGTTCGGGTTAGCGCAGCAACGCTTTTAGCTAGCTCTTGGACCTGATGGTGCAGGTCTGGAGCCGCGTCATTGTTCAAAGCCTGCGCATCAGCTCCCACAGGCCCTGCCGACAAGGGCGCCGCCTCCTGGTGGTAAGTGGTAGTGGGGCGTCTGGGGGTCACAACGCCACCTGGTGCTGGTTCTCGGAGCACCCGGATGGCTCTGTCCTTGAACTGTGCAAATCCCAGATGAGGGTCCTGTAAGGCCATTGCCCGCAACTGGGTTCAGTGGGCATTGCAATATAAACCCTCTATAAATTGTTCAGTCAACAGCCTGTCCTCGTCTCCCACGCCGTCAGGGTCGGTCTGCTTAATGGCTCTCAGGGCCTCTTGTAGGTTCAGGGCATAGTCCCTTATACTCTCATGTGCCCGCTGTTTGCACCCGTAGAATCTAAGCTTGATCTCGGCTGAGGTGCGGGTATCAAAGGTGTCCCTCAGCCGGGTTAGTATCCCTGCGACAGTCCTCCCCCCAGGTGGCCAGGACTTTACCTCCCTTTGGGCTGCTCCGGTTAATTGGGCCACCAGGATGCTCACTTTTTGCTCCTCTGTGAGGGGGTACACCTAGAAGAGGCTATCCAGCTTTTCTCTAAAGTCATGCAGGGTATGTGACTCCCCTGAGTACTGGGGTAGCCAGGCTGCCCCCGGGATATAGGGCATGGTGAAAGGCATGACCGCAACAGCGGTGGCGCTGGCGGGGGTTGAAGCGGTGAAGCTCTCCTCCGTATCCGACATCCTTCTCCCCCCTAGTGGACCGTGGCCTACCTTGCGATGATCCTCTTCCGTAGGCCGCGGCTCCGCAGTGGATCGTCAGGGTTGAGGACCTTCCGTCGCGCTCCTGTGACGTCGGCGTCTGCTGGGCTCCTTCCAGGACCTTACGCAACGTCCGGACGTGAGGCGGGGCTTCAGTTCTCGCGCGCTTTCGGAGTCCACGCCCCTCTTCTTCCCGCGCGGCGTCCTCAAGATGGCGTCCAATGGCGGGAAAACTCCACGTATGGCGGGAAGAAGGCCGAAGATGGCGCCGGATGGCGGGAAAACTCCACCGATGGCGGGAAGGAAGCGGAAGATGGCGCCGGATGGCGGGAATCTTCACCACAGGTAAGTTTGAACAGTCTTTTTCAGGCACGCAGTACCCGGTGGTTGCGGGCACGAAATCCTGCCGACTACGCCAAAAGTTGACGCGCCCCTGGGCCTGTGTCGCGCTGCGTTGCGCATGCGGGAGCTTACCCGGAGCCGGATCTCTTGAGGGTTGTAGTCTCGTGGCGGTGATCCGGTCCGTGCCCAGGGAGTCAGACTAAGTGGCGCTGTATTAGCGGTAGATGTTGGACGACTACGCCACCCGTTGAGTACAGCTAAGGAGCTGCTGCTGCAGGGCAGACCGCTGAGGCCGGTGGTAGGATTGTGCAGCGTGATAGTATAACCCCCAACGGGAGGGGTATGGCCTCAGGGCAGCCGACGTGGATGATGGGGGTAGCAGGAACCACTCAGAGACGGTACGGTGTAGTTCAGGGTCTTTACTGGTGACAACGATAGACCCTCCCGGAGTACTGGCTAGCGATTGGGGCCTGGTCAGTCCTTGAGCAGATGGGATCTCCCCTGGCCAGGCGGAGTTGTAGGCCTCCCAAAACTAACGATACTCTTCTGGCTACCTTGCTAGAAGCGGGTATAAGTAGCCCACGTCCCTGAGTGTACCGTGTGGTGCTCACCCGTATGGCCGGTGACTCGGGGCCTTCTAGTAGCTTCCGCTCCACGACGGCGGTGCTGGTCCCACGCGTGTGACCGTGCGTTCGGGTTTCTGGGCCAGAGGACCTGCAATCCCCTGCCGGTCGGTTTCTGCTGCTGGATAGGAGTTAGTCCCCACAGCCTCGGACTCCGGGTCCGGTGATAACTTCTCAGTCAGGGCGAGCTCTGCAGCTGCCAGCCCCTGACTCCTTGTAGCACTGCTCCCACAGAGCTCCTGATGTTCTTTCCTATATCTGCTTCTCTTCTCTGTCTCTACTTCTTCTCTACTCACTAACCCTGCCTCAGCCCTAGGTTTATATAGGGGAAGTTCTTCCCCTCCCAGGACTGGGCAGGAGGTGTGGCATGCACAGGATCCCTGACCAAGAGACCTCCCACCTGCTCTCAGACATAACATTGCCGTTACTGTGGAAACCAGACCCCTGGGGTGCCACACTATACACCTAGCCAGTACAGAAGTCCCTACAGTGTATGGGCTCCAAGGAGGTCCTCACTGCTGGTTATACACCTAGCCAGTACAGAAGTCCCTACAATGTATGGGCGCCCTAGAGGTCCTCACTACAGGCTTTACACCTAGCCAGTACAGAAGTCCCTACAGTGTATGGGCTCCCAGGAGGTTCTCACTGCAGGCTATACACCTAGCGAGTACAGTAGTCCCTACAGTGTATGGGTTCCTAGGAGGTTCTCACTGATGGTCATACACCTAGCCAGTACAGAAGTTCCTACAGTGTATGGGCTCCCAGGAGGTTCTCACTGCAGGTTATACCCCTAGCCAGTACTGAAGTCCCAATAGTGTATGGGCTCCCAGGAGGTTCTCACTGCAGGCTATACACCTAGCGAGTACAGAAGTCCCTACAGTGTATGGGTTCCTAGGAGGTCCTCACTGCTGGTTATACACCTAGCCAGTACAGAAGTCCCTACAGTGTATGGGCTCCCAGGAGTTTCTCACTGCAGGCTATACACCTAGCCAGTACAGAAGTCCCTACAATGTATGGGTTCCTAGGAGGTCCTCACTGCTGGTTATACACCTAGCCAGTACAGAAGTCCCTACAGTGTATGGGCTCCCAGGAGGTTCTCACTGAAGGCTATACACCTAGCCAGTACAGTAGTCCCTACAGTGTATAGGCTCTCAGGAGGTTCTCACTGCAGGCTAGACACCTAGCCAGTACAGAAGTCCCTACAATGTATGGGCTCTTAGAGGTTCTCACTGAAGGCTATACACCTAGCCAGTACAGAAGTCCCTACAGTGTATGGGCTCCCAGGAGGTTCTCACAGCAGGCTATACACCTAGCCAGTACAGAAGTCCTTACAGTGTATGGGCTCCCAGGAGGTTCTCACTGCTGGTTATACACTTAGCCAGTACAGTAGTCCCTACAGTTTATGGGCTTCCAGGAGGTTCTCACTGCAGGCTATACACCTAGCCAGTACAGAAGTCCCTACAGTGTATGGGCTCCCAGGAGGTTCTCACTGCAGGCTATACACCTAGCCAGTACAGTAGTCCCTGCAGTGTATGGGCTACCAGGAGGCGCTCACTGCTGGTTATACACCTAGCCAGTACAGTAGTCCCTACAGTGTATGGGCTCCCAGGAGGTTATCACTGCAGGCTATACACCTAGCCAGTACAGAAGTCCCTACAGTGTATGGGCTCCCAGGAGGTTCTCACTGCAGCCTATACATCTAGCCAGTACACAAGTCCCTACAGTGTATGGGCTCCCAGGAGGTTCTCACAGCAGGCTATACACCTAGCCAGTACAGAAGTCCCTGCAGTGTATGGGCTCCAAGAGGTTCTCACTGAAGTCTATACACCTAGCCAGTACAGAAGTCCCTACATTGTATGGGCTCCCAGGAGGTACTCACTGCAGGCTTTACACCTAGCCAGTACAGAAGTCCCTACAGTGTATGGGCTCCCAGGAGGTTCTCACTGCAGGCTATACACCTAGCCAGTACAGTAGTCCCTGCAGTGTATGGGCTACCAGGAGGCGCTCACTGCTGGTTATACACCTAGCCAGTACAGTAGTCCCTACAGTGTATGGGCTCCCAGGAGGTTATCACTGCAGGCTATACACCTAGCCAGTACAGAAGTCCCTACAGTGTCTGGGCTCCCAGGAAGTTCTCACTGCAGCCTATACATCTAGCCAGTACACAAGTCCCTACAGTGTATGGGCTCCCAGGAGGTTCTCACAGCAGGCTATACACCTAGCCAGTACAGAAGTCCCTGCAGTGTATGGGCTCCAAGAGGTTCTCACTGAAGTCTATACACCTAGCCAGTACAGAAGTCCATACACCTAGCCAGTACAGAAGTCCCTACAGTGTATGGGCTCCCAGGAGGTACTCACTGCAGGCTTTACACCTAGCCAGTACAGAAGTCGCTACAGTGTATGGGCTCCCAGGAGGTTCTCACTGCAGGCTATACACCTAGCCAGTACAGTAGTCCCTGCAGTGTATGGGCTACCAGGAGGCGCTCACTGCTGGTTATACACCTAGCCAGTACAGTAGTCCCTACAGTGTATGGGCTCCCAGGAGGTTATCACTGCAGGCTATACACATAGCCAGTACAGAAGTCCCTACAGTGTATGGGCTCCCAGGAGGTTCTCACTGCAGCCTATACATCTAGCCAGTACACAAGTCCCTACAGTGTATGGGCTCCCAGGAGGTTCTCACTGCTGGTTATACACCTAGCCAGTACAGAAGTCCCTACAGTGTATGGGCTCCCAAGAGTTTCTCACTGCAGGTTATACCCCTAGCCAGTACAGAAGTCCGTACAGTGTATGGGCTCCCTGGAGGTTCTCACTGTAGGCTATATACCTAGCCAGTACAGAAGTCCCTATAGTGTATGGGCTCCCAGGAGTTTCTCACTGCTGGTTATACACCTAGCCAGTACTGAAGTCCCTACAGTGTATGGGCTCCCAGGAGGTCCTCACTACAGGCTTTACACCTAGCCAGTACAGAAGTCCCTACAGTGTATGGGCTCCCAGGAGGTTCTCACTGCAGGCTATACACCTAGCCAGTACATAAGTCCCTACAGTATATGGGCTCCCAGGAGGTTCTCACTGCAGGCTATACACCTAGCCAGTACAGAAGTCCCTACAGTGTATGGGCTCCCAGGAGGTTCTCAATGCAGGCTATACACCTAGCCAGTACAGTAGTCCTTGCAGTGTATGGGCTCCCAGGAGATGCTCACTGCTGGTTATACACCTAGCCAGTACAGTAGTCCCTACAGTGTATGGGCTCCCAGGAGGTTCTCACTGCAGGCTTTACACCTGGCCAGTACAGAAGTCCCTACAGTGTATGGGCTCCCAGGAGGTTCTCACTGCAGGCTATACACCTAGCCAGTACAGAAGTCCCTACCGTTTATGGGCTCCCAGGTGGTTATCACGGCAGGCTATACACCTAGCCAGTACAGTAGTCCCTACAGTGTATGGGCTCCCAGGAGGTGCTCACTGCTAATTATACACCTAGCCAGTACAGTAGTCCCTACAGTGTATGGACTCCCAGGAGGTTCTCACTGCTGGTTATGCACCTAGCCAGTACATTAGTCCCTACAGTGTATGGGCTCCTAGGAGGTCCTCACTGCTGGTTATACACCTAGCCAGTACAGAAGTCCCTGCAGTGTATGGGCTCCAAGAGGTTCTCACTGAAGTCTATACACCTAGCCAGTACAGAAGTCCCTACAGTGTATGGGCTCCCAGGAGGTACTCACTGCAGGCTTTACACCTAGCCAGTACAGAAGTCCCTACAGTGTATGGGCTCCAAGAGGTTCTCACTGAAGTCTATACACCTAGCCAGTACAGAAGTCCCTACAGTTTATGGGCTCCCAGGAGGTTGTCATTGTAGGCTATACACCTAGCCAGTACAGAAGTCCCTACAGTTTATGGGCTCCCAGGAGGTTGTCATTGTAGGCTATACACCTAGCCAGTACAGAAGTCCCTACAGTGTATGGGCTCCCAGGAGGTTGTCATTGTAGGCTATACACCTAGCCAGTACAGAAGTCCCTATAGTGGTGTATGGGCTCCCAGGAGTTGCTCACTGCTGGTTATACACCTAGCAAGTACAGAAGTCCCTACAGTGTATGGGCTCCCAGGAGGTTCTCACTGCTGGTTATACACCTAGTCAGTACAGTAGTCCCTACAGTGTATGGGCTCCCAGGAGGTTCTCACTGCAGGCTATACACCTAGCCAGTACAGAAGTCCATACAGTGTATGGGCTCTTAGAGGTTCTCACTGAAGGCTATATACCTAGCCAGTACAGAAGTCCTTACGGTGTATGGGCTCCCAGGAGGTTCTCACTGCTGGTTATACACCTAGCCAGTACAGTAGTCCCTATAGTGTATGGGCTTCCAGGAGGTTCTCACTGAAGGCTATACACATACTCTGTAGGGACTTCTGTACTGGCTAGGTGTATAGCCTGCAGTGAGAACGTTCTGGGAGCCCATACACTGTAGGGACTTCTATACTGGCTAGGTGTATAGCCTTAAGTGAGAACCTCCTGGGAGCCCATACACTGTAGGGACTTCTGTACTGGCTAGGTGTATAGCATGCAGTGAGGACCTCCTGGGAGCCCATACTCTGTAGGGACTTCTGTACTGGCTATGGGCTCCCAGGAGGTCCTCACTGCATGCTATACACCTAGCCAGTACAGAAGTCCCTACAGTGTATGGGCTCCCAGGAGGTTCTCACTTAAGGCTATACACCTAGCCAGTATAGAAGTCCCTACAGTGTATGGGCTCCCAGAAGGTTCTCACTGCAGGCTATACACCTAGCCAGTACAGTAGTCCCTGCAGTGTATGGGCTCCCAGAAGGTGCTCACTGCTGGTTTTACACCTAGCCAGTACAGTAGTCCCTACAGTGTATGGGCTCCCAGGAGGTTCTCACTGCAGGCTGTACACCTAGCTAGTACTGAAGTCCCTACAGCTTATGGGCTCCCAGGAGGTTCTCACTGCAGGCTATATGTAGCGCCCCGAGAGTTCGGCCGCTACAGGGGTATTGCACCTCTGCCAGAGGTGTGGTATTCCACTCCCAGGTAAGGATGGAGTATGGACCAGGGCTCAGTTAGCTGCATACAGCACACACACCCCATTTCCGAGGGATAGCTCAACGGTGCTCCCACTAGACAGAAGTGCAGGTACGACCGACTATGTCCCTGGCTGGAGTGGGGAGGGGGGTGGAATACCCAGTGCTGTAGGGGCAGATAGTGGTTGGTTCCTGAGCGTAGGAAGGAGCCCATTGGTTGCTGGTCACCTGGGCTCATGGCTAGAGGGAGGTATAAAAGGTGGGCACCATCTTAGATCAGTGGTGAGTTCAGTCTGTTCAGTCAGTGAGAGGAGAAGACCGGGAGTGGAGGCTCTGTAGGAGCTCCACTCAGGAGCAGGCCTAGAGAGAGGCCAAGGAAGAGAGAGAGAGAGAAGGTGAAAGGGAGCTGTGATTACGTCTCATCCCAGCTCCACGAGAAAGGAACAGAAAGGAACAGAAAAGGAGAAGAAGAGACAGAGAAACACAAGGGCTCAGGAACAAGAAGGTGGAAGGGACCCTAAGAACCCACGAGAATACAGGGTGAAGGGTCAGGCAGATTAACGGTGCCGGATCCCAAGTTGGTGGAGGAGAAACTGCCCTCAGCCAAAGACCGGACGTCGTGATCATTTATTGGTGCGACACCTCATCAAACCTGCTAGGAAGGCACCATATAGGACAGCGGAGAACGGGGCCCACGTTTACCCGCACAAGTCCGCGGCAGCTGGACAAAAGTGGGTCCCTGGTGAGGCAGGCCAGAGAAAGGAAAGAAGGGGGTCCTGTGCCATATTCCTGAGCTGCCTGGGAGTTGACCGAGCCCCTCACCTGCTGGACGCAGCACGGCTCGGGCGGTCACTACCTGTACAGAAGTGACCCGGAGTACCTGAACTGTGAGTAAAAGACATTGGACTGCAGTACGTTGTCTGTGTGCTCTTTCGCTCCTCCAGCACTAACGGTACTGGGACTCCCACCACCATCATTCCCACCATCCACTACACTGCCCTGGGGCCGCACTCTTCCCATGGGGAGTCACATCATCCCAGCTGCATACATCATCGGCCCCAGCGGTCTGCCCTGCAGCGGCGGTTCCTAATAACCGCAATCCATGGGTGGCGTAGTCGGACATTATCTAAAACATCTAAAAGACTGCCACTGGTCTGACCACCCTGAGCCACGGAACCGGGTTGCCACTACTACCCCCATCGTTCCCCTATTGCCCGAATCCGAGTGCCCCACGGCCCAGGGGGCGAGTCACTATACACCTAGCCAGTACAGAAGTCCCTACAGTGTATGGGCTCCTAGGTGGTTCTCACTGCAGGCTATACACGTAGCCAGTACAGTAGTCCCTACAGTGTATGGGCTCCCAGGAGGTGCTCACTGCTAATTATACACGTAGCCAGTACAGTAGTCCCTACAGTGTATGGGCTCCCAGGAGGTTCTCACTGCTGGTTATGCACCTAGCCAGTACAGTAGTCCCTACAGTGTATGGGCTCCTAGGAGGTCCTCACTGCTGGTTATACACCTAGCCAGTACAGAAGTCCCTACAGTGTATGGGCTCCAAGAGGTTCTCACTGAAGGCTATACACCTAGCCAGTACTGAAGTCCCTACAGTGTATGTGCTCCAAGGAGGTTCTCACTGCAGGCTATACACCTAGCCAGTACAGAAGTCCCTATAGTGTATGGGCTCCCAGGAGTTGCTCACTGCTGGTTATACACCTAGCCAGTACAGAAGTCCCTATAGTGTATGGGCTCCCAGGAGGTTCTCACTGCTGGTTATACACCTAGCCAGTACAATAGTCCCTACAGTGTATGGGCTCTTAGAGGTTCTCACTGAAGGCTATACACCTAGCCAGTACCGAAGTCCCTACAGTGCATGGGCTCCCAGGAGGCTCTCACTGCTGGTTATACACCTAGCCAGTACAGAAGTCCCTACAGTGTATGGGCTCCCAGGAGGTTCTCACTGCAGGCTATATACCTAGCTAGTACAGAAGTCCCTACAGTGTATGGGCACGCAGGAGGTTCTCACTGCTGGTTATACACCTAGCCAGTATAGTAGTCACAACAGTGTATGGGCTTCCAGGAGGTTCTCACTGAAGGCTATACACCTAGCCAATGCAGAAGTCCCTACAGTGTATGGGCTCCCAGGAGGTTCTCACTGCAGGATATACACCTTGCCAGTACAGAAGTCCATACAGTGTATGGGCTCCCAGGAGGTTCTCACTGAAGGCTGTACACCTAGCCAGTACAGAAGTCTCTACAGTGTATGGGCTCCCAGGAGGTTCTCACTGAAGGCTATACACCTAGCCAGTACAGAAGTCCCTACAGTGTATGGGCTCCCAGGAGGTTCTCACAGCAGGCTATACACCTAGCCAGTACAGAAGTCCCTACAGTGTATGGGCTCCCAGGAGGTTCTCACTGCAGGCTATACACCTAGCCAGTACAGAGGTCCCTACAGTGTATGGGTTCCCAGGAGATCCTCTCTGCTGGTTATACACCTAGCCAATACAGAAGGCCCTACAGTGTATGGGCTCCTAGGAGGTCCTCACTGCTGGTTATACACCTAGCCAGTACAGTAGTCCCCACAGTGTATGGGCTCCAAGAGGGTCTCAGTGAAGGCTATACATCTAGCCAGTATAGTAGTCCCTACAGTGTATGGGCTCCAAGAGGTTCTCACTGAAGGCTATACATCTAGCCAGTACAGTAGTCCCTACAGTGTATGGGCTCCAAGAGGTTCTCACTGAAGGCTATTGACGCGCCCCCTGGGCCATGTTTGGGGAATACCCGGAGCCGGATCCGTTGGGGGTGGTAGTCCTCGTGGCGGTGACCCGGTCCGTGCCCAGGGTGTCAAACTAAGTGGCGATGTTTTTAGTGGCAGATGTGATATTGTTCGACTACGCCACCCGTTGAATGCGGTTATGAAACCGCCGCTGCAGGGCAGACCGCTGAGGCCGGTGGTACGGTTGTGCAGCGTGGATAGTATAACCCCCAACGGGAGGGGTATGGCCTCAGGGCAGCGGACGTGGATGATGGGGATGGTAGAATTGCACGCAGGCACCAGGAACCACTCAGAGACGGTGCGGTGTAGTTCAGGGTCTTTACTGGTGACAAAGACAGACCCTCCCGGGAGTACTGGCTAGCGGTCGGGGTCTGGTCAGTCCGTGAGCAGACAGGATCTCCCCTGGCCAGGCGGAGTTGTAGGCCTCCCCAACTAACTGTACTCTTCTTGGCTACCTTGCTAGAAGCGGGTAAAAGTAGCCCACGTCCCTGAGTGTACCGTGTGGTGCTCACCCGTATGGCCGGTGACTCGGGGCCTTCTGGTAGCCTCCGCTCCACGACGGCGGTGCTGGTCCCTTGCGTGTGACCGTGCCTTCGGGTTTCTTGGCCAGAGGACCTGAAATCCCCTGCCGGTCGGTTTCTGCTGCTGGGTATGGAACAGTCCCCACAGCCTCGGACTCCGTGTCCGGTGAGATCTCTTCAGCCAAGGCGAGCTATCTAGCTTCCAGCCTCTGGCACTCACTCCTGCTCCTGCAGAGCTCCTGTTGTCACTTTCCCTGCAACTGCTCCACACCAGACCAGACTGTGTCTCTGTCTGGGACTCCTCTTCTTCCCCCTAACCCCACCTCAGCCCCAGTTTATATAGGGGAAGTTCTTCCCCTCCCAGGACTGGGCAGGAGGTGTGGCATGCTTAGGATTCCTGACCAGGAGACCTCCCACCTGCTCACAGACGTAATATTGCTATTACTGTGGTAACCAGACCCCTGGGGTTCCACATTCCCCCCTAGTAAAATTTAGTACTCCGGGACTAAACATATTTTTGAAAACATAACAGGGTATAAACAGGAACAATACAATAAAGAAAAACACGTTAGGGTGGTTACGGAGTATCCGCAACCGGGTGCAATTTTTGAAGCAAAAGGGTGTCCGTTTCACCAAAGAACAGGGAGCCGTAACCAGGTAGGGGTCTGTCCTGCCCCGAGTCTTTAACAGTCTTTAGTCCGTTCCTGGGTTACGCTCCAAACATATTTACAACAGAGTTCTGGTTAATCCACAAAAACACCTATAAAATAACTGGAAAAACATAATTATTTACAAGCAACAGTAAACAGGTAAATACCAATAAAACAGTCTGAACACTTTAGATCCTCCAACGTACGGGCAACTGGCCTCTAGTGGCTCTAGTGGACCTACGGAGCTCACTAACTGGTCCTGCACTACAGGGTGTAGGAGCTGTTAAAGGTAAGCTGGGCAGCTGTCTACGGACTCTTTGGCTCACTAGGGGCACGGCAGGCTCACTATAAGCAGAAGGTCAATTCTCCTGGTCTGCTTGTGTGGGGTCTTCTGCCTCCTGGACCGGCTGCTCTTCCAGCTCTACCTGTTTTTCCGTAGGCACTTGGGATGCTGGCTGGAGGAAGGTGAGGACGGGTACCACAACAGCGCCATTTACTTCTGTCCAAGACCGAGGGAAGTCTCCGAGTACAGTACTGACCATCTCTTCCCTTTTCTCTGCGGGTCGAGGGTTTTCGTGATCTTCTTCAGGGTTTCGTAGTTGCTCGGGACACTTCTTCAGGTGATCTCGGGAGACAATGGCTGTGGTTTCTCCTCCATCCTTACTGATTGTGCAGATTTTTGGGTTTTCATGGCTTGATGGCAGTACGGTGTACGGGTCCTTCTCCCACTGGTCGTCCAACTTGTGGAGCCGTCTTTTCCTCTTCAAGACCTGCTCTCTAGGTACCAGGGGAACAGCGGGAGCATACTGGTTGTAAGTCTTCTCCTGTCTTTCTCTTGCTTGACGGAGACTTCGCTCAACGCTCTCCTGTACTTTCCGGTACTGCTGCTGCCTCTCTGTGTCCCAGTCTGCTTCTGGTGAAGTGTCCTCGGGTGTCAGGACTCCCATATCCAGATCAACAGGCAGCTTACCAGGTCTTGCTCTCATTAGGTAAGCCGGGGTACAGTTGGTAGAACCTACAGGGATGTGGTTGTATAGGTCCACCAGATCAGGCAGTTTCTCAGGCCACAGACTGCGTTCTTCCAGGGGCAATGTTTTCAGAAGGTCTATCACCACCTGGTTCATCTTCTCGCAGAGTCCATTGGTTTGCGGATGATACGGTGTTATTCTTATCTTCCGGCAGCCATACAGAGTGCAGAACTCCTGGAAGACTTCCGCTTCAAAGGCAGGTCCTTGGTCCGTCAGCACCTGCTCTGGGTATCCGTGTGGACGACAGAAGTGCTGCTGGAAGGCTCTAGCTGCTGTTTGAGCCGTTAAGTCCTTGACGGGGACTACAACCAAGAACCGGGAGTAGTGATCCACGATGGTCAACGCATAGACGTAGCCACTTCTGCTGGGGGTCAGTTTTACATGGTCCAAGGCTACCAGTTCCAACGGCTGCCTGGTGACGATGGACTGCAGGGGAGTCTTCTGGCTGGCACGGTCCTTCCTTCTTAGGTTGCATGGGCCACAGTCTCTGCACCACCTCTCGATGGTTCCTCTCATGCCTACCCAGTGGAACCGCCCGCGCAGCAGGAACTCCAGCTTCTTCCATCCGAAGTGCCCAGCTCCGTCGTGGTATGCCTCCAGTACCATAGCCGCGTCTTTTCTTGGCACCACTACTTGCCAGATCAGTTCATGCGTCCGGGAGTTAACCATTCTGCGGCACAACTTCCCCTTGTAAAGGAACAGTCGACTCTTCTCAGCCCACAGTTGCTTGGATTCCTCCGGAGCGTCTGGGTCAAGGCGGGCATCTGGCTGAGTCAGCATCTCCTTCACCAGTCGGACGGCGGGGTCACTGTCTTGCGTTTCCGCCCAGTTGTAATGAGGTAAGGGGTTGAACGTAGTGGATTGCTTACCCCTTACACGGTGGGAATACTGGGTAGTCCCATGACGGTGGAACGCAGGGAGTTCAACCTCTTCCAGTTCCTCTGGATCTTCCCCTACGTCCGGTAGGTTTGGCATTCTGGACAAGGCATCCGCGTTGGTATTGGAGCGTCCTGCCCGGTATTTAATCGTGAACTCATAGTTGGACAGGCGGGCCATCCATCTCTGCTCCAGGGCACCGAGTCTTGCAGTGTCCAGGTGTGTCAATGGGTTGTTATCCGTGTACACGGTGAACCGCGAAGAGGCGAGGTAGTGCTTAAAGCGTTCGGTGACTGCCCACACCACTGCCAGGAACTCTAGCTTGAATGAGCTGTAATTCTCAGGGTTTCTTTCGGTGGGTCGCAGTTTTCGGCTGGCGTAAGCAATTACCCGTTCTCTCCCCTGCTGGATCTGGGACAGTACGGCTCCTAGCCCGATGTTACTTGCGTCTGTGTAGAGGATAAAGGGCTGGCTGTAATCCGGGTACGCCAGGATTTCATCCCCCGTGAGGGCCATCTTCAGCTGGCGGAAGGACTCTTCTTCCAGCTTCTCCCATCTGAAGGGCGGCTTCTGGTTCTTGACCTTCTTGGACTGGCCTATCAGGAGGTCCTGCATAGGAGCTGCCTTTTTGGTGAAACCGGGAATGAATCTTCGGTAGTAGCCTACCAACCCGAGGAACTGCCGCACTTCCTTTACGCTGGAGGGTCTTGGCCATTCCTTAATCGCGGTGATCTTATCAGGGTCGGGAGCCACTCCGTCAGCACTCACCACGTGTCCTAGGTACTGCACTTTTGGTTTTAGCAGGTGACACTTCGACGGTTTCACCTTCAGACCGTAGTTTGCCAGGGCTTCAAACACTTCCGCCAGATGTTTCAGGTGGTCCTCGTAGGTTTTGGAATAAACTATAACATCGTCCAGGTACAGCAGGACCGTCTCAAAGTTCCGGTGTCCCAGACAGCATTCCATCAATCGTTGGAAGGTTCCTGGTGCGTTGCAGAGTCCGAACGGCATGCAGGTAAACTCGCTATGTCCCATCGGGGTGGTGAATGCGGTCTTCTCCTGGTCCGCCTCTGCTACAGGAACCTGCCAGTACCCGCTAGTGAGATCCAAAGTGGAGAAGAAGTTAGCAGATTTTAAAGCAGCCAAAGACTCCTCTATCCTTGGTAAGGGGTACGCATCTTTGTGTGTGATACGGTTGATTTTCTGGTAATCTACACACATTCTCATGGTGTTGTCTTTCTTTTTAACCAAGACTAGTGGAGCTGCCCAGGGGCTACAGCTATCCCTGATTACCCCAGCCTCCTTCATGTCTCTAAGCATCCCCTTGGCGTGTTGGTAGTGTGCAGGGGGTACGGGACGATACCTCTCCTTTATGGGAGGATGGTCTCCCGTGGGGATGTGATGTTCCACTCCCTTCACTCGCCCGAAGTCTAGCGGGTGTTTACTGAACACTCTCTCGTATTCCTGGAGCACCCGGTAGACTCCCTGCTTTTGGTGAGCGGGTGTGGAGTCAGTACCCAAATGCAGTTGCTGACACCAGTCCTCCATTTGTTGCTTAGAGCCGTTACCTTCCTCTGGATGAGATGGAGGCAAGGGTTCCACGGACTGTACAGAATTTTGGTTGATGGTATACAATTTGGCTAGCGTAGCATACCGGGGCAGGTACACTTCCCTCTTCCCGATATTTATTATGCGAACGGGCACCCTCCCATGGCGTACATCAACCACCCCCCGTGCCGTCAAAATGGTGGGCCTACTATCTGAGTAGACTGGTTCTACCATTGCCTGGTAATCTCTACCTCTCAGACCAATAGCTGCCCGGCACCAAATCATCATTTCACTTTTCGGGGGCATGGCAATAGGGAAAGGGTCACACATTCTCACGCTACCAATCTCACCACCGGAGAGTTCCACCTGTTGCCGTCGCATCAGTGCCAGGATCTCTTTTTGGAGCACTCGCTGCTGGCCGGAGCTGGCGTTCTTGGCAACCTGCTGTAAAATAAAAATCACCTCTGCAAGACAATTTTCAATCACATTAGTTCCTAGAGTTATCTTTGGGTGACTCTCGCGCTTGTCAATGTCCACAATGATCAGTCCCTGTGCTGCCAGTTCGACTTTACCGATTTTAATGGTCATCTCTTTAAATCCGATCTGTGGCACGGGCTGACCATTGCTGGCGATGATACTCAAGTCGTCGTCTGGGTAGCGGGTTATATCCGAGTCATTCCAGTACTGCTTGAAGAGCACGTACGGGATGGTGGTGACCTGTGACCCGGTGTCAAGTAGGGCACTCATAGGAATGCCATCCAGTACTACAGTCAAGACTGGACGTCCTCCCACGTATTTGTCACGCCAGTTCGATGGGCCTGGTGATCTTATTCCTAGCGGTTGGCCCTCTACCCCAGGTTGTGCCGGTTTAAAAGGACAGTACCTTGCCATATGTCCGGGTTGATTGCAGCGGAGGCATGATGGGTTGTCCGTCCTCGTTGTATCGGTCGCTGGGTCTTCCTCTGGCCGGTGGGGTCCTCCTTGGTCGGCGCCACGGGATATCCTCCGGTCCGGATGCCAGCTGGATCTTCCCTGGAGTAGAAACCTGTAAAGACTGCACAGTTCGGGTTAGCGCGGCAACGCTTTTAGTTAGCTCTTGGACCTGATGGTGCAGGTCTGTAGCCGGGTCATTGTTTAAAGCCTGCGCATCAGCTCCCACAGGCCCTGCCGACAAGGGCGCCGTCTCCTAGTGGTAAGTGGTAGCAGGGCGTTTGTGGGTCACAGCGCCACCTGGTGCCGGTTCTCGGAGCACCCGGATTGCTCTGTCCTTGAACTGTGCAAAGTCCAGATGAGGGTCCTGTAAGGCCATGGCCCGCAACTGGGTTCGGTGGGCATTACAATGTATACCCTCTATAAATTGTTCAGTCAACAGTTTGTCTTCGTTTCCCACGCCGTCAGGGTCGGCCTGCTTAATGGCTCTCAGGGCCTCTTGTAGGTTTAGCGCATAGTCCCTTATATTCTCATGTGCTCGCTGCTTGCACCCGTAGAATCTAAGCTTGATCTCGGCTGAGGTACGGGTATCAAAGGTGTCCTTCAGCCGGGCTAGTATCTCTGCGACAGTCCTCCTCCTCCCAAGTGGCCAGGACTTTACCTCCCTTTGGGCTGCCCCTGTTAATTGAGCCACCAGGATGCTCACTTTTTGCTCTTCTGTGAGGGGGTACACCTGGAAGAGGCTATCCAGCCTTTCTCTGAAGTCATTTAGGGTATGTGACTCCCCTGAGTACTGGGGTAGCCAGGCTGCCCCCGGGATGTAGGGCATGGTGAAAGGCATGACCGCAGCAGCGGTGGTGCTGGCGGTGGCTGTGGCAGTGAAGCTCTCCTCCGTATCCGACATCCTCCTCCCCCCTAGTGGACCGTGGCCTACCTTGCGATGATCCTCTTCCGTAGGCCGCGGCTCCGCAGTGGATCATCAGGGTTGAGGACCTTCCGTCGCGCTCCTGTGACGTCGGCGTGTGCTGGGCTCCTTCCAGGACCTTACGCAACGTCCGGACGTGAGGCGGGGCTTCAGTTCTCGCGCGCTTTCGGAGTCCACGCCCCTCTTCTTCCCGCGCGGCGTCCTCGAGATGGCGTCCAATGGCGGGAAAACTCCACGGATGGCGGGAAGAAGGCAAAAGATGGCGTCGGATGGCGGGAAAACTCCACGGATGGCGGGAAGAAGGCAAAAGATGGCGTCGGATGGCGGGAATCTTCACCACAGGTAAGTTTAACAGTCTTTTTCAGGCACGCAGTACCCGGTGGTTGCGGGCACGAGATCCTGCCGACTACGCCAAAAGTTGACGCGCCCCCTGGGCCATGTTTGGGGAATACCCGGAGCCGGATCCGTTGGGGGTGGTAGTCCTCGTGGCGGTGACCCGGTCCGTGCCCAGGGTGTCAAACTAAGTGGCGATGTTTTTAGTGGCAGATGTGATATTGTTCGACTACGCCACCCGTTGAATGCGGTTATGAAACCGCCGCTGCAGGGCAGACCGCTGAGGCCGGTGGTACGGTTGTGCAGCGTGGATAGTATAACCCCCAACGGGAGGGGTATGGCCTCAGGGCAGCGGACGTGGATGATGGGGATGGTAGAATTGCACGCAGGCACCAGGAACCACTCAGAGACGGTGCGGTGTAGTTCAGGGTCTTTACTGGTGACAAAGACAGACCCTCCCGGGAGTACTGGCTAGCGGTCGGGGTCTGGTCAGTCCGTGAGCAGACAGGATCTCCCCTGGCCAGGCGGAGTTGTAGGCCTCCCCAACTAACTGTACTCTTCTTGGCTACCTTGCTAGAAGCGGGTAAAAGTAGCCCACGTCCCTGAGTGTACCGTGTGGTGCTCACCCGTATGGCCGGTGACTCGGGGCCTTCTGGTAGCCTCCGCTCCACGACGGCGGTGCTGGTCCCTTGCGTGTGACCGTGCCTTCGGGTTTCTTGGCCAGAGGACCTGAAATCCCCTGCCGGTCGGTTTCTGCTGCTGGGTATGGAACAGTCCCCACAGCCTCGGACTCCGTGTCCGGTGAGATCTCTTCAGCCAAGGCGAGCTATCTAGCTTCCAGCCTCTGGCACTCACTCCTGCTCCTGCAGAGCTCCTGTTGTCACTTTCCCTGCAACTGCTCCACACCAGACCAGACTGTGTCTCTGTCTGGGACTCCTCTTCTTCCCCCTAACCCCACCTCAGCCCCAGTTTATATAGGGGAAGTTCTTCCCCTCCCAGGACTGGGCAGGAGGTGTGGCATGCTTAGGATTCCTGACCAGGAGACCTCCCACCTGCTCACAGACGTAATATTGCTATTACTGTGGTAACCAGACCCCTGGGGTTCCACACTATACATCTAGCCAGTACAGAAGTCCCTACAGTATATGGGCTCCCAGGAGGTCCTCACTGCAGGCTATACATCTAGCCAGTACAGAAGTCCCTACAGTGTATGGGCTCCAAGAGGTTCTCACTGAAGGCTATACACCTAGCGAGTACAGTAGTCCCTACAGTGTATGGGCTCCCTGGAGGTTCTCACTAGAAGCTATACACTTAGCCAATACACTAGTCCGTACAGTGTATGGGCTCCCAGGAGGTTCTCACTGAAGGCTATACACCTAGCCAGTACAATAGTCCCTACAGTGTATGGGCTCCCATGAGGTTCTCACTGCAGGCTATACACCTAGCCAGTACAGAAGTCCCTAGAGTGTATGGGCTCCCAGGAGGTTCTCACTGCAGGCTATACACCTAGCCAGTACAGAAGTCCCTGCAGTATATGGGCTCCCAAGAGGTTCTCACTGCAGGCTATACACCTTGCCAGTACAGAAGTCCCTACAGTGTATGGGCTCCCAGGAGGTTCTCACTACAGGCTTTACATCTAGCCAGTACAGATTTCCCTACAGTGTATGGGCTCCTAGGAGGTCCTCACTGCTGGTTATACACATAGCCAGTATAGTAGTCTGTACAGTGTGTTACGGGTCCGGGAGGTGGAACCTCTGTGCTACGGTGCAAGTAGGGACCCAGAGGGGCGTAACTAAGTATCAACCCGGACCGACCCTGGTCGTACTGCGGCTAACGACTCCGTGACCAGGGATGGACCGAACTAAGGGACCAGGCTCTACTCTGGGGAGGACCCCACGGTACAGATGGCAGGGACTGACCGGAATAGCAGGTAGGCACAGCAGGCAGGCTGGCGAGCAGAAGCCTCCAGGTAGGCTATCAGGTAGACACGGCAAGTGACGGCAGGAGTCTCTAGGTGGGCTGGCAGGTGGTCACGGCAAGTGACAGCAGGAGTATCTAGGTGGGCTGACAGGTGGTCATGGCAAGTGACGGCAGGAGCCTCCGGGTAGGCACAGCAGGTAACAAGCGGGTAACAGGCAGGTCACAGGCAAGTGCTCCCAGGTGAGCAGGCAGGCAGGCACGGCAGGTAACAGGCAGGCAACAGGCAAGTGCTCCCAGGTGAGCGGGCAGGCAGGCACGGCAGGTAACAGGCAGGCAACAGGCAAGTGCTCCCAGGTGAGCGTGCTGGCAGGCACGGCAGGTAACAGGCAGGCATCAGGCAAGTGCTCCCAGGTGAGCGGGCTAGCAGGCACGGCAGGTAACAGGCTGGCGGGCAGGACTGGTAGTCATGCTAGCAGCGGGACCTGAGGGCTGAAGCAGAGGTCAGAAACACTGTGCAACAACTTTTGCTCGGGCACCTCCATTTTGGAGGAGGTGCCTTATACATGGGATGACCCTTGGCTATTGGCCGGGGACTCCTTAGGACGGCGCGCGCGGCCCCTTTAAGAGTGAGGGAGTACGCGCGCCCTAAGCACAGTGCCCGGGGAGCTGCGCGCGCCAGCAGCAGGAAGAAGAGCGCTGGAGAACGCAGAGCAGGGAGCGAGGAGGTGAGTGGGATGACGTCTCTGCCTGGCAGGGGGCAGAGACGCCGATGCTACACAGTGTATGGGCTCCCAGGAGGTCCTTACTGCTGGTTATAAACCTAGCCAGTACAGTAGTCCCTACAGTGTATGGGCTCCCAGGAGGTTCTCACTGCAGGCTATACACCTAGCCAGTACAGTAGTCCCTACAGTGTATGGGCTCCAAGAGGTTCTCACTGCAGGCTATACACCTAGCCAGTACAGAAGTCCCTACAGTGTATGGGCTCCCAGGAGGTTCTCACTGCAGGCTATACACCTAACCAGTACAGAAGTCCCTACAGTGTATGATCTCCTAGGAGGTCCTCACTGCTGGTTATACACCTAGCCAGTGAATGACTCTTTCCATTGAGCGGGTTCCTGCTCTGTGCTGAGCTCAGTGAGTGACAGGACACCGCTCGCTGAGCGCAGTTTCAGGGCCCAGTCGCTGGAGCGAGTCATTCTCCCCAGCTCCTCAGCATGAGCGGTCAGATGGGTTACAGCGGGGGACAGGTGAGTATAACGATTTTTTTTTTCATCTTTACACCAGGATACAGCGGGAGCAAAATACTACTCTCAACATTGTCCTTTGCTCGCGGTGATTGCAGTTCCAGCAGCGAACAATGATGAGGGCATCTTTCAGCACCTGGCACTTAGGAACAGTGCTAACTGTACACTGATTCCCAGGCGCCGGTATGTGTGCTCCTGATGCGGCACATGGTTGCCACACAGGTGCACACGGACACGGATATCTCCAATACTGTTTTTTCCGGTACCAGAAATATCAGGATGTGTGAAACCGGCCTTACTCTGGCCTGTGCTTAACAGTGTCCTGTTTTTCAGAGGCTCACAAAACTGTAGCCAACAGCACTTTTATGCACACCTAATAAAAAGACGGACACCATGGGATCACAGGCCTGGTGGCGTCCACGGTGCCTCCATCTGTCTCATCTTCTGCTAGGGGTTCCGTCTGAATCTCGTATTTCAGAGATTTACACGGAAAGCCCGGTGTAAGCGCTTAGCGCAGAGTATAGGATAAATGTGAGCCAAGCCTTTCTTGCGATCTTTGGGACGCAGCATGAACAAATCAGCAGCAGGTGAAGAATTGGTATTATTTATTTTTTGCGCCGTTCCTCTTTCGGTATAAGTGATTAGATGACTTTATTCTTCGGGTCGGTGCGATTACAGCGATACCAGATTTATATTGGGTTTTTATTTTTGGCTGATGTCACACACTAAAAACTTTTTTTTTTCTGTTGCAAAGACTTGTTTTCGCATCGCCATATTTTGAGAGCTATAATTTTCCCATATTTCAGCAGACAGAGTCATGTAAGGGCTTGTTTTTTGCGGGACAAGTTGACGTTTTATTGGTACCATTTTTAGGCATGTGACATTTTTTGATCGCTTTCTATTCCGATTTTTGGGAGGCAGAATAAATTAAAACCAACAATTCATGATTTGTTTTTTGTTGTTTTTTTCATGCCGTTCTGCATGTGGTAAAATTGATAAGGCAGCTTTACTGTTTGGGTCAATACATTTACAGCGATACTACATTTATATCGTTTTTATGTTTTGGTGCTTTTACACAATAAAAACTAGTTTATAGAAAAAATATTTTTTTGCATCACTTTACTCTGAGAGCTATAACTTTTTAATTTTTTGGCTGATGGAGCTGTATGGTGGCTTGTTTTTTTGCAGGACAAGATGACGTTTTCAGCAGTGCCATTTTTATTTACATTCGTCTTTTTGATCACGTGTTATTCCACTTTTTTTCAGTGATGATGATGATGATAAAGCACCGTTTTTTGCTTCATTTTTTATTTATTTTTTTACCGTGTTCACTAAAGGGGTTAACTAGTGGGAAAGTTTTGTAGGTCATGTCGTTCCGGACACGGCAAAACCAAATATGTGTACTTTTATTATTTTTTTTGTTTTCTTTTCATAATAATATTTATTTTTATTTTTTAAATATTTTTACAACTTTTTTGTTTACTTTTTTTTCACTTTTTTTTACTTAGTTCCATTATGGGACTTTCACTTTCTGCTGTCTGATTGCAGTTATAAGGTATAGCAATGAAGGATCACTGCTATACCTTATAACCTGTATGCCCTGTCATGCACTGTGCATGATCAAGCTACCCCGCTAGTCCCTGGTAACCCGGAAGTCATCATGACGACATTGGATCACCATGGAAACAATCGGGACCCCACAATGACATCGCGGGGTCTCGGATCCAAGAGCAGAGGGGCTTTTGTCCACCTGCTCTCTCGCTAAATGCTGCGAGCATTTAAGGGGTTAAAGTGTTGGAAGCAGTGCGGGCACTGCTCCTGGCACTGAGCGCCGAGTGTCAGCTGTCAGAATCAGCTGACACCCGACGGCGATCGCGTCTGCACAGCCTCTGTTCGGGCGCAATCCGTGAGACGTAATAATACGTACCTGGTCATTAAGGCACAGGGATGTATTATTACGGCTCACATGAGAAAGGGGTTAAAAGCACCAACTGTCATCTATAGAGTGGGAAGGAGAAGGAGCTAGAGACAGAGACATTCTGCTGCAAGTTCTCCTGAATCGACAGTTACAATTCTCCATAGAACTTTATAAGCACGAACTGTCATCTCCTATGGAGTGAAAAGGAGGGAGGAACTAGAAGCAGAGATACATTCTGCTGTAAGCTTTCCTGAAACAACAGTTACAGTTATCCATAGAACTTTATAAGTACCAACTGTCATCTCCTATCTCAGTATTAGGCTCTGACAAAATTCTAGCGGCATGGCAGGCCAGGACCTCCAAGGTGTAGAGAGACAGTTCATGTCATGTTTCTAGCTTGGATACCCTATAGTTGTAAGGCACAGAGGAATCACGGAGGATGCTGGTACGATCGCCAAGGTACTGCTTCAGCATCTTCCAAAACTTTTCCCTCCTTGTCAGAGTACCCCATGCATCTGGGCCTGGGTGCTGGGAGGGTCTGAGAAAACTGTCTTAAACCTTTGATAGTGTTCCCCTGCCTCTGCTGCATCTGGTGTGTGCGTCCCTCGTCTCTACTCCTTGGTTGTCCAAGATACTGTGAACTCTACCGCCAGCGTTGTCAGATGGGAATTTTTTAAATAAATCTTTAACTAGGGATTTCTGGTACTGCAACATTTTATTAGACCTCTCCGCCACGGGAAGGAAAGATGGAGAGTTCTCCTTGTAGCGTGGGTCTAGAAGGGTGACTAACCAGTAATTAGTGCTGGCCAAAATGCGTACAAAGTGAGGGTCACGGGAAAGGCAGCGGAACATAAAGTCAGCCATATGTGCCAGACTGCCAACAGCCAAGACTTCCCTGTCCCCACCAAGAGGATGTCTGTCCATTTTCTCCTCATCCTCCCTTTCATCCTCTTCAGGCCATCAACGCTGAACAGACGTGATGAAGGTGGTGTGGATAGTACCGCCTGTAGCGCTGGCAACCAGCTCCTGTTCCTCCTGCTCCTTCTCATTATCACCCAATCCATGTTAAGAAGATGAGATGAGGCTATGCTGTGTAGCATCACCCTGTATAGTTTTTTGCTCCATCTCAACTTGCTCCGCCTGCAAAGCCGCCTCTTTAATTGTGAGCAGCCAGTGTCTCAGTAGACAGAGAAGCGGGATGGTTACGCTGATTATGGCGTCATCGCTGCTCACCATCTTAGTGGAGTCCTCAAAGTTTTGGAGAACCGCACAGATGTCAGACATCCATGCCAACTCATCAGCTCATATGTGCAGAGGCTGACCGGAATACCAACGGGTATGTTGGAGCTGTTATTGAACTACTACCTTGTGCTGCTCACAAAGCCTTGCCAACATACAGTATGTAATGGTGAGTTCCAATGCATGGTGACATCGCACACTAATCTGTGAGCTAGAAGTTGCAAACGCTGCTGCAGCACTTCCAGGTCAGCGGCAGCTGTCGCTCACTTGCAGAAATAGGCACACACTCGCAATACTTTCACAAGTATGTCAGGCCGATCTGGGTAGGTTTTGAGAAACCGCTGAAGCACTAAGTTGTGCACGTGGGCTAGACATGGTACATGTGCTAGGTTGCCAAGCTTCAGAGCTGCCACCAGGTTACAGCCATTGTCACACATGACCATGCCTGGTTGTAGGTTCAGGGGTGAGAGCCACAGCTCAGTCTGGTCTGTTAGATCCTTCAACGACTCTCCGGCGATGTGTGGTTTGTCACATAAAGAGATTAGCTTCAGCAGTGCCTGTTGCCGCTTGGCCGAGGCAGTGCTGCAATGCTTCCAGCATGTGACTGATTTTGACGTTTCGGAGATAGAAGGTGAAGAGAAGGAGGAGGTGCAGGAGCTGCTGTGGAATGTGGGGGCAACCCTGATTGAACTAGTGCCCGCAATCCTCGGCGTCGGCAGCACGTGTCCCGTCTCAGGATCCGACTGGTTCCCGGCTTCCACAATATTCATCCAGTGTGCCATCAGGGAAATGTAGCATCCATGGTCACAAGCACTTGTTCACGTGTCCGTGGTTAAGTGGACCTTCCGAGTAACAGCGTTGGTCAGGGCACGTGCTGGTGTAATGTGGGGACGGCACACCGGGAGAAATAGTGGCGGCTGGGGACCGAATATCGAGATATGGCCGCTGCCATGAGGTTGCTGAAACCTATCTCCACAAGTTTAAAAATTTCCAGGGCAATCAGTTTGGAAATGTGACTTTTTAGTATTGTGGTCAGTGGGTGGGTGGCTGCGTATTTACGCTTGCCTTCCAAGGACTGGGGGAGGGACAACTGAACGCTGCGCTGGGAGAAGGACGTGGACGTGGTTGCTGATGGTGATTGCAAGTGTGCAACGACAGGTGCAGGGTGGGAGGCATCTTTGCCTTCGTCATGGAAAGAGGATTGGCGTGCACGTAGAACAGGAGAAGAGACAGTGGTGTCACCTGCAGACACTGTTTCTGGACCCTGGCTTTCAGCCTAACTAGTTGGGTGCTCTGCTGTCATGTGCCTGAGCATGCTGGTGGTGGTCAGGCTGGTAGTTGTGCTGCATCTGCTGATGCTGGCATGGCAAATGTTGCAAATGGCCTTTTTTGGGTTAACTGGACAGTCTTTAAAAAAGCGCCAGACTCGGGAACACCTGAACCTTGGTCTTGCAAGGCCCGTGTTGGTGCTCTGGGGAACAGTTGCCCGCCTTTTGTCTCTGGCCACCCCATTGCCTCTTCCTGCCTGTTTTGGAGCTGCAGATTCCTTCCCCTCTGCGCTGCTGTCCTCGCTCTGCATGTCACCTTCCCAGATTGTGTTAGTGACTTCATCGTCCACCACCTCATTTTCCACTTCCTCACTCTGGGCTTCCTCCTGGCTAGCTGACTTAACAACATCACTTGTTGGCAATTGTGTCTTATCATCATCCACCTCTTGTGACAGTAATTGCAGTTTCCCACCGTCGCCTTCTTGTGACCGTGGCTGTTCAAATATTTGGGCATTGCTACCTGCGATCTCCTCATGTTCCGCTTGAAACGGGCAGGGTGAGAGGCCAGAATCTATAAATGTAAATGTAAACAGCTGTTTGGCATGTCCAAGTGTGGGATCACTTGTCTCCATGCGCTGGGCATGGTGAGAGGAAGGAAGATCAGGGTGAGGATTATGTGGTCCAGAATCACGGCTACTGGGAGTAGACTGTGTGGAAGACAGGGTGATTCTGGCAAACTGACTGGAAGCATTATCTGCTATCCATCCACCAATCTTTTCACGCTGGTTTGGCTTCAGGAGTGGTGTTCCGCTCTCCCCCACAAAGTGGGACAGGAAACTAAGTCGACATGTTGTGTGTGTTTTTTTGTGCTCCCGCAACACGCACGGTTTCACCTTGCCCACGGCCTTGGCCTCTGCGCTCACCATCAGCATCACATTCACTTCCCCGTCCCTTACCACATGCCTTGCCAATTTTAAATTGCGTATGATATATCCTGCGAAGACCTGGGGTCTTCTGTGGGCGTAACACTACTCAGATAACACAGGGTGAGGGAAAAACACAGTGGCAATACTTTATTGAACCACAAAGTGGACAATAAACACATAGAACAGTCCCAGCATATACCCAAGATGGTGCAACATTACACAGTCCTCACCCTTCTGTTCCGCCCGCCAGGGATAGAACAGCTGCGACTTTGGGACTTCCAGGGCCAACTACCTCAACCAGTGGTCCCCCGCGTCTGGCGGGCCCCCAAAGAGAGAAGGTATCGGCAAGTTTAGAAAGCTAACAGTCCATCAAGCTACAAGGCCAGGAGACCCGGGAGTCTCACCCAGGCCTCGCCGAGAGTTTCCATGGGGCCAGATGACCGGCGGGTCCTAATCTGGCTTCTCCGAATGTCTCCATGAGTTCCAGGTGACCGGTGGGGTCCTCCTGGCAACCCCAAACATTATTTCCATGAGGCCAGGTGACTTCATCGTCCCAACCTGGCCTCCCCAAATATATTCATGGTCTCTCTGATGGTCAATGGAGCAGTTACGTATCTTTCCAGTCAGGGCCGATACCCTTAGGTCGGAATCATGTCAACAAGGATGTCTCTCATTCCTTTGTAAAGTCTTTCTGATGTTCCTTGATTCTGCTTGCAGCACTACAGACATCCCTGTTTATATTTACATTTGTGTAAGGTCATCAGTCACAGGTTGGGGGAAAGGGCAGCGCTCAGATCTCATTGTTTGAGCTAATCAATTTACATAGTTGGTATACAGTGAGCTCTTTAAATCAACACTCATCTGGCTTTTAGTACAATATGTAATTAGCATATTAGCAAACAACATTGTTTCACAGACCCAAGAGGAGATAACAATCAGGGTTATAGCAATACTGGTCTGTTCTTCCCCAGCCACAGAAATGCACATGCATTCACAAGTCAACATAAAGATAATAGTGTATTTCTCTTGGATTAACAAATCTAAACGTCTGGCTAATTAAGATTATAAACTGTATCGTCACATATCTCTGTTGAGAAAACTTTGAAGGATTATTATCGCAGGAAAATTTGCCCACCTCACATGGACTTGTTACACTGCAGTAGCAATATAGCAATGCTATTGCTAACCAACCAAGTCTGGCTGTGTGCTTTTAACGCACAACTGGTACAGTGTAAATGGCGTATAATATTTCACTGCTGAAAAAACTTTGCAGGATTACTATAGCAGAAAATTTGCACACCTCAAATGGACTTGTTTCACTGCAGTAGCAATATAGCGATGCTATTGCAACCAACCAAGTCTGGCTGTATGCTTTTAACGCACAACTGGTGCAGTTTAAATGGCGTATAATATTTCACTGCTCAGAAGAATTTGCTGGATTAAGAGCAAAAAGAATATGAAATATGAGTTGCAGCAGAGAGGACGTGCAATTAACCCTATCCTGTCCTGCAATATCCCTTCAGCGCAATCTCTCCCTAAGTGCTGCTAACAGCAGTATTAATATTGATTATAATTAACCCTAATAAGGACTGTTGCATAAAATGAAAGTGGTGTCTAATCGCTGCCTATTCACAGCTAAAACTCTGTCCCTAGTTCAGCAGCACTGTGCCGAGCATAAAGTCTCGGGTCTTATATAGATCTGATGATGCTGTGCAGCCAGTCAATCACAGTAATACCACTACCAACATGGCTACGGCATTACAGTGAATGGCAGTCAATCCCCGCAGGTTTATTGGCTGTCTAACAAGCACTAAACATGCGGGGCGGGGACTCAAGCATGTGCTCGAGCATTAAAAAATACTCGCAGAGTAACGAGCATTGCGAGCACCCTGATGCTCGAGCAAGTAGCGAGTGCATGGAGGCTCATGCGACTCATCAGAAGCTGAAGATCATGAAGAGTCCTTTCCATGAATCAGGATCGTCTGATTTCACCAGCAGGACCCATCATCAAGACCAGTGGTATTGATGAATCGGGCCAAATGAGTTTTTCAAGTGAAAACCGCTTCAGGAAATGTGCCTTCTTTGAGAGCTTTTGTAGGAGTTTTTTTTAAGTATATTGTTTAACTGTTTTTTTTTCAGAAGCACTATTTGCAGCCTTTTCACAGGAGCAGTTTCAAAGAAGTCACATGCACTTTTTTTTCACAAGGCATTTTTAAAAACCTGAACTAGAAAAAAATGCTTTATAAACTACTTATATGACCAGAAAAGAGGATTAACATTGAATTGAATAGTCATTCAAGCGTATTTTTAGGCAATTTTTTGGGGTGTGTGGATCTGCTCCAAAAAACCCTCAGCCTTCACATAGACTTATAGGACATCCAATAATCCCTTGGGAAATAAAATATTCAAATAGCCGCTTTGCAGAGGAAGACAAGACCTGCATGAGGTATAGAGGTGGGCTGTTTGGGGGGCAGAAGTGGCAGATGCATCCCAGGCGAGTCACCCAGTAACTGTTCAGGGCTTCCTGGACTCCGGGTGCTTCAGCAGCATATACCTTTGAATCACTTGCAGCTGCCTCACAATGTGTAGCAAGCGTGGCACATCTTGCAGATTGAGAAGTGACCACAGGTGATTTAAAGAAGTTGTGCACTACTTTATTTTATTCCCCCGATGTATCCCCCCCAGGGCCCCTAAGACTTGTTGTAAATCCCTTACGTTGCAGATACTGCCAGTGAGCGGCGCCATCGGTGGCCGCTCACAGGCATCATGTGACCCCGCGCTGAAGTCACGACATGTGAGGCGTGACTCAGCGCTGGGGTCCCCGCGGTGGTTGCTGAGTTGTGGGCGGGGATACCCCCCGCGTCACATCCAGCATCCACCGCGTGCATTCCTAATGAATGGGGAGAGGGAGAGCGCGCGGTGGATGCCGGGTGTGACGCGGGGGGTAACCCCGCCCACAGCCTGGCATCCACCATGGAACCAGGAAGAAAATGACCCCCGGCTGCTGCCAGCACTGGTCGTGACATCAGCAGATGTCAGAGCCGGCAGCAGCAGGGGGTCACGTGATGCCTGTGAGCGGCCAGTGATAGCGCCGCTCACAGGCATTATCTGCAACTGAAGGTGTGACACCCCAGGGGTCTGGTTGCCACAGTGATAGAGATATTACGTCTGAGAGCAGGTGGGAGGTCCTTTGGTCAGGGATCCTGTGCATGCCACACCTCCTGCCCAGTCTTGGGAGGGGAAGGACTTCCCCTATATAAACCCGGGGCTGAGGCAGGGTGAGTGAGAAAGAAGACAGAACAAGAGTAGAGAAGAGAAGCAGCATAGCAAGAAACATCAGGAGCTCTGTGGGGAGCAGTGTTACAACGAGTCAGGGGCTGGCAGCTGCAGAGCTCGCCCTGACTGAGAAGATTTCTAACCGGACCCGGAGTCCGAGGCTGTGGGGACTAACTCCTACCCAGCAGCAGAAACCGTCCGGCAGAGGATTTCAGGTCCTCTGGCCCAGAACCCCGAAGGCACGGTCACACGCGTGGGACCAGCACCGCCATCGTGGAGCGGAAGCCATTAGAAGGCCCCGAGTCACCGGCCATACGGGTGAGCACCACACGGTACACTCAGGGACGTTGGCTACTTATTCCCGCCTCTAGCAAGGTAGCCAGAAGAGTACAGTTAGTTGGGAAGGCCTACAACTCCGCCTGGCCAGGGGAAAATCCCATCTGCTCAAGGACTGACCAGGCCCCTATCACTAGCAAGTACTCCGGGAGGGTCTTTCTTTGTCACCAGTAAAGACCCTGAACTACACCGCACCGTCTCTGAGTGGTTCCTGCTACCCCCATCATCCACGTCGGCTGCCCTGAGGCCATACCCCTCCCGTTGGGGGTTATACCATCCACGCTGCACCATCCTTCCACCGGCCTCAGCGGTCTGCCCTGCAGCGGCAGCTCCATAGCTGCATTCAACGGGTGGCGTAGTCACCAACCATCTACTGCTAGTACATCGCCGCTCAGTTTGACTCCCTGGGCACGGACCGGGTCGCCGCCACGAGACTACAACCCTCAAGAGATCCGGCTCCGGGTAAGCTCCCGCGTGCGCATCGCAGCGCGACACAGGCCCAGGGGCGCGTCAACTTTGGCGTAGTCGGCAGGATTTAGTGCCCGCAACCACCGGGTACTGCGTGCCTGAAAAGCAAAGACTGTTCAAACTTACCAGTGGTGAAGATTCCCGCTATCCGTGGAGGTTTCCCGCCATCCGGCGCCATCTTCTACCTTCTTCCCGCCATCCGCGAAGTTTTCCCGCCATCCGGCGCCATCTTCGACCTTCTTCCCGCCATCCGTGGAGTTTTCCCGCCATTGGACGCCATCTTGAGGACGCCGCGCGGGAAGAAGAGGGGCGTGGACTCCGAAAGCGCGCGAGAACTGAAGCCCCGCCTCACGTCCGGACGTTGCGTAAGGTCCTGGAAGGAGCCCAGCAGACGCCGACGTCACCGGAGCGCGACGAAAGGTCCTCAACCCTGACGATCCACTGCGGAGCCGCGGCCTACGGAACAGGATCATCGCAAGGTAGGCCACGGTCCACTAGGGGGGAGGAAGATGTCGGATACGGAGGAGAGCTTCACTGCCTCAACCCCCGCCAGCGCCACCGCTGCTGCAGTTATGCCCTTCACCATGCCCTATATCCCGGGAGCAGCTTGGCTACCCCAGTACTCAGGGGAGTCACATACCCTGCATGACTTTAGAGAAAAGCTGGATAGCCTCTTCCAGGTGTACCCCCTCACAGAAGAGCAAAAAGTGAGCATCCTGGTGGCCCAACTAACCGGGGCAGCCAAAAGGGAAGTAAAATCCTGGCCACCTGGGAGGAAGACTGTCGCAGGGATACTAACCCGGCTGAAGGACACCTTTGATACCCGCACCTCAGCCGAGATTAAGCTTAGATTCTACGGGTGCAAGCAGCGAGCGCATGAGAGTATAAGGGACTATGCACTAAACCTACAAGAGGCCCTGAGGGCCATAAAGCAGACCGACCCTGATGGGGTGGGAAACGAGGACAGGCTGTTGACTGAACAATTTATAGAGGGTTTATATTGCAATGCCCACCGAACCCAGTTGCGGGCAATGGCCTTACAGGATCCCCATCTGGACTTTGCACAGTTCAAGGACAGAGCCATCCGGGTGCTCCGAGAACCGGCACCGGGTGGCGTTGTGACCCACAGGCGCCCAGCTATCACTTACCACCAGGAGGCGGCGCCCTTGTCGGCAGGGCCTGTGGGAGCTGATGCGCAGGCTTTGGACAATGACCCGGCTCCAGACCTACGCCATCAGGTCCAAGAGCTAGCTAAGAGCGTTGCTGCGCTAACCCGAACTGTGCAGTCTTTACAGGTTTCCACCCCAGGGAAGATCCAGCTGGCATCCGGACCGGAGGACATCCCGTGGCGCCGACCAAGGAGGACCCCACCGGCCAGAGGAAGACCCAGTGACCGATACAGCGAGGACGGACGACCCATCTGCCGCCGCTGCAATCAACCCGGACATATGGAAAGGTACTGTTCTTTAAACGGGCACAACCTGGGGTAGAGGGCCAACCCCCAGGAAAAAGATCACCAGGCCCATCGAACTGGCGCGACAGATATGTGGGAGGACGTCCAGTCTTGCCTGTGGTACTGGATGGCATTCCCATGAGTGCCCTACTGGACACCGGGTCACAGGTCACCACTATCCCGTACGTGCTCTTTAAGCAGTACCGGAATGACTCGGATATTACCCGCTACCCTGACGACGACTTGAGTATCATCGCCAGCAATGGCCAGCCCGTGCCACAGATCGGATTTAAAGAGGTGACCATCAAAATCGGTAGAGTCGAACTGGCAGCACAGGGACTGATCATTGTAGACATTGACAAACATGAGAGCCACCCAAAAATAACTCTAGGAACTAATGTAATTGAGAATTGTCTTGCAGAGGTGATTTTCCTTCTACAGCAGGTTGCCAAGAACGCCAGCTCCGGCGAGCAGCGAGTGCTCCAGAAAGAGATCCGGGCACTGATGCGACGGCAACAGGTGGAACTCTCCGGCGGTGAGATTGGTAGCGTAAGAATGTGTGACCCTTTCCCTATTGCCATGCCCCCAAAAAGCGAAATGATGATTTGGTGCCGGGCAGCTATTGGTCTGAGAGGTAGAGATTACCAGGCAATGGTAGAACCAGTTTACTCAGACAGTAGGCCCACCATTTTGACAGCACGGGGGGTGGTCAATGTACGCCATGGGAGGGTGCCCGTTCGCATAATCAATATCGGGGAGAGGGAAGTGTACCTGCCCCGGTATGCCACGCTAGCAAAATTATATACCATCAACCAAAACTCTATACAGTCTGTGGAACCCTTGCCTCCATCTCACCCGGAGGAAGGTAACGGCTCTAAGAAAGTAATGGAGGATTGGTGTCAGCAACTACACTTGGGAACTGACTCCACTCCCTCTCACCAGAAACAGGGAGTCTACCGGGTGGTTCAAGAGTATGAGAGAGTGTTTAGTAAACACCCGTTAGACTTCGGGCGAGTCAAGGGGGTAGAACACCGCATCCCCACGGGAGATCATCCTCCCATAAAAGAGAGGTATCGACCCGTACCCCCTGCACATTACCAACACGCCAAGGGGATGCTTAGAGACATGAAGGAGGCTGGGGTAATCCGGGATAGCTGTAGCCCCTGGGCAGCCCCGCTAGTTTTAGTCAAAAAGAAAGACAACACCATGAGGATGTGTGTAGATTACCGGAAAATCAACCGTATCACACACAAGGATGCGTACCCCTTACCAAGGATAGAGGAGTCATTGGCTGCTTTAAGATCTGCTAACTTCTTCTCTACCTTGGATCTCACTAGCGGGTACTGGCAGGTTCCTGTAGCAGAGGCGGACCGGGAGAAGACCGCATTCACCACCCCGATGGGACTTAGTGAGTTCACCTGCATGCCGTTCGGACTCTGCAACGCCCCAGGAACCTTCCAACGATTAATGGAGTGCTGTCTGGGCCACAGAAACTTCGAGACGGTCCTGTTGTACCTGGACGATGTCATCGTATACTCCAAAACTTATGAGGACCACCTGAAACACCTGGCGGAGATGTTCGAAGCTCTGGCGAGTTACGGCCTAAAGGTGAAACCCTCCAAGTGTCACCTCCTGAAACCAAAGGTGCAGTACCTGGGACACGTGGTGAGCGCTGACGGAGTGGCTCCCGACCCCGATAAGATCACTGCAATTAAGGGATGGCCAAGCCCCTCCAGCGTAAAAGAAGTGCGCCAGTTCCTCGGGTTGGTAGGCTACTACCGAAGGTTTATTCCCGGTTTCACCAAAAAGGCAGCGCCTATGCAGGACCTCCTGATAGGCCAGTCCCGGAAGGCCAAGAACCAGAAGCCGCCCTTCAAATGGGAAGAGCTAGAAGAAGAGTCCTTCCGCCAGCTGAAGATGGCCCTCACGGGGGATGAAATCTTGGCATACCCAGATTATAGCCAGCCCTTCATCCTCTACACCGACGCCAGTAACATCGGGCTAGGAGCCGTACTGTCCCAGAACCAGCAGGGGAAAGAACGAGTAATCGCCTACGCCAGCCGAAAACTGCGACCCACCGAAAGGAACCCCGAGAATTATAGCTCATTTAAGCTAGAGTTCCTGGCCGTGGTATGGGCAGTCACTGAGCGCTTTAAGCATTACCTTGCTTCTTCCCGGTTCACCGTGTACACGGATAACAACCCGTTGACACACCTGGACACGGCAAGACTCGGTGCCCTGGAGCAGAGGTGGATGGCCCGTCTGTCCAACTACGAGTTCATAATCAAATACCGGGCAGGGCGCTCCAATACTAACGCGGACGCCCTGTCCAGGATGCCCAACCTGCCGGACGAAGGAGAAGATCCGGAGGGACTGGAAGAAATTGAACTCCCTGCGTTCCACCGTCATGGGACTATCCAGTATTCCCACCGGGTAAGGAGTAAGCAGGCTGCTACGTTGAACCCCTTACCTCACTACAACTGGGCGGAAACGCAAGACAGCGACCCTGCCGTCCGACTGGTGAAGGAGATGCTGACTCGGCCGGAGGCTCGCCTTGAACCAGACGCTCCGGAGGAAGCCAAACAACTATGGGCAGAGAAGAGTCGACTGTTCCTTTACAAAGGGAAGTTGTGCCGCAGAATGGTTAACTCCCGGACGCATGAATTACTCTGGCAAGTAGTGGTGCCACGAAGAGACGCAGCCATGGTGATGGAGGCATACCACGACGGAGCTGGACACTTCGGGTGGAAGAAGCTGGAGTTCCTGCTGCGCGAGCGATTCCACTGGGTAGGCATGAGGGGAACCATTGAGAAGTGGTGCAGAGACTGTGGCCCGTGCAACCTGAGAAGGAAGGACCGTGCCAGCCAGAAGACTCCCCTGCAGTCCATCGTCACCCGGCAACCGTTGGAACTGGTAGCCTTGGATCATGTAAAACTGACCCCAAGCAGAAGTGGCTACGTCTACGCGTTAACCATCGTGGATCATTACTCCCGGTTTCTGGTTGTCGTCCCCGTCAAGGACTTAACGGCTCAAACAGCAGCTAGAGCCTTCCAGCAGCACTTTTGCCGTCCACACGGGTACCCGGACCAAGTGCTGACGGACCAGGGACCTGCCTTTGAAGCGGAGGTCTTCCAGGAATTCTGCAATCTGTATGGCTGCCGGAAGATAAGCACGACACCCTACCATCCGCAGACTAATGGACTTTGTGAAAAAATGAACCAGGTGGTAATGGATCTTCTAAAAACATTGCCCCTGGAAGAACGCAGTCTGTGGCCTGAAAAGTTGCCCGATCTGGTGGACCTATACAACCACATCCCGGTAGGTTCCACCAACTGTACCCCGGCTTACCTAATAAGGGCAAGACCTGGTAAGTTACCTGTTGACCTGGAAATGGGAGTCCTGACACCCGAGGACACTTCACCAGAAACAGACTGGGACACAGAGAGGCAGCAGCAGTACCGGAGAGTACAGGAGAGCGTGGAGCGAAGTCTCTGTCAGGCTAGGGAAAGACAAGAGAAAACTTACAACCAGTATGCTCCCGCTGTTCCCCTGGTACCCGGAGAGCAGGTCTTGAAGTGGAAGAGACGGCTCCACAAGTTGGACGACCAGTGGGAGAAGGACCCGTACACCGTACTGCCCTCAAGCCACGAAAACCCGAAGGTCTGTACCATCAGTAAAGACGGAGGGGAAACCACAGCCATTGTATCCCGGGACCACCTGAAGAAGTGTCCCGAACAACTGAGGAACCCTGAAGAGGAACAAGAAGACCATCGACCCGTAGAGGAAAGGGAAGATATGGTTAGTACCGTGCTCGGGGACTTCCCTCGGTCTTGGACTCAAGTCAATGGTGCAGTTGTGGTACCCGTACTCACCTTCCTCCAACCATCATCCCAAGAACCTACGGAGCAATCGGTAGAGCTGGAAGAACAGCCGGTCCAGGAGGCAGAAGACTCTACACAAGCAGACCCGGAAAATCAACCCTCTGCTTATAGTGAGCCTGCCATACCCCTAGTGAGCCAGAGGGCCCATGGACAGCTGCCCAGTTTACCCTTGGCAGCTCCTACACCCTGTAGTTCAGGGCCAGACAGTCAGCTCCGTAGGTCCACTAGGGCCACTAGAGGCCAGCTACCCGCACGTTGGAGGATCTAAATGTTTAAGCTATCTTATAATGTTTACTTGTTTATAGTTGCTTGTGTATAATTTTGTGTTTCTAGTTCTTTTTAGGAGTCCTTGGTGGATTTACCGGGAATCCTTGTACATAGTTGGAGCGTAACCCAGGATGGACTAAAGACTGTTAAGGACTCGGGGCAGGACAGGCCCCTACCTGGTTACGTCTCCCTGTTTTGGTGAAATGGACACCTTGCTTTTCAAAACTGCACCCGGTTGCGGACACGCCGTAACCATCTTATGTGTTTTTCTTATTGTATTGTTATTGTTATACCTTGTTATGTTTTTCTAAAAAAAAAAATATGTTTAGTCCCGGAGTACTAAATTTCACTAGGGGGGAATGTGACACCCCAGGGGTCTGGTTGCCACAGTGATAGAGATATTACGTCTGAGAGCAGGTGGGAGGTCCTTTGGTCAGGGATCCTGTGCATGCCACACCTCCTGCCCAGTCTTGGGAGGGGAAGGACTTCCCCTATATAAACCCGGGGCTGAGGCAGGGTGAGTGAGAAAGAAGACAGAACAAGAGTAGAGAAGAGAAGCAGCATAGCAAGAAACATCAGGAGCTCTGTGGGGAGCAGTGTTACAACGAGTCAGGGGCTGGCAGCTGCAGAGCTCGCCCTGACTGAGAAGATTTCTAACCGGACCCGGAGTCCGAGGCTGTGGGGACTAACTCCTACCCAGCAGCAGAAACCGTCCGGCAGAGGATTTCAGGTCCTCTGGCCCAGAACCCCGAAGGCACGGTCACACGCGTGGGACCAGCACCGCCATCGTGGAGCGGAAGCCATTAGAAGGCCCCGAGTCACCGGCCATACGGGTGAGCACCACACGGTACACTCAGGGACGTGGGCTACTTATTCCCGCCTCTAGCAAGGTAGCCAGAAGAGTACAGTTAGTTTTGGAAGGCCTACAACTCCGCCTGGCCAGGGGAAAATCCCATCTGCTCAAGGACTGACCAGGCCCCTATCACTAGCAAGTACTCCGGGAGGGTCTTTCTTTGTCACCAGTAAAGACCCTGAACTACACCGCACCGTCTCTGAGTGGTTCCTGCTACCCCCATCATCCACGTCGGCTGCCCTGAGGCCATACCCCTCCCGTTGGGGGTTATACCATCCACGCTGCACCATCCTTCCACCGGCCTCAGCGGTCTGCCCTGCAGCGGCAGCTCCATAGCTGCATTCAACGGGTGGCGTAGTCACCAACCATCTACTGCTAGTACATCGCCGCTCAGTTTGACTCCCTGGGCACGGACCGGGTCGCCGCCACGAGACTACAACCCTCAAGAGATCCGGCTCCGGGTAAGCTCCCGCGTGCGCATCGCAGCGCGACACAGGCCCAGGGGCGCGTCAAAGGTATTTACAAAAAGTCTTAGGGGCCCCGGGGGGATACATTGGGGGGGTAATCTAAAGTAGCGGACAACCCCTTTAATGCAGGGTACAGTGACCCAACTCCTTAGGGCCACACCAGCCGACACGTGTTTTAGTGGGTCTGTACCTATAAATCAGCAGCTGCGACAGAATTTGTAGTATGTGCGTACGTAACAGCCTGCTGTGCTGGTCTGAAGACATGCCTTTTATTACCCAACAGTGAGGAGCAAAGGTCTGGCGGAGCGATGTACTACATATGGAGGCTATGTATAAAAGTGCTTAGGAGTGATGTACTGCAAAGGAGGCAGCGTATAGAGAGGCTGAGGACTGATGTACTGAAGATTTAGTCTGTGTATAGAGTGGATGAATAATGATGTACTGCAGGCGTCCTCTGTGATTCCTCTGTGCCGCACAACTATTAAGTATCAAAGCTGGACACATGGCATAAACTGTCCCTCTATGCCTTGGAGGTGCTGGCCACCCCTGCCACTAGTGTTATGTTAGAGCGGGTTTTTAATACTGCTGGGGGCATAATAACTGATAGGCGCAGCCACCTGTTACACGCACGCTGCAAGGTTCAGATAGGGCGAGACGGGTTTCATGGATTCGTTGGAATCCTGGGGGAACCGTTACTCAGGGCGACCATAGGATGCAGCTTCTCTCAGTCACACAATAGATTCAATTGCTGACCAGACACATCTGTCACATCATAAACAGTTGAACAGTGGAGTTTAATTGAGTTCGGCCAGTACCATTTAACTCTTTGTAGCAACAGGCTTCACCACAGTACAGTCTATTAAAGCAGGCACAGTAGCGTCAGTCTCTTCAGTAGCATAATTCAGCACAGATTAAATCTCTTTGCAGCACACTTCTATGCATACACAAACACAGGTTTTTCCTTCACAAGGACACAGTAGTGCAAAGCATTCTTTATCCTGCACGGAGATGGAGGGGGGGGGGGGTTGATGAGGGAGATGATCCCTGTGACATGATTCCTTCCAGTCCTTATCTTTCTGCCCGATAATACTCCGCACTGTTATTTCAGGGTGTAACATCCCTGGCGGCGTGCTGGCATGGCTTACCATCTCCCACTATGCAAGACCGCCAACTTACCTACCAGTCCAAGCTGTGCACTATGCTCCTCTACTTTCTATGTGCATGTCTCTTGTCTGCTAGCTTAAGGCGGCGGCGGCTCTGGAACTTGCTGATTCTTAAAGTTACAGTGTGCGCAGTCCTAATGCGTCCCCAGCCTATTGCTGTGAGTCACTGGATACTTAAACCTCCTCCACCCAGTAGGAGGTGCCTGAGCAACACTTTCTTACAGTGTGTTCTGTGCAACTGTGAGTTGCCAGGTCCTATCCTGAATCTTGCTTGTTTCCGCCACCCTGGGGGCTGAGTACCAAGGCCCGTTACCTGTATCTGTGACTTCTAGTCTATTTCTGCCACCTTGGGGGCTGAGCACCCAGGCCCGTTACCTGTATCTGTGACTTCTAGTCTATTTCTGCCACCCTGGGGGCAGAATGCCCAGGCTCATTCCTGTATCTCGTTCCTGTGTCAGTTCCTGTCTGAACTGTGTCCTAGCCCGATACCTGTTTGTCTCTATGTCTGATCCTTCCCTTTTCCTGAAGTGTCTGAACCAGTACCTAACTCCTACTCATTGTCTCTGTACTACTGTTTGTGAGTTTTGTGTCCACTCGCTACTTCTTAGCAAGTACCTTGTGTGTATCTGGTTCTGCTTGTCCCGTTTCCCTGCCTCCGTATCTACCTCCTGTGTTCTAGCTATCTTCCTGTGTTTCCCTGTCCCTGTCTGTTCCATGTGAACAGAGTCCTGCTCTGTTTCCCCTCTGCACCTGCGGCTCTGCTCTGCCCTGCTCCGCTTCCACTCTGCACCTGCAGCTCTGCTCTGCCCTGCTCCACTTCCCCTCCACACCTGCGGCTCTGCTCTGCCCTGCTCCGCTTCCCCTCCGCACCTGCGGCTCTGCTCTGCTTCCCCTCCGCACCTGCGGCTTTGCTCTGCCCTTCTCCGCTTCCCCTCCGCACCTGTGACTCTGCTCTGCTCTGCCCTGCTCCGCTTCCCCTCCGCACCTGCGGCTCTGCTCTGCTCCGCTTCCCCTCCGCACCTGCTGTTAGAACCCTCCTGTTTGTTTTTTTCCATCTTGTGTTTTGCGGTCACTTGACTATCTGCCTTTATATTCCATCTCTGCCCGTTTGGCTGTGCTGGACTTCAGTGTTTGACTGTTTCTCTAGCCAGGTGCTTCGGTGCCTTTCTCTGTCAGTTCACTTGGTCCTTCTGGGACCTCTAGTACCTTTTTGTCAGTTTGTCTTTTTGTGTTCTGCAACTACTTCTTTGTTTAGGAGGTGTCCCCTTTTTGTCCCAGTCCTTAGTTCTTTTAGGGACCCCTCCCCTTATCCTATAGGTCTTCGTTCAGACTAGCCGAGGACTAAGGCGTGTCTGTTCGCTAGGAACAGGCAGCCCGCTACATCATAGGGATTCAGCTTAGTCTTACTGTAGGGACAGCTTTCCCCTATCTTTCCTTAGTACATGTTGCAGATCATAACAGTAAGTTCAGCCCAAAAAACTAAAAGGAAAGAAATTCGGGGATCAGTATGGTTTCCGTACAGGATTTGGCTCAACGCTTGCAGGGATTGTCTCTGGAGGTGGCCGAGCTACAGCAACACGTGAGAAGCTGTTGTGGAACCCAAGGTAGGACTGCCTGATGTTTTTTATGGTAAACAGCAAGATTTTTTTCCCTTTAAAAATGCTTGTTTGTTATATTTTCGTTTGAGACAAAGGTCCTCTGGGAATGAATCCCAGCGCATTGGTTTTATTATGTCACTTTTGCGCAATGAACCACATGGGTCAGCCTTTTCTCTCCAACCTAATGATTTATGCTTAAGGTCGGTAGAAGAATTTTTTTCTGCTATGGGGCTATTATATGACGATCCTGGTAGAATCTCATCTGCTGAGGCAGAACTCAGGTGTTTGAATCAGGGGTCAGGTGATGTTGAAAATTATTGCACACACTTCAGAAGATGGGCTTCAGAAGTCAAATGGAATGATCCTGCTCTGAAATGTTTATTTCTTTCTGGTCTGAGTGAAAGGGTTAAGGACCTGCTAAGTGCATTCCCTGCACCTGAGACTCTGCAGGATGCCATGCAATTAGCTGTTCGTGTGGACAGGAGGCTGAGGTTCAGGATGAATGAGGTAAAGACTCCTGTAATGTCAGGTCCTAGTCCCCAGAAAATCTGCTCAGACGGCGGAGAACCAATGGAGGTTGGGGCGATGTCACTCCACTCTCAGGAAAGAGACCGGAGGTTTGCTGAGGGATTGTGTCTTTATTGTGGTAAAGCTGATCATTTGATTAAGTATTGTGAGCTTCGTTTAAGTAAAGAAAAAAAAAAGGTCAGGTACGCCCGTATTGCTTGTTTACGCTCTGCAGGAGTATTTCTTTCAGGGAGTACTACTTTGTAGGAAGATTTGATTGAATTTCAGGTATTTGTGGATTGTGGTTCAATACTTAATGTGATTGATAAAGGGGTTTTGGAAAAACTTAACTTGAAATCCAAACCTTTGTCATCACCTATTTCTGTGATTGCAATTGATAACACTCCCTTGAAATATATTACTCACAAGGTTGCTGCATTTCCCCTCACTATCAATGGTGTTCACCAAGAAATTTTGGACTTGGTTGTATTGTATAATTTACCCTCTCCGGTCTTTCTAGGCTTGCCTTGGTTAAAACTGCACAATCCTTTACTGGACTGGTCTACTAATGTGATTAAGTCTTGGAGTCCGAAGTGCTATGATAAATGTTGCAATGGTCGCATTGCGGCTGTGGAAAAAGGGAATTACCTGTACCTATTCAAGATTTTTGGAGGGTTTTTTCGGAGGAGGAGTCGCAAGTTTTACCTCCTCATAGGGGTTATGATTGCGCCATTGAGTTTGTTCCAGGAGCTACTCTTCCCAAGAGTCGCTTGTTTAATCTGACTATCCCTGAAAGAAAGGCCTTGGAGGAATACATACAGACTAGCCTGGCTGCTGGTCACATTAGACCTTCTAAGTCGCTTGTGGCAGTTGGATTTTTGTTTGTTGAAAAAAAGGACAGGGGTTTACGTCCATGTCTGGATTTTCGTGAAATTAATAAAATTACCGTATGCAATTCCTACCCAATTGCCGTTAATTCATGACTTGTTTAACCAGTTAGTGGGGGCCAAGTGGTTTTCTAAAATTGATCTCCGGGGGGCATACAATTTGTTACAAGTGAAGGAGGGTGATGAATGGAAAACTGCTTTTAACACTCCGGTAGGTCATTTTGAGAATCTGGTGATGCCTTTTGGTCTTACCAATGCACCTGCATTTTTTCAGAACCTTATTAATGACATCCTGAGACCTTTGATTGGTAAGAATGTGGTTGTGTATTTGGATGACATTTTGATTTATTCACCAGATCTAGAGTCCCATTGGCAAAGTGTACGTGAAGTTTTGCAGTTATTGAGTGATAATTCACTCTTTGCTAAGCTGGAGAAATGTGAGTTCGCTCTGCAGAAAATTTGTTTTTTGGGCTACATTGTCTCCAGTGAGGGTTTTGAGATGGACCCTGTGAATGTTCAGGCTGTGCAGGATTGGCCTAGTCCTATTGGTTTGAAATCTATACAGAGATTTTTGGGTTTTGCCAATTATTACAGGAAATTCATTAAGAATTTTTCTGTAATTGTTAAGCCTCTAACCGATCTCACCAGGAAAGGTGCGAATACGGTCCAGTGGACTACTGAGGCCATTGAAGCGTTTAAGTATCTCAAAGAGAGGTTCAGTTCTGCCCCTATCCTTATGCAGCCTGATGAGACCAAGCCTTTTTTGGTTGAGGTCGATGCTTCATCGGTGGGGGTCAGAGCAGTTTTGTCTCAGGAGAACAGGGATGGAGTACATCCTTGTGCCTTCTTTTCGAAAAAATTTTCGGAAACCGAACTGAATTATGATGTTGGAAATTGGGAGTTGCTGGCTAATAAACTCGCGTTTGAACATTGGCGTCATTTTTTGGAAGGCGCTAGATTTCCTATTCAGGTTTTCACAGATCATAAGAATTTGATCTATCTGGATGCTGCCAAGCGCTTGAATGCCCGTCAAGTTAGGTGGGCACTTTTTTTTTCTTGGTTTAATTTTTCTGTTACCTATATCCCTGGTACTAAGAATGTTAAAGCTGATGCTTTATCTCGCAGCTTCTCTCCTACGGTCGGTGCCGGGGAGGAGGAGAGCATTTTACAGAAAGGAGTTGTGGTGGTGGCATTGGACTCCGTTTTGGAGGATGGGATTCTGAAAGCTCAAGATAATGCCCCATCTAACACTCCCCATGCGAGGTTGTTCGTGCCCAGAACCTTTAGGAGAGATTTGTTTGTGGAGTGTCATGAGTCTCGGTTGGCCGGTCATCCAGTAATTTCTGAGACTAAGAGACTTATCAGTTGCAGTTTTTGGTGGCCTGGATGGCAGAAAGAAGTCATCAAGTGGATGCGTCAATGTACTGTGTGTGCTAGGTCAAAGGCTTCACATACTCCTGCTGCGGGGTTGCTTTGCCCTCTGGAGGTTCCTAGTGTGCCTTGTACCATCTCACAATGGATTTTATTACTGATCTTCCTGTGTCCGAGGGTTTTACTGTCATCTGGGTGGTCGTGGACCATTTTAGTAAGATGTGTCATTTGGTTCAATTCATTAAGTAGCCCTGCGCCAAGACACTCGCTAAGGCGTTTGTTAAGGAGATTGTCAAGCTTCATGGCGTTCCCGCGGATATTGTTTCTGATAGAGGACCTCCGTTTATGGCTCGCTTTTGGCGTGCTTTTTGTGACAGGTTGGGAGTCCATTTGTCATTTTCGTCTGGGTATAATCCTGAGTCTAATGGACAGACTGAAAGAAAGAACCAGGATGTAGAACAGTTTTTGCATTGTTTTGTGCCGGACAATCAAGAGGTGTGGTCTGAGTTTCTGCCTCTCGCGGAATTTGCTCTTAACAATCATACATCCTCCTCTGCTGGGTATTCTCCTTTTTTTTTGTTGTACTGGGAGACATCCGTCTTTTGGTTCGTTCTCCAAATTGGGGTCGGCGGTGCCGGAGGAGGAGAATTTTTCCGGTGATTTGGAGAGCGTTTGGACTAATGTACTTTGCAACCTTCAAGAGGCTAACAAGAAATCCAAGAAGTATTTTGACAGGAAACGTAAGGAGGTTTTGTTTACTGTGGGTGACATGGTTTGGTTGTCCTCAAAAAACCTGCGGTTGAGGATTCCCTCTAAAAAACTGGGTCCTATGTTTGTGGGTCCATTTAAAGTGCTTCAGGTTGTTAACCTGTCTGCTGTTAGGTTGGATGTCCCTACTTCCTGGTAGATTGATCCTGTGTTTCATGTTTCCTTGTTGAAAAAGGCTGATGTATCAGATAGGGATGCCACTGTCACAGTTCCTACTGTGGTGGAAGACGGCGAATATGAAATTTCTCGTATCTTGAATTCTAGATGGCATAGAGGGAGATTACAGTATCTTGTCTCCTGGAAGGGTTTCTGTCCCGAAGACAACTCCTGGGTAAGGACGGATGATGTCTCTGCTCCTAGGCTTGTTAAAGCTTTCCACAAGAGGTTTCCGGATAGGCCTGGGCCTGGAGGATCCTCATAAAAGAGGGGGTACTGTTAGAACCCTCCTGTTTGTTTTTTTTCATCTTGTGTTTTGCGGTCACGTGACCATCTGCCTTTATATTCCAGTTCCACCCTTTTGGCTGTGCTGGACTTCAGTGTTTGACTGTTTCTCTAGCCAGGTGCTTCTGTGCCTTTCTCTGTCAGTTCGCTTGGTCCTTCTGGGACCTCTAGTACCTTTTTGTCAATTTGCAACTACTTCTCTGTTTAGGAGGTGTCCCATTTTTGTTCCAGTCCTTAGTTCTTTTAGGGACCCCTCCCCTTATGCTATAGGTCTTCGTTCAGACTAGCTGAGGACTAAGGCGGGTCTGTTCGTTAGGAACAGGCAGCCCGCTACATCGCAGGGATTCCGCTTAGTCTTACTGTAGGGACAGGTTTCCCCTATCTTTCCTTAGTACATGTTGCAGATCATAACACCTGCGTCTCTGCTCTGCCCTGCTCCGCTTCCCCTCTGCACCTGTGGCTCTGCTCTGCTATGCCCTGCTCCGCTTCCCCTTCGCTTCCCCTCCGCACCTGCGGCTCTGCTCTGCCCTGCTCCTCTTCCCCTCCGCACCTGCAGCTCTGCTCTGCTTCCCCTCCGCACCTGCGGCTCTGCTCTGCCCTGCTCTGCTTCCCCTCCTCACCTGCAGCTCTCCTCTGCCCTGCTCCGTTTCCCTTCCGCACCTGTGGCTCTTCTCTGCCCTGTTCCGCTTCCCCTCCGCACCTGCGGCTCTGCTCTGCTTCCCCTCCGCACTTGCGGCTCTGCTCTGCCCTGCTCTGCTTCCCCTTCGCTTCCCCTCCGCATCTGTGGCTCTGCTCTGCCCTGCTCCGCTTTCCCTCCGCACCTGTGGCTCTGCCCTGCTCCGCTTCCCCTCCGCACCTGTGGCTCAGTTCCTGTATCCCAGTCTGTACTGGTCACTGTCCAGCCTGTTTACTTATCTGCCAGTACCCCCCTGTCTGTATACCAGCCATGCCTGCCAATACCCGCCTGTCTGTATACCAGCTGTGCCTGCCAGTACCTGCCTGTCTGCATACCAGCCGTACCTGTCAGTACCTGCCTGTCTGCATAGCAGCCAAACCTGCCTGTTCCTGCATTCCCCGGTGTGGGTCAACAGCTGTGTGTCCAGGGTCTGACCTGGAGTAGCACCTGGGCCACCTCCCACTTCCCTCCTCGGACCACGGAGTCGATTAAGCCACCATGCGTCCGTGATGGGATCTGGCGAGGCCCCTAGTCACGCCCCTCCAGGCACTCCTCGGTTCATGGCCCAGTGGGACCACTAACCACGCTCACGCCAAACAGTTCGGGTGTGAGCGTAACAGTTTGCTCAGGCCATGGTCCCCGTTGAGTCCCACGGCCCTTCGCTCTTGGAGACATTTGAATCCTTGTCTGTCGAATACATGCGCCAAGAATTTTTTTTTTCCCCAAGCTGAGGTCCAGGCGATTTACGCACCAGCCCAAATGGAGCTATCAGCACTCGTTCCTGCGGATCCACCACGGTACTATGGGGATCCAAAACAAAGCCGTGCATTTGTTGAGCAATGCATGCTGCATTTCAAATTCTATGCTCACTACTTTCCCACCGATCCGGTTAAAGTAGCATTTCTGATGTCCTACCTAGCGGGTGATGCCTTGAATTGGATCACTCCCCTATGGGAAGCAAGGGATCCTATCATCTCTGACCTACAGGCCTTCCTGGTGGCTTTTCTTATGGTCTTTGATGACCCTGACCCTCCTGCGAATACTTCCTCTTCCAATATCCTAGAGCGGTCTAGATGGGTGACGCGTGAAGTAAGCCCCCTGTTCCCCAGACCAAAAAGGCAGCTATCCACGCAAAATCCACAGAGGATAACCGTGTTCAGCAGACAAAGCAGATGTAACATACATGGCGGCGTCCTTGCATAGTGGTCCATCTCCCACTGTGCAAGAGCGCACACTTGATCTCCAGTCCAGTCTGCTAGCCTGGCTTCCCTCCATGATGTCTGCTTGCCTCTGTTTCTGCTGCTTAAGGGCGGCGCCCGATCACTTCCTGCTTCTTGTAGCTGCTGCAGGCACACCCCTTGTGCGTCACCAGCCTATTGCTGTCTGTGACCTGGTATTTAACCCAGCTCTTTCCTGGAATCCATGCCTGAGCATTGTGTTCTGTCAGTTGGCTTCTGTCACTGATGTGCCAGGTCCTGTCTATGTTTCCTGCCTTGCGGTATCAGTTCCCGTGTCTGAACTGTGTCCTGTCTGAAATATCTTCTAGCCTGTTGTCTTCTGCCTATCCTGGAGGCTGTATTTCCAGGCCAGTGTGAACACGCTCCTAGCCTGTTCTTTCCGCCTTCTAGGGGCCGCATACCTAGACCCATTCCTGTATCTTGCCTGTTCCTGTCTGAACACGCTCCTTGCCTGTTCTTTCCGCCTTCTAGGGGCCGCATTCCTAGACCCGTTCCTGTATCTTGCCTGTTCCTGTCTGAACGAGCTCCTAGCCTGTTCGTTCCGCCTTCTAGGGGCCGCATACCTAGAACCGCTCCTGTATCTTGCTGCTGTGTCTGTTCTTGTCTGAATACTCTCCTAGCCTGTTACCTGTTTTCCTCTAAGTCCGTACCTTCCCTTTTCCTACAGAATCTTATCTCGTACCTACTCCTGCTCGTTGTCACTGTTCTTCCGTTTGTGAGTTTGTGGTCCACTCGCTACTTCACTGCAAGTACCCTGTGGGTATCTGGTTCTGCCTTTCCCTTCCTGTCTGTTCCGTGTGAACAGAGCCCTAACCCTTTGCTCACTGCTCCGGCAGTCTCGCTCTGCTCTGATCCTTTGCTCACTGCTCCGGCAGTCTTGCTCTGCTCTGACCCTTTGCTCACTGCTCCGGCAGTCTCGCTCTGCTCTGACCCTTTGCTCACTGCTCCGGCAGTCTCGTTCTGCTCTGACCCTTTGATCACTGCTCCGGCAGTCTCGCTCTGCTCTGACTCCTTGCTCACTGCTCTGGGAGTCTCGCTCTGCTCTGACCCTTTGCTCACCACTCCAGGCGGCCTTGTCCTGCTCTACTCTCGCTCACCACTACTGGCGGTCTCGTCTTGCTCTGCTCTTGCTCGCCGCTCCGGGCGGTCTCACTCTGCTGTGTTTGTCCACCGCATCTGCGGTTCTGTTCCTGAGTCCCAGTCTGAACTGGGTCCTATCCACTCTGTGCTCCAACCTGTCATACCAGCCAGTACCTCCCTGCCTGCATACCAGTCGTGCTCGCCAGCATCCACCCGTCTGCATTCCAGCCGTGTCTGCCTATACCCACCAGTCTGTGTGCCAACCTAACCTGCCTGTTCCAGTATTCCCCTGTGTGGGTCAACAACCGTGTCTGGGGTCTGACCTGGAGTAGCACCTGGTCCCTCTGCCCGGTTCCTCCCTGGTGCACTGGCGTCATATGCCGTCGTGCGACCTTAGTCGGATCGGGCAGATACTTAGTTACGCCCCTCCAGGCACTCTCCGGTTCATGGCACAGTGGAATCACTAAACACGCACACGCCAGTCAGTCCGGGCGTGTGCATTACAGCATACTCAGGCCATGGTTCCCGTTGAGCCCCACGGCCTTCGCTTTCTGAGACGTTTTCTAGCGAATACGTGCATTAAAAATAAATAAATAAAAAAATAAATAAAATTTTTTCTTTAGCTGAGTTCTAGGCGAATTATGCACCCGTCCAGATGGAACTTTCTGCACTCTTTCCTGCGGATCCGCCACGGTACTATGGGGATCCAAGACAGAGTCGTGCATTTGTGGAGCAATGCTTGCTACACTTCAAGTTCTACCCTCTTTGTTTTCCCACCGATCGGGTTAAGGTGGGATTCATGATGTCTTACCTAGCGGGTGATGCCTTGAAATGTATCACCCCCCTATGGGATGCACAGGATCCTATCGTCCTGGACTTGCAGACCTTCCTGGTGGCCTTTCTAATGGTCTTCGATGACACTAACCCGGAGGCTCCTGCTGAAGCTTCACTTCCCAATATCCCGGAGCAGCCCCGATGGGTAATTTGTGTGGGTAGCGCACTAGTCCTCCTGCCCGAAGAGACTACTGCCCATCCAGAATCCACACAGGATGACTACACTCTCCGGAATACTTCTCCCAACCTCAAGAGGCAGTCCAGACGTGCTAGGCGTAGAGGCAAGCCGTCACGCCAGGGTCTGTCCTCCCAAAGACCTCCTGATCCCAACCTTGAAGTCCATGCTGAAGCTTCATTTCCCTGTATCCCGGAGCAGCCCCGACGGGTAATGTGCGTGGGTAGCGCACCAGTTCTCCTGCCCGAAGAGACTTCTGCCCACCTAGAATCCACACAGGAGGACTTCCTGCACCCGGTATCTGATGCTTCACCCACTTTAACCGGTGAGCCTGTCCAAGGGTACTCCGAAGCAGTGATTACCTCCAAGTCTGTGCATCTCTACTACCTGGCGGAGGACCCACTGTTGCCTCCTGAATCCTCCAGGATACCACCTGATGACAAATGGAGAGAGACTTCCCTACACCCGGTACCCGATACTTCGTCCGCTCCATCCTGTGAGCCTGACAATGGGTACCTCAAAGCGGTAGTTAACCCCGAGTCTCTACACCCCTCCGACCAGGTGGAGGACCTCCAGTTGTCTCCTGAACCCTTCGGGGTGCTACCTGATAGCAAATGGACAGAGACTCTCCTATACTTGGTACCTGATACCTCGCCCGCTTCTTCCAGTGAGTCCGACCTAGTGTACTCCGAAGCAGAGGTTATCCCCGAGTCTCTACACCCCTCTGACCAGGCGGAGGACCTCCAGTTGTCTCCTGAACCCTTCGGGGTGCTACCTGATAGCGAATGGACAGAGACTCTCCTATACTCGGTACCTGATACCTCGGCCGCTTCTTCCAGTGAGTCTGACCTAGTGTACTCCGAAGCAGAGGTTATCCCCGAGTCTCTACATCCCTCCACCAGGCGGAGGACCTCCAGTTGTCTCCTGAACCCTTTGGGGTGCTAACTGATAGCGAATGGACAGGGACTCTCCTATACTCGGTACCTGATACCTCGCCCGCTTCTTCCAGTGAGTCCGACCTAGTGTACTCCGAAGCAGAGGTTACCCCCGAGTCTCTGCACCCCTCCAACCCGGCGGAGGACTTCCAGTTGTCTCCTGAACCCTCTGGGGTGCTACCTGATAATAAGTGGAGAGAGACTTCCTTGTGTGCTGTTCCTGGTACTCCACCCGTTTCGTCTGTTGCTGAGGATGGCTGGATAGGAGGTAGCATCCTAGCTACTCAGATGAGACCAGTTTTTCCTGCGGACAGTGGAAGTGATCTCCTTGAAGTGAAGGATTGGCCCTCGAATTCCCTGCGGAACATTCTGGCAGGCCTGAAGAAGAGGGGGCGTAAGGGGGGGGGTACTGTAACATACCTGGCGGCGTCCTTGCATAGTGGTCCATCTCCCACTGTGCAAGAGCGCGCACTTGATCTCCAGTCCAGTCTGCTAGCCTGGCTTCCCTCCATGCTGTCTTCTTGCCTCTGTTTCTGCTGCTTAAGGGCGGCGCCCGATCACTTCCTGCTTCTTGTAGCTGCTGCAGGCACACCCCTTGTGCGTCATCAGCCTATTGCTGTCTGTCACCTGATATTTAACCCAGCTCTTTCCTGGAATCCATGCTTGAGCATTGTGTTCTGTCAGTTGGCTTCTGTCACTGATGTGCCAGGTCCTGTCTATATTTCCTGCCTTGCGGTATCAGTTCCCGTGTCTGAACTGTGTCCTGTCTGAACTATGTTCTAGCCTGCTGTCTTCTGCCTATCCTGGAGGCTGTATTTCCAGGCCAGTGTGAACACGCTCCTAGCCTGTTCTTTCCGCCTTCTAGGGGCCGCATACCTAGACCCGTTCCTGTATCTTGCCTGTTCCTGTCTGAACACGCTCCTTGCCTGTTCTTTCCGCCTTCTAGGGGCCGCATTCCTAGACCAGTTCCTGTATCTTGCCTGTCTGTCACCCTAGCCTGGATGCCACAAGTGTAATAAAGCTGTGCCTGAGAGCAAGGGGGAGGTTCTCTAGTCAGGGGAACATTAGCATGCAATGCCTCCTGTCTCAAGGCCAGTAGGGGGAGCAGGCTGCCCCTATAACAGCTGGTACTGGGGGCAGGGTTAGGGAGAACTTGATGACCTGTCTCAGGACTGAGACTTGTCCCAGAGCAGAGCAGGGACAGACAGTTGTATTGCACCTAAGAGGAAGTGTGGCAGGAGGAGATCCACAAGCCAGAGACAAGAGGCGAAGAGAGCCTGTCTTGGCAGATCACGGACTTAATTTACCAGACTTTGGTGTCTGAGGCTGGGAGGATTCCACATTCTCCAGCAGATAACCAGTCCGCAGGGGACTGTATATTCCTTGGCCTAAGAAGCCTGAAGGCCCTGCCACAACAGAAGGGACCAGAAAAGCCGTACCAAGCTGGGAGCAGAAAGGAACCCACGTTGCAGGCCATACAGGCGAGAATACACGGAGAGATCGGAAGCGTGGGCTGTTATCCTATAAGGAGGAGATAGTCAGAAGGAGCGCAGAAAGCACGGTAGGCCTACATCCTCACCCTGACCAGGGCCAATCTCCCAATTGCTCTCAGACATCCAGGTCCCCTCCTAGCCGGGACTGTTTATGGGTCAGTTTACCTGTTCTAGTAAAGACCCTGGACTGCAACCTGTTGTCTGTGTGCTCCTTCGCGCCTCCAGCACTACCGGTACTGGGACTCTCACTACCATCACTCCCACCATCCACTACACTGCCCTGGGGCCGCACTCTTCCCGTGGGGAGTCACACCATCCCAGCTGCATACATCATCAGCCCCAGCGGTCTGCCTTGCAGCGGTGGTTCCAAATGACTGCAAATCCACGGGTGGCGTAGTCGGACATAATCATCAGCACATAACGGACTACCACTGGCCTGACCACCCTGAGCCACGGAACCGGGTTGCCACTACTACTCCCATCGTTCCCCTACTGCCCGGATCCGAGTGCCCCACGGCCCAGGGGGCGAGTCAGCTTTGGCGTAGTCGGCAGGATTGCAACCAACCCGCCACAAACGGGTATTGCGTGCCTAGAAAAGACTTTGCACTTACCTGAAAAGAGGTTTCCCGCCATCCGGAGCCGTTTCCCGCCATTTCCAGCCATCTCCCGCCATTTTCCATCGGTTCCCGCCATCTTCAGCCGCTTTCCCGCCATCGGACGCCATCTTCAGGATGCCGTGCGGGAAGAAGAGGGGCGTGGACGTCCAAACCGCGCGAGATCCGAAGCTCCGCCCCACGCACCGACGCTGCGCAAGGTCCTGGAAGGGAGAGAGAGCAAGGTCCTCGTCCAGAGCAGCAGCAGTGGAGCCGCGGCCTACAGAAGAGGATTGTCGGAAGGTAGGCCACGCTTAACTAGGGGGGAGGAAGATGTCGGACACAGAGGCGCCCACTACCACCAACGCAGCTGCAGCAGCGGTGATGCCCTTTTCCCTGCCCTACATCCCTGGAGCGGCCTGGCTGCCCAAATACTCAGGGGAGCCCCATGCCCTAACTGACTTTAAGGAAAGGCTGTACAGTTTGTTCCAAGTCTACCCCCTGACAGAGGAACAGAAGGTCAGCATATTAAAAGGGCAGTTAACTGTCGCAGCCCAAAGGGAGGTAAAATCATGGCCCACTGAGGAGAAAAGGACTGTGAAGGGTATTCTGGCCCGGCTGCGGGGTACCTTTGACACACGTACCTCCGCTGAGATTAAAATGAGGTTCTATGGATGTAAGCAGCGGGCGCAGGACAGCATCAGAGACTATGCCCTAAATCTGCAGGAAACCTTGAGGGCTATTCAACAAACTGACCCTGGCAGTGTGCAGGAAACGGATAAGCTGCTAACAGAACAATTCATAGAAGGTCTGCTGTCTAGCGCCCACAGGGCCCAACTGCGCCTCATGTTCTTTCAGAACCCCGACCTGACCTTTGCCCAATTTAAGGACAGGGCCATAAGGGTGCTCCGTGAATCTGCAACCAGTGGCGCTATAAACCCCCGGCGCCCTGCTCTCACCTACCACCAGGAGGCGGCGCCTTCCTCTATGGACCCCGTGGGGGCTGATGCACAGGCCCTGAACCAAGCCCCGTCGAAAGACCTGCACCACCAAGTCCAGGAGCTGACCAGGAGCGTCGCGGCGTTGACCAGGACCGTCCAGGCGTTGCAAGTGGACCCGTCAAGACCCATCGAGCTGGCTTCAAGTCCGGAGGATGTCCCGTGGCGTCGACAGAGGAGGATCCCGTCGTTCCGAGGGAGGCCCACAGACCGCTACGCAGAGGATGGACAGCCCATTTGCCGTCGATGCAACCAGCCCGGACACATTTCCAGGTACTGTAATTTAAACGGGAACAACCTGGGGCAGAGGGCCAACCCCCAGGCATAAGATCAACAGGCCCTTATAATTGGCGTGATAAGTACGTTGGGGGGCGCCCGGTTTTACCCGTGGTGCTGGACGGTATCCCCATGAGCGCCTTGCTGGATACTGGGTCGCAAGTAACCACTATCCCTTATGTACTTTTTAAGCAGTATTGGACTGATGCTGATATCACACGGTATCCAGACAGTAACTTGAGCATCATCGCCAGTAATGGCTTACCCGTGCCGCAGATGGGGTTCAAGGAGATGACCATTAAAATTGGTAAAGTTGAACTACCGGCACAGGGAGTAATTATTGTGGACATTGACCGTCGTGAAAGTCACCCTAAAATAACTGTGGGTACTAACGTGATTGAAAATTGTCTTTCAGATGTAATTGTAATTCTACAACAGGTGGCGGTGAATGCTAGTTCCAGTCAACAGAGAGTCCTCAACAAGGAGATAAAAGCCCTGATGAGACGGCAGCAGGTAGAACTGTCTGGTGGTGAGATCGGTAGCGTAAGACTGAGTGACCCATTCCCCATTTCCATGCCTCCCAAAAGTGAAATGATGATCTGGTGTCGGACTGCAATCGGGTTGAGAGGTAGAGACTACCAAGCCATGGTAGAACCCGTGTACTCAGACAGCAGGCCCACCATTTTGACAGCCCGGGGGGTGGTTGATGTCCGTCACGGGAGGGTGCCCGTCCGCATCCTCAACATTGGGGAGAGGGAAGTACACTTACCCAGGTACGCTACACTCGCCAAACTGTTTGTTGTCGAACACAAAGCTATCAGGGCCGTGGAACCCTTGCCTCCATCTCCACAGGCGGAGGGTAATGGCTCCCAGAAACAAAAAGGAGGACTGGTGCCAGAAACTCCACGTGGGTGCTGACTCCACTCCCCTGCACCAAAAACAAGGAGTCTACCGGGTGGTACAGGAGTACGAGAGAGTCTTTAGTAAGCACCCGCTAGACTTCGGCAGAGTAAAAGTGATAGAACACCACATCCCCACAGGGAGCCACCCACCAATAAAAGAGAGACACAGACCTGTACCCCCTGCACATTATCAGAACGCAAAGGGCATGCTAAGAGAAATGAAAGATGCTGGGGTCATTCAAGATAGCTGTAGCCCCTGGGCAGCCCCCTTGGTTCTGGTGAAAAAGAAAGACGGCACCATGAGAATGTGCGTGGACTGTAGACAAATCAACCGTATCACCCACAAAGACGCATATCCGCTGCTTAGAATAGAGGAGTCTTTAGCCGCACTAAAATCAGCTAACTTCTTTTCTACTTTGGACCTGACTAGCAGGTACTGACAGGTTCCTGTGGCAGAGGCTGACAAGGAGAAGACCGCCTTCACCACCCCGATGGGACTGAGTGAGTTCAACTGTATGCCTTTCGGGCTCTGCAACGCACCAGGGACCTTCCAGCGGCTGATGGAATGCTGTCTAGGGCACCGAAACTTCGAGACGGTCCTCCTTTACCTGGACGACGTGATGGTCTATTCGAAGACCTACGAGGACCATCTCAAGCACCTGGCCGAGGTGTTTGAAGCCCTGGCAGGCTATGGCCTGAAGGTGAAACCATCGAAGTGTCACTTGCTGAAACCAAAGGTCCAGTACCTAGGGCACGTGGTAAGCGCGGAAGGAGTGGCCCCCGACCCTGACAAGGTCACGGCAATCAAGAGCTGGCCAAGCCCCTTGAACATCAAAGAGGTGAGACAGTTTCTCGGGTTGGTAGGCTACTACCGAAGGTTCATCCCCGGGTTCACTAAGATGGCAGCTCCTATGCAGGACCTCCTGATCGGACAGTCTAAGTCCAGGAGTCAAAAGCCACCCTTAAAGTGGGATCAACCGGAAGAGGAGTCCTTCCGCCAGCTAAAGATGGCCCTCACGGGGGATGAGATCCTGGCCTACCCTGATTATGGCCAGCCTTTCATTCTCCACACAGACGCCAGTAATGTGGGACTGGGAGCCGTACTGTCCCAAAACCAATAGGGCAGAGAACGGGTGATCGCATACTCCAGCCGGAAGCTGAGGCCCACCGAGAGGAACCCGGAGAATTACAGCTCCTTTAAGCTAGAATTCTTGGCGGTGGTGTGGGCCGTGACGGAACGCTTCAAGCATTACCTGGCCTCCGCAAAGTTCACCGTGTACACGGACAACAACCCGTTGACACACCTGGACAATGCAAGACTGGGTGCCCTAGAACAGCGGTGGATGGCCGGTCTCTCCAACTATGACTTCGTGATCAAGTTTCGGGCCGGCAAAACCAATGCCAACGCTGACGCCCTATCAAGAATGCCTCACTTACCTAAAGGTGACGAAGACCCAGAAGAGCTGGAGGAGGTAGAACTCCCCGCTTTTCACCGGTATGGAGCCGCTCAATACTCCCACCGCGTGAAGGAGGAGGATCTAACAACTGTGATGATCAATCCCCTACCTCACCACAGCTGGGCCGAGACCCAAGATAGTGACCCTGCCATCCGCCTGGTGAAAGATCTGCTGACCCAGGAAGACGCCCGCATGGATCCGGACGCCCCAGAGGAAGCCAAGCAGCTATGGAAAGAGAAGAGCAAGCTGTTCCTCTATGAAGGCAAGTTGTGCAGAAGGATTGTCAACCACCGGACGCACGAGCTGACCTGGCAAGTCGTGGTCCCAAGGCGGGATGCAGCTATGGTCCTGGGGGCTTACCATGACAGAGCGGGGCACTTCGGTTGGAAGAAACTGGAGTTCCTGCTAAGAGGAAGCTTCTTTTGGGTCGGCATGAGAGGAGCTGTAGAAAAATGGTGCAGAGACTGTGGCCCTTGTCACCTAAGGAGGAAGGACCGTGCCAGCCAGAAGACACCCTTGAGGCCCATCGTCACTACGCAGCCTCTTGAGCTGGTAGCTCTGGACCATGTCAAATTGGCTCCCAGCCGGTCAGGATACATCTATGCCCTGACAATCGTGGACCACTATTCCCGTTTTCTAGTGGTGGTCCCGGTAAAGGACTTGACAGCCCAAACAGCGGCCAGAGCCTTCCAGCAATACTTCTGCCATCCACACGGGTATCCGGAACAGGTCCTGACAGACCAGGGTCCAGCGTTCGAGGCTGAAATCTTCCAAGAGTTCTGCAACCTCTATGGCTGTAAGAAGATCCGGACAACGCCTTACCATCCACAAACCAACGGGATGTGTGAGAAGATGAACAATATAGTCATTGATCTCCTGAAGACGTTGCCCCTGGAGGAACTCAGCCTGTGGCCAGAAAAACTGCCGGACCTGATAGACTTATACAATCATATCCCGGTGAACGGTACCAACTGCACCCCGGCTTACCTGATGCGAGCCAGACCAGGTAAGCTGCCCGTAGACCTGGAGATGGGAGTCCTAACACCTGAGGACACCTCCCCGGATGCAGACTGGGATACGGAAAGGCAACTGCAGTACAAGAAGGTACAGGAGAGTGTGGAGAAGAGCCTGGCCCAGGTGAGAGAGAGGCAAGAAAAACTCTTCAACCAACACGCCCCTACTGGTCCCCTAGAACCTGGTGAGCAAGTCCTGAAGCGGAAGAGAAGGCTACATAAGTTGGACGACCAGTGGGAAAGGGAACCCTACACCATACTGCAGTCTGATCACGACAACCCGAAGGTGTGCGTGATCACCAAGGACGGAGGAGAAACCACTAGCACTGTCTCCAGAGACCACCTCAAAAGATGCCCCGTGCAACTCCGTAGTGCAGAAGAGGATCAGAGTGACCTTGAACCCGCAGAGGACAAGGAAGAAATGATCAGCACCGTTCTCGGAGAGTTCCCTCAGTCCTGGACTCGCATAAATGATGCCATAGTGGTACCCGTCCTGCATTTCCTGCAACCGGCCCAGCAACAACCAACACCAGAGCCGGAAGGTGAAGAGGAGCAAGCAGTTCCAGAGGCAGAAGAGCCTGTACCAGCAGCCCAGGAGAGTCAATCCTCTGCTGACAGTGAGCCTGCCATGCCTGCGGTAAGCCAAAGGACCCGCACACAGCTGCCTGCCCTACCTGTACACCCAGCTGGTAGCTGTACCCCTAACGCTAGTGGGGAAAGCCAGGTCGGTCCACCACCAGACAGTGGGCTACGTAGGTCAATCAGGAGCACAAAAGGGCAGATACCCGCTCGCTGGAGAATATAGAGTGTACTAAAATTGTAAATAACCCTGTTGCCAAATGTTGAAATGTTTGCCAAGTTACACGCATGTTTGGTAATTCTGTGTTTTAGTTTCTTGCAGCTACCGTAAGGACTCAAAGGTTATGGACTTTTTATAACCGGGACCTTGTATGGACTGCGTTTGGAGCCTAACCCAGGAATGAACTAAGACTGTAAAGGACTTGGGGTAGGACAGACCCCCACCTGGTTAAGGCTCCCCGTTGTGCTGGTGATATGGACACCCGGTCACAGGCCACACTGTGACCTTAAGATCTCAAGCTGTGCGTCGTCTGTCTGTTAATGTTTTTTGGTTATGCATATTGTCTTTGTTTATTGTTTAGTCCCGGAGTACTAAATTTCACTAGGGGGGAATGTGTCACCCTGGCCTGGATGCCACAAGTGTAATAAAGCTGTGTCTGAGAGCAAGGGGGAGGTTCTCTAGTCAGGGGAACATTAGCATGCAATGCCTCCTGTCTCAAGGCCAGTAGGGGGAGCAGGCTGCCCCTATAAAAGCTGGTACTGGGGGCAGGGTTAGGGAGAACTTGATGACCTGTCTCAGGACTGAGACTTGTCCCAGAGCAGAGCAGGGACAGACAGTTGTATTGCACCTAAGAGGAAGTGTGGCAGGAGGAGATCCACAAGCCAGAGACAAGAGGCGAAGAGAGCCTGTCTTGGCAGATCACGGACTTAATTTACCAGACTTTGGTGTCTGAGGCTGGGAGGATTCCACATTCTCCAGCAGATAACTAGTCCACAGGGGACTGTATATTCCTTGGCCTAAGAAGCCTGAAGGCCCTGCCACAACAGAAGGGACCAGAAAAGCCGTACCAGGCCGGGAGCAGAAAGGAACCCACGTTGCAGGTCATACAGGCGAGAATACACGGAGAGCTCGGAAGCGTGGGCTGTTATCCTATAAGGAGGAGATAGTCAGAAGGAGCGCAGAAAGCACGGTAGGCCTACACCCTCACCCTGACCAGGGCCAATCTCCCAATTGCTCTCAGACATCCAGGTCCCCTCCTAGCCGGGACTGTTTATGGGTCAGTTTACCTGTTCTAGTAAAGACCCTGGACTGCAACCTGTTGTCTGTGTGCTCCTTCGCGCCTCCAGCACTACCGGTACTGGGACTCTCACTACCATCACTCCCACCATCCACTACACTGCCCTGGGGCCGCACTCTTCCCGTGGGGAGTCACACCATCCCAGCTGCATACATCATCAGCCCCAGCGGTCTGCCTTGCAGCGGCGGTTCCAAATGACCGCAAATCCACGGGTGGAGTAGTCGGACATAATCATCAGCACATAACGGACTACCACTGGCCTGACCACCCTGAGCCACGGAACCGGGTTGCCACTACTACTCCCATCGTTCCCCTACTGCCCGGATCCGAGTGCCCCACGGCCCAGGGGGCGAATCACCTGTTCCTGTCTGAACACGCTCCTAGCCTGTTCGTTCCGCCTTCTAGGGGCCGCATACCTAGAACCGCTCCTGTATCATGCTGCTGTGTCTGTTCTTGTCTGAATACTCTCCTAGCCTGTTACCTGTTTTCCTCTAAGTCCGTACCTTCCCTTTTCCTGCAGAATCTTATCCCGTACGTACTCCTGCTCGTTGTCACTGTACTTCCGTTTGTGAGTTTGTGATCCACTCGCTACTTCACTGCAAGTACCCTGTGGGTATCTGGTTCTGCCTTTCCCTTCCTGTCTGTTCCGTGTGAACAGAGCCCTGACCCTTTGCTCACTGCTCCGGCAGTCTCGCTCTGCTCTGACCCTTTGCTCACTGCTCCGGCAGTCTCGCTCTGCTCTGACCCTTTGCTCACTGCTCCGGCAGTCTCGCTCTGCTCTGACCCTTTGCTCACTGCTCCGGCAGTCTCGCTCTGCTCTGACCCTTTGCGCACTGCTCCGGCAGTCTCGCTCTGCTTTTACTCCTTTGCTCACTGCTCCGGCAGTCTCGCTCTGCTCTGACTGCTTGCTCACTGCTCCGGGAGTCTCGCTCTGCTCTGACCCTTTGCTCACAGGTCCAGGCGGCCTTGTCCTGCTCTACTCTCACTCACCGCTACTGGCGGTCTTGTCTTGCTCTGCTCTTGCTCGCCGCTCCGGGCGGTCTCACTCTGCTGTATTTGTCCACCGCATCTGCGGTTCTGTTCCTGAGTCCCAGTCTGAACTAGGTCCTATCCACTCTGTGCTCCAACCTGTCATACCAGCCAGTACCTCCCTGCCTGCATACCAGTCGTGCTCGCCAGCATCCACCCGTCTGCATTCCAGCCGTTTCTGCCTATACCCACCAGTCTGTGTGCCAGCCTAACCTGCCTGTTCCAGTATTCCCCTGTGTGGGTCAACAGCCGTGTCTGGGGTCTGACCTGGAGTAGCACCTGGTCCCTCTGCCTGGTTCCTCCCTGGTGCACTGGCATCGTATGCCGTCGTGCGACCTTAGTCGGATCGGGCAGATACTTAGTTACGCCCCTCCAGGCACTCTCCGGTTCATGGCACAGTGGAATCACTAAACACGCACATGCCAGTCAGTCCGGGCGTGTGCATTACAGCAGAATACTTCCCTTCCCAACTCTAAGAGGCAGTCCAGACAAGCAAGACGTAGAGGAAAGCCGTCACGTCAGGTACTGTCCTCCCAAAGGCACCCTGTTTCCAGGCCTGTAGATGCAGCTTCCCTCGTAGAATCCATGAAGGTTGACCATGTTCGTCAGGCAAAGCAGAAGCCGTAGCTCAGTCATGAAATCAGATTGCGGCATCGCTGCAGTTGTATGGAACACCCTAAAGGTCTTTGCTCTGCGAAGTTTGGGGAGTCCCAAAGCCACGGGTCAGTAGGACAGGCTGCCCTTGGCGTTAGTATTTCCTCTACACAGATGACTGTGACTGTCTCTGTGGCAAGTGAAGGCCTCGGATTAACCAGAAGTTTCGGGCTGAAAGCCTTGAAGAATTGGTGTCTGATCCCCGTCCGACAACTCCAGAATCCGGTTTGGGCATTGTCAGGGGTAGGACGAGCCCTACTCAGAGACAGTCAAAATATGTCTGTACAAATTAAGCTCCAGATTGCAGCATTACACATGAAGAAGATCACATTCCACGTGCTGTCTGGTTTACCCACAGGTCGTCCAGAGCTGAGAGCTCTAGTGCCCGCTCAGGTCTGGAGATCCTGAATGGTGTTTCCTGGGGGACTGCTGAGGTACAAGGGGTGTCCATTCCCCATACCTTCAGGACAGTCAGCAATGTCTTCTTCTTCTTCAACAGATCTGCTAGTCACTGACTCGATGTGCGCTGAAGTCTCCAAAGGAAGGGAAGCGGAGGCGATGTCCCCACACAGTCTCAACGATTGTACCAATGATCTGGCTTCAGGTACCGCCCCGCCTTGTAGATGTGTCATCTCAGAGACCAGACTGAAGATGGTCCCGAAGCAAGGATCTTCCATCTCTAATAAGCCTGGCAATAAGTCCACCAAGGCGGTGGCTACCCCCAAGTCTCTGCACCCCTCCTACCAGGCGGAGGACCCCCAGTTGTCTCTTGAATCCTCCGGGGTGCTACCTGATGTAAAAAAATGGAGAGAGACTTTCCTACACCCTGCTCCTGGTACTTCGCCCACTTCATGCAGTAAGCTTGGCAAAGTGTACGTCAAGGCTGTGGTTACTCCCGAGACTCTGCACCCCTCCAACCTGATGGAGGATCTCCAGTTGTCCCTTGAATCCTTTGGGGTGCTACGTGGAAATAACAAATGGAGAGAGACTTTCCTATGTCCTGTTCCTGGTACTTCATCCACTTCATCTGATGCTGAGGATGGCTCGATGGGAGGAAGCATTCTAGTCCCCAAGATGGTGAGACCTGTCTCGTTCCCTCTAGTGGACAGAAGAGGTAGTCTTCTTGAAGAGAAGTCTTGGGAGTCAATTGAGAAGGATCGGTCTCCAACTTCTCTGCAGAAAATCCTTGCGGGCTTAAAGAAGAGGGGGCGTAAAGGCGGGGGTACTGTAACATCCCTGGCGGCGTGCTGGCATGGCTTACCATCTCCCACCATGCAAGACCGCCAACTTACCTAGCAGTCCAGGCTGTGCACTATGATCCTCTACTTGCTGTGTGCATGTCTCTTGTCAGCTGGCTTAGGGCGGCGGCGGCTCTGGAACTTCCTGATTCTTAAAGTTACAGTGTGCACAGTCCTAATGCGTCCCCGGCCTATTGCTGTGAATCACTGGATACTTAAACCTCCTCCACCCAGTAGGAGGTGCCAGAGCAACTCTTTCTTACAGTGTGTTCTGTGCAACTGTGAGTTGCCAGGTCCTGTCCTGAATCTTGCTTGTTTCCGCCACCCTGGGGGTTGAGTACCCAGGCCCAATACCTGTATCTGTGACTTCTAGTCTATTTCTGCCACCCTGGGGGCTGAGTACCGAGGCCCGTTATCTGTATCTGTGACTTCTAGTCTATTTCCGCCACCCTGGGGGCTGAATGCCCTGGCTCGTTCCTGTATCTCGTTCCTGTGTCAGTTCCTGTCTGAACAATGTCATAGCCCATTACCTGTTTGTCTCTATGTCTGATCCTTCCCTTTTCCTGCAGTGTCTGAACCAGTACCTAATTCCTACTCGTTGTCTCTACTTCTGTTTGTGAGTTTTGTGTCCACTCGCTACTTCATAGCAAGTACCTTGTGTGTATCTGGTTCTGCTTGTCCCGTTTCCCTGCCTCCGTATCTACCTCCTGTGTTCTAGCTATCTTCCTGTGTTTCCCTGTCCCTGTCTGTTCCATGTGAATAGAGCCCTGCTCCATTTCCCCTCCACACCTGCGGCCCTGCTCTGCCGTGCTCCGCTTCCCCTCCGCACCTGCGGCTCTGCTCTGCCCTGCTCCGCTTCCCCTCCACACCTGTGGCTCTGCTCTGCCTTGCTCCACTTCCCCTCCGCACCTGCAGCTCTGCTCTGCCCTGCTCTGCATCCCCTCTGCACCTGCGGCTCTGCTCTGCACTGCTCCACTTCCCCTCCGCACTTGCCTCTCTGCTCTACTCTGCCCTGCTCCCTTCCCCTCCGCACCTGCGGCTCTGCTCTGCTCTGCCCAGCTCAGATTCCCCACCGCACCAGTGGCTCTGCTCTTCTCTTCCCTGCTCCGCTTCCCCTCTGCACCTGCGGCTCTGCCCTGCTCCGCTTTCCCTCCGCACTTGCGGCTCTGCTCTGCCCTGCTCCGCTTCCCCTCCGCACCTGTGGCTCTGCTCTGCCCTGCTCCTCTTCCCCTCCACACCTGCGGCTCTCCTCTGCCCAGCTCCATTTCCCCTCAGCACTAGCGACTCTGCTCTGCCCTGCTCCGCTTCCCCTCTGCACCTGCAGCTCTGCACTGCTCCACTTCCCCTCCGCAGCTGCGGCTCTGCCCTGCTCCGCTTTCCCTCCGCACCTGCGGCTCAGTTCCTGTATCCCAGTCTGTACTGGTCCCTATCCAGCCTGTTTACCTACCTGCCAGTACCCCCCTGTCTGTATACCAGCCGTGCCTGCCAGTACCCACCTGTCTGTATACCAGCCGTGCCTGCCAGTACCCGCCTGTCTGCATACCAGCCATGCCTGCCAGTACCAGCCTGTCTGCATACCAGCCAAACCTGCCCGATCCTGCATTTCCCGGTGTGGGTCAACAGCTGTGTGACCACGGTCTGACCTGGAGTAGCACCTGGGCCACCTCCCACATCCCTCCTCGGACCATGGAGTCGATTAAGGCGCCATGCGTCCGTGGTCGGATCTGGCGAAGCCCCTAGTCACGCCCTTCCAGGCACTCCTCGGTTCGTGGCCCAGTGGGACCAATAACCATGTTCACGCCAAACAGTCCGGGCATGAGCGTAACACAGGGAGTCTATCTGACCCATGTTTAGCTTCCCTCCTGACCTGAATTCCATTCACTTGCCTTCTGTGAGATGCAGATCATGCACCACTTTTCTCTTCGGCACTAGCCAGACCATAAACAACTTCCCCACAATCCCCCTGGGGCTCTGCTAAAACACTCCCTGTCTCCTGTGACTGTGTTAACCCCCCTAGTTGCTGGATGCTTTTGAAGCAACAGCACTACTTCTGCATGTCACACACCTGTCAACTGAAAATGCTGACAGGCTTACTCTTATGAAACTGAACAAGTCCTGGATTGGCTCAGACTTCTCAACTCCACTGAATGACAGCAGCGAAACATGAAGCCAATTTAAATGTTCCTTTTTTTCTGGTGTATTTACATGCACCCCTTCCCACCCAAAAAAGGGTATATGGTTCATGGTTTCTTCCTTTTCTTGTCCTCCTCTAATCCAAAACTATCTGTCCTCCAGCACCTATCCCTACACTAAATGCAGCTAACAGCAGTATTAATAGGGAACAGAATAGATGTAACCCTGATAAGGACTATTGGTTTTAGGTTGCAGCAGCAGGGACTGTAAGGCTATAAACCCTGCCTATACGCCTCTAATGCACTACTGTCACGCGAGGTGAGGGAAAGACTAAGTGCACAATGATGGGAAGAGGACGAGGAAGCCCAAAAACTAGGGAAAGGGGGAGTGGAGACCCCTAGGCAGATTTGACAAAACCCTGACTCCCCTAACATCCCTAAATAGTTTCCGCAACCATCGCCGAGCAGGAAACCTAATTCCTGACTGCCCCTAGTGATAGGCCCTAGGTAGGGAGGTGACGGGGTGAGCACTAGTCAACCCCCACTGCAACTAAAGACACTCAGGTAAACAGTCAAGGGAAAACACTTAGCTTGAGAAGACACCAGAAAGATCACGCCAACTATCCTCCAAGGGAACTCCAGGAAGACACTAGCTGACTGCTAGTACTTCAGGCCAGGACAGAGGAAAATAGAGCTATCACCGGCGACTCTGGAGAGACTGAAGATATTTAAACATCCAGCAAGGGTGTGTCAATTAGCAGCAGAAGGTGGAGGTGTTGGCAGTGGATCATTCAGGATACTCTCAAAGCGTGTTGACAACAGAACAAAGCTTTAATTAGCTATAAACAGGTACAGATATGATAGGCTTTGTGGAAACAGGAATAAACATATCTTAAGTGTCTCTGTGCAGCATCAGCAGGCTGCTTCTCCTCTCATGCACAGACACAGGAAACTGGATAGAGTCACATGGTCTTTTTTGTGTGTGAGAATCTGGGTGTTGGTTTTTTTTTTAACTTTATAGACAATACACAAACCTAGCAATGGAACACTTACCTACACAGGAGTGGAGTTATTGCACTAAACACCCCCACTCAACAACTACTTATCCTGTTAGTCCCATTGTGGTTCTGAAGTCCTCAAACTTGTGTAGGGCGGCGGTGTTCACACCGTGCAGTAACTGAGGCAGTGACCCAAGCAAGTCCAACATAAACAGCTTTTATTCAGCAACTCACGGGTAAACAGAAAGTCCTCCGGTTCGCAGCCGGGTTAACATGAGTCCATAAACAACGGTTGCCGAGGGCAACGGCTACGCCGGGCCGCTCAGAGCCTGACAGGTGCAGAGCCTTCCCGGGGGGGGGGGGGTTCAGCCACACTCAATCCTGCTGAGCTTTCCTGCTATGCTCCTAGCAGGTTCCAACATAGAACCACACTAATCCTTAGTGCAGGGGTTTTAAAGGACCTGTGGCAAGAGCCACTGGAAAACCTGGGTTGGAGGGAGGAGGCCGCCCCACTGCCTCCTGTGACCTCCAAGAAATGAAGGCCCTGCCAGGTTTTACTTAATCTGCCTTAGCCACCTTCCTACCTGCATTGCAGCCGCAGGTGAGTTTGTGACTGCAATGCACTCCAATGGATTTAATAGGTCTCTGTACACATTCTGGGGGATATATAACGTCCCTCGTATACGATCCCGGTCACTGCCTCACACTTGGCTCTTGGCAATGGTTTTGTCATACCATCAGCTAACATCTTGTCTTAAACTGGTGAACTTTACCTTCTGAGTCATATTTGTTTTTGAAGACCCACTTACATCCGATAGCTCTTTTTCCTTGTGGTAGCTCCGTAAGCTCCCATGTCTGGAGTTGGTGAAGGGACTCCATCTCTTCATTAGCACCATTTATCCACTTCTGCTTCTCGTGGACAGGCAGTTTTTGCATCTCTTGCCATGACTGTGACTCTGGCTCAGGAAGTGTTCTGACCAATTAAGAAAGGCGTCTAGATGGGATACCTTTGTTTGGTCTTTCTGATCTCCTGACTGGAGGTTGACTTGGTTCTTCTGTTTCTTTCTTGCTGGCTTCAGAGCTTATCCAGACTTCAGTGTTTTCTTTTTCAGTGTCTGGGTTTGGTGATTGAGATTCTTGTTCTTGTTTCTTGGCTTGAATGACTGGTGTAACTTCATGGAATTTGAGTGAAACTGAGTTCTCATCAATCACTACGTCTCTCTGCTGATGTTACTGTGTTGGTCTCTGGGTGCAAGATTCTGTATCCCTTTTGAGTTTCGCTATAGCCCACCAGGACTCCTTGCTTTGCATGTGATTCCCACTTGGAACATTTTTCTTTGGGAACATACACAAACGTTTTGCTTCCAAATATCCTTCGGTGCTTCAGGTTAGGCTTCTCACAGTTCCATAGCTCATATGGAGTTTTATTTGTGGCTTTGCCTGGCAGTCTGTTTTGAAGATGGCAAGCTGTCGTGATGGCTTCTCCCCAATACGTTGTAGGTAGATTCGCATCAAACAACATACTTCTTCCACTTTCACAGAGAGTGAGGTTCTTTCTCTCTGCAATGCCATTCTGTCCTGGGTTGTATGGGATGGTAGTCTGGAACACGATTCCATTCTTTTTAAAAATGGTTTTCACCTTACCACTTGTATATTCAGTCCCATTATCTGCACGCAGGGCTTTTGGCATTCTTACAAATTTGTTAAATACTACGGCAAGATATTCTTCAAGTTTCTGTGGAACTTCATCCTTAATGTGAAGCAGGTAGGCGACTGTATATCTGGAGTAGTCATCCATAAATGTGAGAAAATATCTCTTCTTGCTTGGAGTTTGAACACTCATTGGACCGCAAACATCTGTGTGTATCAAATCCAGTGGCTGTGCAGATCTAGTGGTGTTTACTTTAGGAAAGGATTTTCTGGACATTTTCCCCTTAAGACAGCTAGTGCACTTCATCATTTAACTACATTGCCTGATTTCCACACCATTTTCAAGTTGACCTAGCTTCCTTATTGCTTCTGGGTCTCTGTACCCAAGATGTCTGTGCCACATATGGATACAATTCTTATGCAGATCTTGTCTAGCAATGTACACTCTTTCTTTGCATTTTAGCTGATAAAGTTAATTTTGGATTTTTCCTTCTCCAAGAGTGTGACCCTTTGTAGCATCGGCGTCTCTGCCCCTTGCTAGGCAGAGACGCCGTCCCTCTTACCTCCCCGCTCCTGGCGCGGCGTCCTCTAGCGCTTCTCTCCCCGCTGCTTCCGGCACGCGCTCCTTCCCCGGCTGTGTGCTTAGGGCGCGCGCGCGCATGCTCCCCCTCTCTTAAAGGGACCGCGCGCGCCGTCCTAAGGAGTCCCCGCCAATTGCCGGAGGACCTCCCATATATAAGGCACCTCCTCCAAAATGGAGGTGTCCGAGCAAAGTTGTTTGCACTGTGTCTGATCTGTGCTTCAGCCCTCAGGTCCCGTTGCTAGCCTGACTTCTCGTCCTGCCTGCCAGACTATTATCTGCCTCGTCTGTCTGCCCGCTCACCTGGGAGCGCCCACCTGTTACCTGCCAGTTACCCGCCTCATCTGTCTGCCCGCTCACCTGGGAGCACCTGCCCGTTTCCTGCCAGCCTGCCTGGAGACCCTGCCATCACTTGCTGTGACCACCTTCCTGGTAAACCTAAAGACTGCTACTTGCCCTGCTTTCTCGAACTGTGACCACCTGTCTGCTACCAGAGACTTCCGCCTGCTTGCCGTTTCCATCTGCCATACCGGTCAGTCCCAGCCATCTGACCCGTGGGAGCCACCTGCTCTCTTACAAGGTCGTCCCCAGAGTAGCACCCGGTCCCTCAGCCCGGATCCTCCCTGGTCACGGTGTCGTTTGCTGCCGTACGACCAGGGTCGGTTCGGGTGGATACTTAGTCACGCCCCTCTGGGTCCCTCCTTGCACCTCGGCACAGAGGTTCCACCACCCGGACCCGTAATACCCTTCTTTGATATAATGCAGCTGTTGTCTTAAAAAGTAACTACATTCCCTTTTTGCATAAGCTTCTTTACTGACAGAAGATTGCTTTCAAGACTGGGAAGATAGAGAACATCCTTTACTGGGATCTTTCTGCTTTGTGCTGAGGACACTGGACAGTGGAGGTAGCCGTCTCCTACTCCTTCTGAAGTCATATATTGACCATTAGCTAAGATGACCTTTTCTGACTTGCTTTCTTCAAGGTCAGTGTAGAAATCCTTGTTGTTCGTCATATGGCTGCTAGCACCAGAGTCTATATACCACATATGCTTTGCAGATGAGCCTGTACTGGTATTAAATGCAGTTACAACACATGCAGACTTTTCCTCTGCAGCTGTTTTCACCTTTTGATCACTGTTCTGCTTTTTAAGCTGACTCATTCTTGTTTTCCAAATTCTGCAGTCTGCTTTAAGGTGGCCGGGCTTTTTACAGACAAAACATTCACGAGTTTCCCTTAGATTGCTCTTATTTTTAGGAAAGTCCTGTGTCTTTAATGCTGTTTCTGCTCTAGATTCATTACTGCTGCTTACATTGTGTGTTTTTCGCTTGAATTCATCTACAAGCTTGCTTTTGACACATTCTAGTGTGAGCTCATCATCTGGCTGTGCATCTAGTTCAGTGACAGGTGTGTCATAACTTTCTGGAAGACCACTTAATAGTAGTGCAGCAACATGAAAGTCTTTAATTTCTTCTCCAATGCCCCTGAGACGCTCCACAATCTCTAGGGTGTTTCTTATATAGTCCTGCATATTCTGGCCTTCACTTATGTAGCATCGGCGTCTCTGACCCCTGACAGGCAGAGTCTCCGTCCCCCTTACCGCCGCGCTCCTGGCTCGGCGTCTTCCGACTCTCCTGCTGCTGCTGTCGGCGCGCGCAGCTTCCCGGGCACTGTGCTTAGGGCGCGCGCGCTCCCTCCCTCTTAAAGGGGCCGCGCGCCGTCCTAAGGAGTCCCTGGCCAATGGCCGGAGGACTTCTCATATAAAAGGCACCTCCTCCAAAATGAAGGTGCCGTGCAAGGTTGTAGCTCTGTGTTCTAAACTCTGCTTCAGCCCTCAGGTCCCACTGCTAGTCTGACTACCAGTCCTGTCCGCCAGTCTGACTACCAGTCCAGTCCACCAGCCTGACTACCAGTCAGTCCGCCAGCCTGACTACCAGTCCAGTCCGCCAGCCTGACTACCAGTCCAGTCCGCCAGCCTGACTACCTGTCTTCGCCAGCCAGGTACACTCTCCAGCCCGACTGTCTGCCTACGGTCCAAACAAGCCAGTCTGTCTATGGGCCAGGCTTGCCTGCCTACCCGGAGAACGTACCAGTTACCTGCCGTACCTACCAGCCAGCCTACCTGGAGGCTCCTGCCAGTTACCTGTGGTGTCTGCCAGTCCGTCTACCCGGATCACCCGTCAGCCTGCCTGCCGTGCTCATCAGCTGTACCGGTCAGTCCCTGCCTTCTGACCCCTGGGAGTCACCTGCTCTCATGCAAGGACTGGCCCAGAGTAGCACCTGGTCCCTCTGCTCGGTCCTTCCCTGGTTCACGGAGTCGATTGAGCCGCTGTGCGACCTTGGTCAGTCCGAGTTGATACCTAGTTACGCCCCTCTGGTCCCTCCTTGCACCGCAGCACAGAGGTTCCACTACCCGGATCCGTAACAGTTTGCACGGGCCATGGAACCCGGTGGCCCCCAGGCTCCATCACTTGCTGACCTGTACCAGGAGGTTTCTCGTCAGAGATCCCAACAGGAAACCATCCTGACCTACCTGCGGTCTGTCAACTCTCACATGGACACGCTGTCCATCCCACCTGTGTCCGCTTCGAGCCGAGCGACACCCGTTCCGGCGGCGCCTCTGCCTACCAGTGCCACGGCATCCAGCTCTGGACCCCGGCTCTCTGCGCCTCCTCGTTTTGGACGTGATCCCGTCTTATGTCGGGGTTTTTTAAACCAATGCACGCTGTACTTTGAACTACTGGCACATCAGTTTCCCTCCGACTGGGCCAAGGTGGCGTTCATCATGTCTCACCTCACCGGGGAAGCATTGGCATGGCTAAACCCTCTATGGGAGAGAGGGGATTCCCTGGAGTCCGATCTTCCGGCTTTCCTCACTGCCTTCCGGAAGGTCTTCGATGAGCCCGGACGAAGGACTTCTACTGCCTCCTCATTGCTCCGTCTTCCCCAAGGGAGTCTCACCGTGGGCCAGTATGCCATACAGTTTTGTACCCTCGCTTCGGAGCTTGCCTGGAACAACGAGGCCCTGGTGTTCACCTTCTGGGAGGGTCTTTCTGGACGGATCAAGGACGAGCTAGCCGGCCGGGACATTCCTACCACCCTGGATGACCTGGTGTCACTAGCTACCCGGATTGACATCCGTTTCCTGGAATGAGATAAGGAGACTACCCAGGAGAGAGGATTTCCTCGTCTTGCTCCTGTTTTCCAGAAACCTGCCTCCCAACCAGCAACTCCCCGGGCACGCTCGCCCGAACCCATACAGATCGACCAGACCAAGATGGTCAAGTCTCGCCAAGAAACACGCCGAGCCGAGGGGAGCTGTTTCTACTGTGGTAGTAAGGCGCATCTGATCCGTTCCTGTTCGGTGAAGCCGGGAAACTCCAGTGTCTAGGACCACTTGGAGAGGTCATCCTAGGCAAGAGTAAATCCTCTCCATTCTTGACTTTATCCGTTTCTATTTCCTGTGGAGAGAACCGCTTCTTTGAAACCGCCCACCTGGATTCCGGAGCCGCTGGGAATCTCATTTCTCAGTCCCTTGTAGAGAAGTATCAGATTCCTACCAAAGCTCTGGCTGAACCATTGGCAGTCGCTTCCATGGATGGAAGACTCCTTCCAGTGACCATCTTGCTCGTCACAGAGCCTGTAACCCTTCAGGTGGGAATGCTGCACTCGGAGAGGATCTCCTTCCATGTGCTATCCGGACTCTCTCACTCCCTTTTGCTTGGTCTACCCTGGCTACAGAGACATGAACCCGTTCTGAATTGGTGATCCGGTGAGGTGCTCCATTGGGGGCAGGATTGGCATGAGACCTGCCTGGTTCCGGTTCGCCCGGCTCAACCTCCGCGTACTCCGGCTAATTTACCTGGTCTACCGGCACCTTACTGGTCCTATGCCGATGTCTTCGACAAGAAGCAAGCAGAGACACTGCCACCTCATAGGCCTTATGATTGCCCTATCGACCTGGTACCCGGCGCAACTCCACCCCGTGGGCGTATCTACCCCTTGTCGTTGGCCGAAACCAGGGCCATGTCGGAGTACATCGAAGAAAATCTTGCTAGCGGATTCATCCAGAAATCTACCTCCCCGGGTGGAGCTGGATTCTTCTTCGTAAAAAATAAGGATGGTTCATTACGCCCCTGTATTGATTTTAGGGGACTCAACCAGATTACTATCAAAAATACATACCCCCTGCCGCTCATCTCTGAGCTGTTCGACCGCCTTAAAGGTGCGAAGATCTTCACCAAGCTTGATCTTCGTGGGGCGTATAACTTGGTCCGGATCCGCCAAGAAGACGAGTGGAAGACGGCATTCAATACCCGGGACAGCCACTATGAATACCGTGTGATGCCCTTCGGCCTCTGTAATGCTCCAGCCGTCTTCCAAGAACTAGTTAATGACATCTTCCGTGACCTCTTATATTCATGCGTCATGGTGCACCTGGACGACATCTTGGTCTTCTCTCCGGATCTACCCACACACTGGAGGGATGTTCGTCAGGTCCTGCTTAGGCTCAGGCAGAATCACCTATACGCAAAATTTGAGAAATGCCTCTTCGAGCAGACCTCTCTTCCGTTCCTGGGCTATGTTATCTCTAAGACTGGTCTACGGATGGACCCCGAGAAGGTCTCTGCCATCTTAAAGTGGCCCCGACGGGAGGGGTTGAAGGCGATTCAGTGATTCCTGGGCTTCGCTAACTATTACCGCCTCTTCATCCCACATTTCTCTTCCCGGACGGCACCCATCTCTGCGCTCACCCGTAAGGGAGCAAATCCTAAGGAATGGACGTCCGAAGCGGAGGAGGCCTTCCTCTTCTTAAAACAAGCCTTCTCTTCTGCCCCAGTGCTGCACCGTCTGGATTGCAACAAACAGTTCTTTCTGGAGGTTGATGCTTCCTCTTCCGGAGCCGGAGCGGTGCTCACCCAGAAATCTCCGTCCGGGAGAATGGTAACCTGCGGCTTCTTCTCCAAGCTTTTCTCCTCATCCGAGCACAACTATTCCATAGGAGACCGAGAGCTGCTAGTCATCAAATTGGCGCTGGAGGAGTGGCGTTACCTGCTAGAGGGGGCTCTGCACCCGGTGGTCATCTACACTGACCACAAAAACCTGGCATATCTACAAAATGCCCAAAGACTCAATCCACGTCAGGCCCGGTGGTCTTTGTTCTTCGCCCGTTTCAACTTTACCCTACATTACTGCCCTGCGGACAAGAACATTAAAGCAGACGCTTTGTCCCAATCCTCCCAGTCTTCCGATCAAGAGGAGGAGCCTATGCATATCATCGATCCCTCCAAAGTGATGAATGTGGCTCCCTTGGACCTGTCTTGTCTCCCACCCGGTAAGATGTTTGTAGCGGTTCTGGATCGTAAGAAGGTTCTTCACTGGGGTCATTCATCTAAACTAGCCGGCTATGCTGGCCAGAGGAAGACCTTCCTGCTCATTACCCGGCATCAATGGTGGCCTTCCCGGCGCAAGGATGTTGTAGACTTCGTCACGGCCTGTTCATCCTGTGCCCGCAACAAGGTTCCCAGACATCTTCCAGCCTGCCATCTCCTGCCTCTTCCCGTACCTGCTGACCCGTGGCAGCACATTGCTATGGACTTTATTACTGATCTCCCTGTGTCTGCTGGTTGTACTGTCATTTGGGTGGTCGCTGACCGCTTTTCTAAAATGGCCCACTTTATCCCTCTGCTGGGTCTCCCGTCTACATCTGTGCTGGCTAAGGACTTCATCCATCACATCTTTCATCTCCACGGCCTACTCCTCCACATTGTGTCTGATCGCGGGGTCCAGTTTACTTCGCGCTTCTGGAGAGCTACGTGTAAGCTGCTGGATGTCTCCCTTGATTTCTCCTCTGCTTATCATCCTCAGTTCAATGGCCAAGTGGAATGTATCAACCAGATCCTTACCAGCTTCCTCCGGCACTTCGTCAATGCTCACCATACCGATTGGGTAGAGCTCCTACCATGGGCCGAGTTCTCCTATAACAACCATGAGAACGAATCTTCTTCCAAGTCCCCGTTCTTTGTGGTCTACGGTCAACATCCCGTATTCCGTTTCCAGTCTCCGCTTCAGTGGACAACCCTGCCGTGGAGTCTCTGGTCAGCGAATTTTCCACCATTTGGGAGGACACTAGATCCGCACTTCTTCAATCCTCCGAGCGGATGAAGAGACATGCCGACAAGAGACGTTTGGACCCTCCTCAATTCCGTCCGGGAGACAAGGTTTGGCTCTCCTCCAAACATGTTCATCTCAAAATACCCTCCCATAAATTGGGTCCACGGTTCATCGGTCCATTTGAAGTCCTCAAGCAAATCAATCCAGTGGCCTACTGTTATGCACACGCCCGGGCTAAGCGGCGTGTGCGTGTGATTGGTAGTGATTCCACTGGACCGTGCCGGAGAGTGAATGCCTGGAGGGGCGTGACTAAGTATTCACCCGATCCGACCAGGGTCGCACGACGGCATACGACGCCAGTGCACCAAGGAGGAACCGAGCAGAGGGACCAGGTGCTACTCCAGGACAGACCCCGGACACGGCTGTTGACCCACACTGGGGAATACAGGAACAGGCTGGTAGGCTGGCACACAGACTGGTGGGTATAGGCAGGCACGACTGGTATGCAGGCAGGCGGGTATGCAGGCAGGGGGGTAAAGGCAAGCACAGCTAGAGTGCAGACAGGGAGGCACTAGCAGGTAGGAACACAGGCGGGATAGGACCCAGTACACACCGGGACTCAGGAACAATACAGGCAGAGGGTTACAGGCAAGCACAGCTAGAGTGCAGACAAGGATGAGCAGGGAGGACAGGGCTCTGTTCACACGGAACAGACAGGAAGGGAAAGACAGAGCCAGATACTCACACAGTACTTGCAGAGACAACAAGCAGGAGTTAGGTACGAGTTCAGACTGCAGAAAAAGGAAGGGAACGGACATAGAGGCAAAACAGGTAAAGGACAGGAGAGAGTTCAGACTGGAACTGAGTGTACGGAGGAGACCGACACTGCAGAGGGATACAGGAGCGGGTCTGGGAATACGGCCCCCAGAGAGGCGGAACGAACAGGCAAGGAGCGTGTTCAGACAGGACAGACCAGACACAGGAGCGGGTCTAGGAAATCGGCCACTAGAAGGCGAGAGGAACAGGCTAGGAGCGTGTTCAGACAGGTCAGACAAGATACAGGAACGGGTCTAGGTAATCGGCCCCTAGAAGGCAGGAGGAACAGGCTAGGAGCGTGTTCAGACAGGACAGACAAGAGAACACAGAAAGGACTCAGTTCAGACACGGGAGCTGATACCGCAAAGCAGGAGACATACAGGACTCAGTTCAGACACGGGAACTGATACAAAAAGCAGGAGACAAGAGACGGGACCTGGCACCTTCAGAGTGCAAGCACACACTGAAGGAAACACTATGCTCAGGCAGGGATAGAAGGGAGCTGCTGAGCTATATACCAAGTGACAGACAGCAATAGGCTGAGGACGCACAAGAGGTGTGACCCACAGCAGGTACAAAAGGCAGGAAGTGATCGGGCGCCGCCCTTAAGCAGCAGAAACAGACACAAACAGACAGCATGGAGGGAAGCCAGAGAGACATTCTGGACAGGAGATCAAGTGCGCCCTCTTGCACAGTGGGAGATGGACCACCATGCAAGGACGCCGCCAGGTATGTTACAGTACCTCCCCCCTTACGCCCCCTCTTCTTCAGGCCTGCCAGAATCTTCCGCAGGGAATTCGAGGGCCAGTCGTTCACTGGGTTGGAGGGGGACAGAGACTTAAGGGTAATCTCTGCTTCGAGGTACATCTTGTCAAGCTCACAGGAAGAAATAGACGGGTTATCAGGTACATAATGAAGAAAAGTCACTGTCTCTTTGTTATCTGGTGGTATCCCAGAGGATTCAGGAAACAACTGGAGGTCCTCCGCCGGGTCAGAAGAGTGCAGAGGCTCAGAGAAAACAACTGCTTCAGAGTACACTAGGTCGGACTCACTGGAGGAAGCAGGCGAGGTATCGGGTACCGAGTATAGGAAAGTCTCTGTCCATTCACCACCAGGTGGCACCCCGAAGGGTTCTGGAGACAGCTGGCGGTCCTCCGCCTGGTCAGAGGGGTGTAGAGACTCACGGGTAACCTCTGCTTCAGAGTACACTAGGTCGGACTCACTGGAGGAAGCAGGCGAGGTATCGGGTACCGAGTATAGGAAAGTCTCTGTCCATTCACCACCAGGTGGCACCCCGAAGGGTTCTGGAGACAGCTGGCGGTCCTCCGCCTGGTCAGAGGGGTGTAGAGACTCACGGGTAACCTCTGCTTCAGAGTACACTAGGTCGGACTCACTGGACGAAGCAAGCGAGGTATCAGATCCAGGATATAGGAAAGTCTCTGTCCATTCACCACCAGGTGGCACCCCGAAGGATTCTGAACACAACTGGAGGTCCTCCGCCTGGTCGGAGGGGTGTAGAGACTCAGGAGTAACCTCTGCTTCGGAGTACACTAAGTTGGACTCACTGGACGAAGCGAGCGAGGTATCAGGTACAGAGTATAGGAGAGTCTCTGTCCTTTCGCTACCAGGTAGCACCCCGAAGGGTTCAGGAGACAACTGGAGATCCTCCGCCTGGTCGGAGGGGTGTAGAGACTCGGAGGTAACTACCACTTTGGGGTACCCATTGTCAGGCTCACAGGACGAAGCGGACAAAGTATTGAGTACCGGGTGTAGAGAAGTCTCTCTCCATTTGTCATCGAGTGGTATCCCGGAGGGTTCAGGAGGCAACAGGGGATCCTCCGCCAGGTAGTAGAGGTGCACAGACTCTGAGGTAACCACAGCTTTGGAGCATCCTTGGACATGCACACCGGTTAAAGAGAAAGAAGCATCTGATGCCGGGTGCAGGAAGTTCTCCTGTGTGGAGTCTGGATGGGCAGAAGTCTCTTCGGCCAGGAGAACTGGTGCACTACCCACGCACATTACCCATTGGGGTTTCTCCGGGATACAGGGGGATGAAGCTTCAGTAGGGACTTCAAGGTTGGGGTCAGGAGGTCTCAGGGAGGACAGACCCTGGCGTGACGGCTTGCCTCTAAGTCTAGCACGTCTGGACTGCCTCTTGAGGTTGAGAGAAGTATTCCGGAAAGCGTAGTCACCCTGTGAGGATTCTGGGTGGGCAGTAGTCTCATTGGGCTGGAGGACTATTGCGCTACCCACACACATTACCCGTCGGGGCTGCTCCGGGATATTGGGAAGTGAAGCTTCAGCAGGGGCTTCAGAGTTAGGGTCCTCGAAGACCATACGAAAGGCCACCAGGAAGGCCTGCAGGTCAAGGATGACAGGATCCCATGCTTCCCATAGGGGGGTGACCCATTTCAAGGCATCACCCGCTAGGTAGTCAATCATAAAGGCCACTTTAGCCCAATCGGAAGGAAAATAGAGAGGGTAGGCCTTAAAGTGTAGCATGCATTGCTCCACAAATGCACGACACTGTCTTGGATCCCCATAGTAACGTGGCGGATCCGCAGGAACGAGGGCTGATAGATCCATCTGGACGGGTGCGTAACTCGCCTGGAACTCAGCTAAAGGGGGGAAAAAATTTATTTATTTTATTTTAATGCATGTATTCGCTGGAAAAACTTCTCAAAGAGCGAAGGCCGTGGGGCTCAACGGGAACCATGGCCTGAGCATGCTGTTATGCACACGCCCGGGCTAAGCGGCGTGTGCGTGTGATTGGTAGTGATTCCACTGGACCGTGCCGGAGAGTGAATGCCTGGAGGGGCGTGACTAAGTATTCACCCGATCCGACCAGGGTCGCACGACGGCATACGACGCCAGTGCACCAAGGAGGAACCGAGCAGAGGGACCAGGTGCTACTCCAGGACAGACCCCGGACACGGCTGTTGACCCACACTGGGGAATACAGGAACAGGCTGGTAGGCTGGCACACAGACTGGTGGGTATAGGCAGGCACGACTGGTATGCAGGCAGGCGGGTATGCAGGCAGGGGGGTAAAGGCAAGCACAGCTAGAGTGCAGACAGGGAGGCACTAGCAGGTAGGAACACAGGCGGGATAGGACCCAGTACACACCGGGACTCAGGAACAATACAGGCAGAGGGTTACAGGCAAGCACAGCTAGAGTGCAGACAAGGATGAGCAGGGAGGACAGGGCTCTGTTCACACGGAACAGACAGGAAGGGAAAGACAGAGCCAGATACTCACACAGTACTTGCAGAGACAACAAGCAGGAGTTAGGTACGAGTTCAGACTCTGCAGAAAAAGGAAGGGAACGGACATAGAGGCAAAACAGGTAAAGGACAGGAGAGAGTTCAGACTGGAACTGAGTGTACGGAGGAGACCGACACTGCAGAGGGATACAGGAGCGGGTCTGGGAATACGGCCCCCAGAGAGGCGGAACGAACAGGTAAGGAGCGTGTTCAGACAGGACAGACCAGACACAGGAGCGGGTCTAGGAAATCGGCCACTAGAAGGCGAGAGGAACAGGCTAGGAGCGTGTTCAGACAGGTCAGACAAGATACAGGAACGGGTCTAGGTAATCGGCCCCTAGAAGGCAGGAGGAACAGGCTAGGAGCGTGTTCAGACAGGACAGACAAGAGAACACAGAAAGGACTCAGTTCAGACACGGGAGCTGATACCGCAAAGCAGGAGACATACAGGACTCAGTTCAGACACGGGAACTGATACAAAAAGCAGGAGACAAGAGACGGGACCTGGCACCTTCAGAGTGCAAGCACACACTGAAGGAAACACTATGCTCAGGCAGGGATAGAAGGGAGCTGCTGAGCTATATACCAAGTGACAGACAGCAATAGGCTGAGGACGCACAAGAGGTGTGACCCACAGCAGGTACAAAAGGCAGGAAGTGATCGGGCGCCGCCCTTAAGCAGCAGAAACAGACACAAACAGACAGCATGGAGGGAAGCCAGAGAGACATTCTGGACAGGAGATCAAGTGCGCCCTCTTGCACAGTGGGAGATGGACCACCATGCAAGGACGCCGCCAGGTATGTTACACCTACAAGTTAAATCTCCCGGCCACCTTACGGATTCCCAACTCCTTCCACGTATCTCTCCTCAAACCAGTTGTTCTTAATTCTTTTTCCGACAATCCAGGTACCTCCCCAGCTCCGGTCTCCACTGAGGACGTCTATGACGTAGAGAACATTCTGGCCACCAAGAGGGTAAGAGGAAAAACCTTTTTTCTGGTGGATTGTAAGGGGTTTGGCCCAGAGGAGAGAACTTGGGAACCCAGGGAGAACATCCACGCCCCGCTTCTTCTTAAAAAATTTCTTTCAGGCCTAAAAAAGAGGGGGCGTAAAGGGGAGGTACTGTAGCATCGGCGTCTCTGCCCCCTGATAGGCAGAGACGCCATCCCCCTTACCACCCCTTACCTGGCCCGGCGTCTTCCTGCTCTCCTGCTGCTGCTGGCTCGCGCAGCTTCCCGGGCACTGTGCTTAGGGCGCGCTCCCTCCCTCTTAAAGGGGCTGCACGCGCCGTCCTAAGGAGTCCCCGGCCAATATCCGGAGAACTTCTCATATAAATGGCACCTCCTCCAAAATGGAGGTGCCCATGCAAGGTTGTAGCTCTGTGTTCTAAACTCTGCTTCAGCCCTCAGGTCCCGCTGCTAGTCTGACTACCAGTCCAGTCCGCCAGCCTGACTACCAGTCCAGTCCGCCAGCCTGACTACCTGTCCGCCAGCCTGACTACCAGTCCAGTCCGCCAGCCTGACTACCAGTCCAGTCCGCCAGCCTGACTACTAGTCCAGACCGCCAGTCTGACTACCAGTCCAGTCCGCCAGTCTGACTACCAGTCCAGTCCGCCAGCCTGACTACCAGTCCAGTCCGCCAGCCTGACTACCTGTCTTCGCCAGCCAAGAACACTCTCCAGCCCGACGGTCTGCCTTCGGTCCAGACCCGCCAGTCTGTCTATGGGTCAGGCTTGCCTGCCTACCCGGAGAACGTACCAGTTACCTGCCGTGCCTACCAGCCAGCCTACCTGGAGGCTCCTGCCAGTTACCTGTGGTGTCTGCCAGTCCGTCTACCCGGATCACCCGTCAGCCTGCCTGCTGTGCTCATCAGCTGTACCGGTCAGTCCCTGCCTTCTGACCCGTGGAAGTCGCCTGTTCTCATACAAGGACTGGCCCAGAGTAGCACCTGGTCCCCCTGCTCGGTCCTTCCCTGGTTCACGGAGTCGATTGAGCCGCTGTGCGACCTTGGTCAGTCTGAGTTGATACCTAGTTACGCCTCTCTGGTCCCTCCTTGCACAGCAGCACAGAGGTTCCACCACCCGGATCCATAACAACTTAGCTTAGACAGATACAGTTTTCTCATGAGATAAAGCTTATTGCTGAGATTTGATCTTTCATGCAGTTGCACATTTGCATATATGCACAATCTGATCATCATCTACACTGAGGGAGATAGTGCTTTGTGCTTTCTGATCCTTCTCTAGCCAATCATCTGGTAATGGATGAGGCACTTGTTCCTGCGTATATTTCCACGTAGCTTCTCTGATGAGCAGCATTTTCACCTTAAATTTCCAAGATTGATAATTCTGATTGGTGAGACTTTGCACTGAGAACTTGCAGTGATCCCTGCTTGTGGACATTCTTCTCTGTTGCTCTGTGCTGCTTTTGCTTTGGGCTTCTGTTGCTGTATCACTCTTCTGTGTCACTTCTGGGGTTCTGTGTCATGCTGGAGTTCTGTGTCACGCTGGGCCCATAACCTGTTGGCAGCGGATCATTCAGGAAACTCTCAAAGCGTGTTGACAACAGAACAAAGCTTTAATTAGCTATAAACAGGTACAGATATGATAGGCTTTGTGGAAACAGGAATAAACATATCTTAAGTGTCTCTGTGCAGCATCAGCAGGCTGCTTCTCCTCTCATGCACAGACACAGGAAACTGGATATAGTCACATAGTCTTTTCTGTGTGTGAGCCTCTGGGAGTTTTTTTTTTAAAACTTTATAGACAATACACAAACCTAGCAATAGAACACTTACATACACTAGAATGGAGTTGTTGAACTAAACATATTCCAACAGGAGGTCACTGCTAGGTCCTAGAGGAGAAGTATATCACTACACTACAAAGATGAAAAGATCAAGAAGGTGCCTGCAGAGCCAAGCGCAATGACCTTCTACAGCTTGATCCAGAACGACTGTCTGACACACCTGTGACAGTACCCCCCTTCTACAAGTGGCCTCAGGACCAGGTTTCTCAGCATGAGTGGCATGGAACGAACTAACCAGCCTAGGGGCATTCACCACTGATGCTGAGACCCACATCCTTTCCTCTGGACTATAACCCTTCCAGTTCACCAAGTACTGTAGGCAACGACGCTGGAGACGGGAATCAACAATCCTCGAAATTTGGAACTCAAAATTACCATCAACCATGATTGCGGGCGGCAGCAGGGGTTCTACATATTTCTTGAGCAGAGACCTGTGAAACACATTGTGGATCTCAAGAGCCTGAGGTAACTCAAGATGAAACGCTGCAGGGTTAATGACAGCAGTTATTTTATAGGGGCCAATAAATCTAGGTCCCAGCTTCCAAGAAGGAATCTTGGAATCTTCAACTTGATATTCCTCATAGACAACCACACAAAGTCATTCACACTTAGGTCCGGACCTGGCAAGCGTTTCCTCTCAGCCATACGTTTGTACCTGTCTCCCATGATCTTCAAATTATTCTGAACCCCTTGCCACACAGAAGAGAGCGACGAAGCAAAACATTCCTCCTCGGGAACTACCGAAGCCCCTCCCCCACTAAAAGTACCAAACTGTGGATGGAAACCATATGCACCAAAGAACGGTGACCTGACGGTAGATTCTTGTCGATGATTATTAATAGCAAACTCGGCCAACGGTAAGTAAGGTGCCCAATCCTCCTGGTTTTGGGAGACAAAACACCTGAGATATGTCTCTAAATTCTGATTAATGCGCTCGGTCTGTCCATTCGACTGAGGATGGAATGCAGAAGAAAAGGACAGCTGCACCCTCAGTCGAGTACAGAAAGCTTTCCAGAACTTAGAAACAAACTGGGTCCCCCGATCTGAAAACATATCGGAGGGAACCCCTTGAAGCTTCACGATCTCATTAAAAACCTGAAAAAGAGTCTTGGCATTTGGAAGTGCCGGTAATGTGATGAAATGAACCATTTTACTGAATCTATCTACAACCACCAGAACCACAGTCTTGCCTGCAGATACCGGTAGGTCAGTAGCAAAATCCATGGACAAGTGTGTCCATGGCCTGCTAGGAATAGGGAGTGGAAGAAGAGGACCAGATGGACGGGTATGCGATACTTTAGAACGTGCGCAAATACTGCAAACAGACAAATGCTCAACCACATCCCGATGCAACTCCTGCCACCAAAAACGATGAGAAAGGAGGTCCGCGATTGCCTTACCACCAGGATGACTAGCATGCACTGAGTTATGATGTTCCATGACTACTTTACGGTGCAAATTAGGTGGTACAAATAACCTCCCAGAAGGGCAGGAGGCAGAGTTTTCCCCCTGAGCCTCCAACACCTTACCCTCCAGGTCAACGTACAACACCGAAATGACTACCCCCTTCTGCAAAATAGGGGCAGGGTACTCATGGTCACCACCACCAGGGAAGCTCCCGGACAAAGCATCAGCCTTGATGTTTTTAACCCCTGGACGGAAAGTGACAACAAAATTGAACCTAGTAAAAAACAGAGACCATTTGGCTTGCCTAGGGTTGAGACATTTAGCAGACTGAAGGTAGGATAGGTTCTTATGGTTCATGATAACAGTAATAGGATGGTGTTATGATCTGCAACAAGTACTAAGGAAAGAAAGGGGAAAGCTATCCCTACAGTAAGACTAAGCTGAATCCCTACGATGTAGCGGGCTGCCTGTTCTTGCGAACAGACCCGCCTTAGTCCTCGGCTAGTCTGAACGAAGACCTATAGCATAAAGGAAGGGGTCCCTAAAAGAACTAAGGACTGGAACAAAAATGGGACACCTCCTGAACAGAGAAGATTGTTGCAGAACACAAAAAGATAAGCTAACAAAAAGGTACTAGAGGTCCCAGAAGGACCAAGCAAACTGACAGAGATAGGCACAGAAGCACCTCGCTAGCAAAACAGTCAAACAACACTGAAGTCCAGCACGGCCAAAAGGGCGGAGCTGGAATATAAAGTCAGATGGTCACATGACCGCAAAACACAAGATGGAAAAAACAAACAGAAGGGTTCTAACAGTACCCCCTCTTTTATGAGGGTCCTCCAGATCCTCCAGGACCAGGCCTATCCGGAAACCTTCTGTGGAAAGCTCTAACAAGCCTAGGAGCAGAGACATCATCCGACCTTACCCAGGAGTTATCTTCGGGACCGAAACCCTTCCAGGAGACGAGATACTGTAATCTCCCTCTATGCCATCTAGAATTCAAGATACGAGAAATTTCATATTCGCCGTCTTCCACCACAGGAGGAACTGTGACAGTGGTATCCCTATCTGAGACATCAGCCTTTTTCAACACGGAAACATGAAACACAGGATTAATCTTGCAGGAAGTAGGGACATCCAACCTAACCGCAGACAGGGTAATAACCACTTTAAATTGGACCCACAAACTTAGGACTCAGTTTGTTAGAGGGAATCCTCAACCACAAGTTCCTTGAGGGCAACCAAACCATGTCACCCACAGTAAACAAAACCTCCTTACGTTTCCTGTCAAAATACTTCTTGGACTTCTTGTTAGCCTCTTGAAGGTTGCAACGTTCATTAGTCCAAACTCTCTCCAAATCACCGGAAAAATTCTCCTCCTCCGGCACCGCCGACCCCAATTTGGAGAACGAACCAAAAGATGGATGTCTCCCAGTACAACAAAAAAAAGGAGAACACCCAGCTGAGGAGGATGTATGATTGTTAGGAGCAAATTCTGCGAGAGGCAGAAACTCAGACCACACCTCTTGATTGTCCGCCACAAAACAACGCAAAAACTGTTCTACATCCTGGTTCTTTCTTTCAGTCTGTCTATTAGACTCAGGATGATACCCAGACGAAAATGACAAATGGACTCCCAACCTGTCACAAAAAGCACGCCAAAAGCGAGCCACAAACTGAGGTCCTATCAGAAACAATATCCGTGGGAACGCCATGAAGCTTGACAATCTCCTTAACAAACGCCTCAGCGAGTGTCTTGGCGCAGGGCAACTTAATAAATGGAACCAAATAACACATTTTACTAAAACGGTCCACGACCACCCAGATGACAGTAAAACCCTCGGACACAGGCAGATGAGTAATAAAATCCATTGTGAGATGCGTCCAAGGCGCACTAGGAACCTCCAGAGGGCAAAGCAACCCCGCATCAGGAGTATGTGAAGCCTTTGACCTAGCACACACAGTACATTGACGCACCCACTTGATGACTTCTTTCTGCAATCCAGGCCACCAAAAACTGCGACTGATAAGTCTCTTATTCTCAGAAATTCCTGGATGACCTGCCAACCGAGACTCATGACATTCCACAAACAAATCTCTCCTTAAGGTTGTAGGCACGAACAACCTCCAATGGGGAGTGTTAGATGGAGCATCATTTTGAGCTTTCAGAATCCCATTCTCTAAAACGGAGTCCAATGCCGCCACCACAACTCCTTTCTGTAAAATGCTCTCCTCCTCCTCGGCACCGACCGTAGGAGAGAAGCTGCGAGATAAAGCATCGGCTTTAACATTTTTAGTACCAGGGATATAGGTAACAGAAAAATGAAACCAAGAAAAAAAAAGTGCCCACCTAGCTTGACGGGCATTCAAGCGCTTGGCAGCATCCAGATAGATCAAATTCTTATGATCTGTGAAAACATGAATAGGAAATCTAGCACCTTCCAAAAAATGATGCCAATGTTCAAATGCGAGTTTATTAGCCAGCAACTCCCGATAATTCAGTTCGATTTCCGAAATTGTTTTCGAAAAGAAGGCACAAGGATGTACTCCATCCCTGTTCTCCTGAGACAAAACTGCTCCGACCCCCACCGATGAAGCATCGACCTCTACCAAAAAAGGCTTGGTCTCATCAGGCTGCATAAGGATAGGGGCAGAACTGAACCTCTCTTTGAGATACATAAATGCTTCAATGGCCTCAGCAGTCCCCTGGACCATATTCGCACTTTTCCTGGTGAGATCGATTAAAGACTTAACAATTACAGAAAAATTCTTAATGAATTTCCTGTAATAATTGGCAAAACGCAAAAATCTCTGTATAGATTTCAAACCAATAGGCCTAGGCCATTCCTGCACAGCCTGAACCTTCACCGGTTCCATCTCAAAGCCATCGCTGGAGACAATGTAGCCCAAAAAACTAACTTTCTGCAAAGCAAACTTACGTTTCTCCAGCTTAGCAAAGAGTGAATTATCACTCAATAACTGTAAAACTTCACGTACACTCCGCCAATGGGACTCCAGATCTGGCGAATAAATCAAAATGTCATCTAAATACACAACCACATTCTTACCAATCAAAGGTCTCAGGATGTCATTAATAAGGTTCTGAAAAAATGCATTAAGTTTTTCCAAAAACCCTTTATCAATCACATTACGTGTTGAACCACAATCCACAAATACCTGAAATTTCAATCAAATTTTCCTGCAAAGTAATACTCCCTGAAAGAAATACTCCTGTAGAACGTAAACTAGCTATACAGGCGTACCTGACCTTTTTTTTTTCTTTACTTAGACGAAGCTCACAATACTTAATCAAATGGTCAGTTTTACCACAATAAAGACTCAATCCCTCGGCGAACCTCCGGTCTCTTTCCTGAGAGCGGAGCGACATCGCCCCAACCTCCATCGGTTCTCCGCCGTCTGAGCAGATTTTCTGGGGACTAGGACCTGGCATTACAGGACTCTTTACCTCATTCTGCCTAGATCTCAGCTGTAACGGGTCTGGGAGGCGGAACCTCTGAGCTACTATACAAGGGGGCGGTCCTTGTAAGGGAGCGGGTGGCGACCAGGCAGGCAGTCACAGCAGGTGACCGGGACAGTCTCTGGATGAACGGACAGGAGGTCACGGCAAGTGACCGGGGCAGTCTCTGGATGAACGGGCAGGAGGTCACGGCAAGTGACCGGGGCAGTCTCTGAATGAATGGGCGGGAGGTCATGGCAAGAGACCGGGGCAGTCTCTGGATGAACGGGCAGGAGGTCACGGCAAGTGACCGGGGCAGTCTCTGGGTAAAGGGTTGGTACGACCTGTGGCGGCTGATGGTAGACGTGAGCTCCCAGGTGAGCAGGCGAGAGTCTCTGGATAAATGGGTGGTCACAGCATGTGACGGCGGAGCCTCCAGGAAGACCAACAGACAGGCAGCAGATGAGCGCTCCCAGGTGAGCGGGCAGGAGTCTCTGGACAGGCGGGTGGTCACAGCACGTGACGGCAGAGCCTCCAGGTAGGCTAGCAGACAGGCAGCAGATGAGCGCTCCCAGGTGAGCGGGCAGGAGTCTCAGGACAGGCGGGTGGTCACAGCACGTGACGGCGGAGCCTCCAGGTAGGCTAGCAGACAGGTAGCAGATGTGCGCTCCCAGGTGAGCGGGCAAGCTGGTCCGTAGACAGACTGACAGGAGTTGGAAGGCAGACCGTCGGACCTCAGGCAAGCAGGCAGGTAGCAGATGTGCGCTCCCAGGTGAGCGGGCAAGCTGGTCCTTAGACAGACTGACAGGAGTTGGAAGGCAGACCGTCGGACCTCAGGCTAGCAGGCAGGTAGCAGAATATCAGGCAGGAATAAGACAGCAAGCTGGCAGGAATCTGGCAGGTAACTGGCAGGTAACTGGCAACGGGACCTGAGGGCTGAAGCAGAGTAGAGAACAGTGCAACAACATTGCTCGGGCACCTCCATTTTGGAGGAGGTGCCTTATATATGGTGAAGTCCTCCGGCCATTGGCCGGGGACTCCTTAGGACGGCGCGCGGCCCCTTTAAGAGGGAGGGAGCGCGCGCGCGCGCCCTAAGCACAGTGGCCGGGAAGGAGCGCGCGCTGCCAGCAGAGCGGGAGGAGGACGCCGGGCTCGGAGCAGAGAGGTGAGGGGAACAGCGTCCCTACCTAGCAGAGGGCAGGGACGCCGGCGCTACAGTACCCCCCCCCTTTAGGCCCCCCTTTTTTAGGCCAGACAGAAATTTAGCAAGGATAAGAGGGGCATGGATGTTCTCCCGGGTCTCCCACGTTCTCTCCTCAGGACCAAACCCCTTCCAATCTACTAGAAAAAAGGTCTTTCCTCTTACCCTTTTGGTGGCAAGAATGTTCTCTACCTCAAACTGGTCTTCAGCAGAAACCGGAGCAGGAGGCGTACCTGTAGACTTGGAGAAAGAGTTAAGTACCACAGGTTTGAGGAGAGATACATGGAAGGAGTTAGGGATCCGTAAGTTGGCCGGGAGTTTCAATTTATAGGCCACCGGGTTGATCTGACTGATGACCTCCAGAGGGCCGATGAACCGAGGCCCTAACTTGTAAGAAGGTATCTTGAGTCGGACATATTTAGATGAGAGCCAGACTTTATCTCCAGGACCAAATTGTGGAGGATCCAGGCGTTTTTTGTCAGCGTGTCTTTTCATCCGCTCGGACGACTGAAGGAGTGCGGATCGGGTACTCTCCCAAATGGAGGAAAATTTGCTAACGAGAGATTCCGCAGCCGGATTGTCCACCGAGGTGGAGACGGGAAATGGGATCCGAGGATGCTGACCGAAGACTACAAAAAACGGGGATTTGGAGGAGGATTCGCTCTCGTGATTGTTGTAAGAGAACTCGGCCCATGGTAGGAGATCCACCCAGTCTGAATGATGGGCATTAACGAAGTGCCGGAAGTAACTGGTCAGGTTCTGATTGATCCGCTCCACTTGACCATTGGACTGTGGGTGGTAAGCGGAAGAGAAGTCCAGGGTGACGTCTAGCAGTTTACAAGTGGCTCTCCAGAAGCGTGAGGTGAACTGTACCCCACGATCCGACACGATGTGGAGGGGCAGGCCATGAGGACGAAAGATGTGACGAATAAAGTCTTTAGCTAGCTCGAGTGCAGACGGGAGTCCTGGCAGGGGAACGAAATGAGCCATCTTGGAGAAGCGGTCAGCGACCACCCAAATGACCGTACAACCGGCAGAGACTGGGAGGTCAGTTATAAAGTCCATTGCTATATGCTGCCAGGGGGCAGCAGGTACAGAAAGCGGAAGGAGGCGACCGGCTGGCAGATGTCTCGGAACCTTGTTGCGGGCGCAGGACACACAGGCAGAAACAAAGTCTATTACGTCCTTGTGCAGGGTAGGCCACCAGTAGTGCCGGGTAATAAGCTGGAGGGTCTTTTTCTGACCGGCGTGGCCAGCCAGTTTAGACGAGTGACCCCAGTGAAGGATCTTCTCCCGATCAGGTACTGATATGAACGTCTTTCCGGGAGGGAGACGATTTAGACTCACGGGAGCCACCTGCATTACTCTGGAGGGATCGATGATGTGTTTAGGTTCCTCCTCGAGATCAGACACCAGAAAGGATCGAGACAAGGCGTCCGCCTTGACGTTTTTGTCAGCCGGGCGAAAATGAAGAACAAAATCAAAGCGAGCAAAAAACAAGGACCACCGGGCTTGGCGCGGGTTAAGTCTCTGGGCCTGCTGGAGGTAAGCCAAGTTCTTGTGGTCAGTGTAAATTATTACCGGGTGAAGAGCCCCCTCGAGCAGGTAACCCCACTCCTCCAATGCCAGTTTGATGGCCAATAACTCTCGGTCTCCTATGGAATAATTACGCTCTGAGGAGGTGAAGAGTTTTGAGAAGAAGCCGCAAGTTACCATCCTCCCGGAAGATGATTTTTGAGTAAGTACCGCTCCGGCTCCAGAGGAGGAGGCGTCAACTTCCAGGAAGAACTGCTTGTTGCTGTCTGGGCGATGCAGCACCGGGGTGGAAGAGAAGGCCTGTTTTAAGGAAAGAAAGGCCTCCTCTGCTTCGGGTGGCCACTCTTTGGGATTAGTACCCTTACGGGTGAGCGCGGAAATTGGGGCAGTCCGGGAAGAGAAGTGTGGTATGAAGAGGCGGTAGTAGTTGGCGAAGCCCAGGAACCGCTGAATGGCCTTCAACCCCTCCGGTCGAGGCCATTTCTCGATGGCAGACAGTTTCTCTGGATCCATTCGTAGGCCGGTCTGAGAAATAATGTAGCCCAAAAACAGAAGCGAGGTCTGCTCAAAGAGGCACTTCTCGTATTTAGCGAAGAGGTGATTCTGCCTGAGCCTGAACAGGACCTGATGAACGTCCCTCCGGTGAGTCTGGAGATCCGGAGAGAAGACCAAGATGTCGTCCAGGTACACCACTACGCAGGAGTAGAGAAGGTCCCGGAAGATGTCATTGACTAACTCTTGAAAGATGGCAGGAGCGTTACAGAGACCAAAGGGCATTACCAGATATTCATAGTGGCCGTCCCGGGTGTTGAATGCCGTCTTCCATTCATCCCCCTGACGGATACGGACCAGGTTGTACGCCCCACGGAGGTCCAGTTTGGTGAAGATTCTAGCCCCCCTCAGACGATCAAATAACTCCGGAATGAGCGGAAGGGGGTACTTATTCTTCACCGTGATCTGGTTAAGGCCTCTATAGTCTATACAGGGACGGAGAGAGCCGTCCTTCTTTTTGACGAAAAAGAAGCCTGCTCCCGCCGGGGAGGTAGATTTCCGGATGAATCCCCTGGCCAGATTCTCCTCAATATATTCGGACATCGACCGGGTCTCAGCAGCGGATAATGGATAAATACGCCCACGGGGAGGAGTAGTACCGGGTAACAGGTCGATAGGGCAGTCATATGGTCTATGAGGGGGTAGTGTCTCTGCCTCCTTTTTATTAAAGACATCAGCATAAGACCAATAAGGAATCGGAAGTCCAGGTAGATTAGCTGGGGTAGGAGAAGGACGGACGGGATGGACGGGAAACAGACAGGTCTTGTGGCAGTCCTGTCCCCAGCGAAGGACTTCTCCGGTCTGCCAGTCAAGCACGGGTGCATGTCTCTGGAGCCATGGTAGGCCTAGCAAGAGGGCGTGAGAGAGTCCAGGCAGAACATGAAAGGAGATACTCTCAGAATGCAGCATTCCCACCTGCAGAGTAATGGATTCGGTGATGAGTTGGATGGGGCGTGGTAAGAGGCCCCCATCCACGGCAGCAACAGACAAGGGTACAGCCAGAGGTTTGGTGGGGATGCGGTATTTCTCTACCAGGGACTGTGAAATAAGATTCCCGGCTGCTCCAGAGTCAAGTTGGGCTAGTTTGAAATAACGGTTCTCTCCGCAGACGATTGAGACTGACAACAGCAGAGATGGAGAGGATTTATTCTTGTCTAGGTCGACCTCTCTGAGCGAACCTAGACACAGGCGTTTCCCGACTTCTCTGCGCAGGCATTGATCCGGTGCTCCTTACTGCCACAGTAGAAGCAGCTCCCCTCGGCACGGCGTAAGTCCTGACCGGTTTTGACCATCTTGGTCTGGTCGACCTGCATAGGCTCAGGAGAGTGTACCTGGGGAGAGACGGAGGGAGTGACGGGTTTCTGAAAAGTAGGAGCTAGACGTGGAAACCTCTTCTCACGGGTGACCTCTTTGGCACGCTCCTGGAACCGTAGGTCAATCCGGGTGGCAAGAGTTATTAGGTCATCGAGAGTGGTAGGAATGTCCCGACTGGCAAGTTCATCTTTAATACGGCCGGACAGACCCTCCCAGAAGACGGATACCAGAGCGTCGTTATCCCAGGCCAGCTCCGAGGCAAGGGTACGGAACCGTATGGCATATTGGCCCACGGTGAGACTTCCCTGACGGAGGCGTAGCAGTGATGATGCGGATGAGGTCTTCCGTCCGGGTTCGTCGAAGACTTTCCGGAAAGCCGTGAGAAAGGCAGGCAAGTCGGACACCAGGGGGTCTCCTCTCTCCCATAGAGGATTTAGCCAGGCCAGGGCCTCACCGGTGAAATGGGACATGATGAAGGCAATTTTGGCCTGGTCGGAGTTAAACTGGTGGGACAGGAGTTCAAAGTGCAGGGTGCACTGACTTATGAAGCCCCGAGCCTAGGCGGAGTCGCCTCCGAAGCGAGGAGGTGCAGAAAGCCGGGGTCCGGGGTAGGATACCATGGTATTAGTGGGCAGCGGAGCTGCCGGATTGCGAGTCATGGCACTGGCGGTGGTTGCTGGCGGAGCAGTCAGAGTGTCCAGGCGAGAATTGACATTCCGCAGGTGACCCAGGATGGACTCCTGTTGGGACCTCTGACGGGACAGTTCATGACACAGGTCCGAGAGCGAGGGAGCTTGGGTGCCACCGGGTTCCATGGCCCGAGCAAACTGTAACGGGTCTGGGAGGCGGAACCTCTGAGCTACTATACAAGGGGGCGGTCCTTGTAAGGGAGCGGGTGGCGACCAGGCAGGCAGTCACAGCAGGTGACCGGGACAGTCTCTGGATGAACGGACAGGAGGTCACGGCAAGTGACCGGGGCAGTCTCTGGATGAACGGGCAGGAGGTCACGGCAAGTGACAGGGGCAGTCTCTGGATGAACGGGCGGGAGGTCACAGCAAGAGACCGGGGCAGTCTCTGGATGAACGGGCAGGAGGTCACGGCAAGTGACCGGGGCAGTCTCTGGGCAAAGGGTTGGTACGACCTGTGGCGGCTGATGGTAGACGTGAGCTCCCAGGTGAGCAGGCGAGAGTCTCTGGATAAACAGGTGGTCACAGCATGTGACGGCGGAGCCTCCAGGAAGACCAACAGACAGGCAGCAGATGAGCGCTCCCAAGTGAGCGGGCAGGAGTCTCTGGACAGGCGGGTGGTCACAGCACGTGACGGCAGAGCCTCCAGGTAGGCTAGCAGACAGGCAGCAGATGAGCGCTCCCAGGTGAGCGGGCAGGAGTCTCAGGACAGGCAGGTGGTCACAGCACGTGACGGCGGAGCCTCCAGGTAGGCTAGCAGACAGGTAGCAGATGTGCGCTCCCAGGTGAGCGGGTAAGCTGGTCCGTAGACAGACTGACAGGAGTTGGAAGGCAGACCGTCGGACCTCAGGCAAGCAGGCAGGTAGCAGATGTGCGCTCCCAGGTGAGCGGGCAAGCTGGTCCTTAGACAGACTGACAGGAGTTGGAAGGCAGACCGTCGGACCTCAGGCTAGCAGGCAGGTAGCAGAATATCAGGCAGGAATAAGACAGCAAGCTGGCAGGAATCTGGCAGGTAACTGGCAGGTAACTGGCAACGGGACCTGAGGGCTGAAGCAGAGTAGAGAACAGTGCAACAACATTGCTCGGGCACCTCCATTTTGGAGGAGGTGCCTTATATATGGGGAAGTCCTCCGGCCATTGGCCGGGGACTCCTTAGGACGGCGCGCGTGGCCCCTTTAAGAGGGAGGGAGCGCGCGCGCCCTAAGCACAGTGGCCGGGAAGGAGCGCGCGCTGCCAGCAGAGCGGGAGGAGGACGCCGGGCTCGGAGCAGAGAGGTGAGGGGAACAGCGTCCCTGCCTAGCAGAGGGCAGGGACGCCGGCGCTACATCAGCCTCCTATCCACACAAACAGCTAATTGCAAGGCATCCTGCTGAGTCTCAGGTGCGGAGAATGCAATTAGCAAATCCTTAACCCTTTCACTCAGACCAGCAAGAAATAGACATTTCAGAGCAAGATCATTCCATTTGAGTTCTGAAGCCCATCTTCTAAAGTGTGTGCAAAAATTTTCAACATCATCTGGCCCCTGATTCAAATGCCTGAGTTGTGCCTCAGCAGATGAGATTCGATCAGGATCATCATATAATAGACCCATAGCAGAAAAAAAATTCTTCTACCGACCTTAAGCATGGATCATTAGGTTGGAGAGAAAAGGCCCATCCTTGTGGTTCATTGCGCAAAAGTGACATAATAAAACCAATGCACTGTCATTCATTCCCAGAGGACCTTGGTCTCAAATGAAAATACAAGCATTTTTAACGGAAAAAAATCTTGCTGTTTACCATAAAAAACATTAGGCAGTCCTACCTTGGGTTCCACAAAATGCACTCCAGAACAGCTACTCACGTGTTGCTGGAGCTCGGCCACTTCCAGAGACAATTCCTGCAAGCGTTGAGCCAAATCGTTGACGGAATCCATACTGATCCCTGAATTTCTTTCCTTTTAGTTTTTTTGGGATGGACTTACTGTTATGATCTGCAACATGTACTAAGGAAAGAAAGGGGAAAGCTATCCCTACAGTAAGACTAAGCTGAATCCCTACGATGTAGCGGGCTGCCTGTTCCTTGCGAACAGACCCGCCTTAGTCCTCTGAACGAAGACCTATAGCATAAAGGAAGGGGTCCCTAAAAGAACTAAGGACTGGAACAAAAATGGGACACCTCCTGAACAGAGAAGTTTGTTGCAGAACACAAAAAGATAAACTGACAAAAAGGTACTAGAGGTCCCAGAAGGACCAAGCAAACTGACAGAGATAGGCACAGAAGCACCTGGCTAGCAAAACAGTCAAACAACACTAAAGTCCAGCACAGCCAAAAGGGCGGAGCTGGAATATATAGGCAGATGGTCACGTGACCGCAAAACACAAGATGGAAAACACAAACAGGAGGGTTCTAACAGATGGACTGCCTCCTCCAACCAATGTCGCCATTCTTCCAACGCCAATTTAATCGCCAAAAGCTCCCTTTTACCCACGTCATAATTTCTCTCAGCTGAAGATAATTTTTTGGAAAAGATAGCGCATGGACGCCATTACCAGGGGACGGACCCTGAGACAACACAGCCCCAACCCTCACCTCCGATGCATCAACTTCTATGATAAAAGATTGAGAAACATTGGGTTGACTGAGCATAGGTGCTGTGGCAAAACAACTCTTTAGGGAGGAAAAAGCCTGCTGGGCAGCATTCGACCATTTAGAAAAATCAGACCCCTTCCTTGTCATGTCAGTAAGGGGTTTCACAATTACCGAATAATTGTGAATAATTTTCCGGTAAAGTCCAGAAAGCGCTGTAATGCTTTCAGGTTCTTGGGACGGTCCCAATCAAGTACAGCACGGACCTTCTCCGGATCCATCCGAAAACCTGAAGATGACAACAAGTACCCCAAAAACTGCACCTCCTGTAGGGCGATAACACATTTCTCTAGTTTGGCATATAGTTTGTTATTCCTTAATATCTGAATCACCTGTTTAACATGCCCCCGAAGTGTCTCAAAATCAGGTGAGTAAACCAAAATAGCATCCAGATAGACCACCACAAACCTGCCCACCAAACGATGAAAAATATAATTTATGAAATGCTGGAACACCGCAGGTGCATTGGTCAGACCGAAAGGCATAACCAAACTCTAGAAATGTCCCTCAGGGATATTGAATGCCGTTTTCCATGCATCCCCTTCTCTGATTCTAACCAGGTTGTAGGCTCCACTTAAATCCAACTTGGAGAACACTTTAGCTCCCACAACCTGGTTGAATAAATCTAGATCAGAGGAAGAGGGTATGGATCTCAGATGGAATTTGATTCAATTCCCGGAAATCTAAACAGGGACATAGACCGCCATCTTTTTTCTTCACAAAGAAGAACCCTGCCACCACGGGCGAAGATGAGGGTCTGATATGTCCCTTATCCAGACTCACAGCAATAAAATCCTGCATGGCTTGTCTCTCAGGGCCAGAAAGATTGTACAGTCTGGACTTCAGTAGTTTAGCTCCGGGGGGCAGGTTACTAGGACAGTCATATGCACGATGAGAAGGCAAATCCTGACACTCTTTCTCAGAAATAAACATCCTCAAAACCAGGCAAAAACGCAGGTAAGGTCTCCGTAGAGACTGCAGAAAGGGAAATGTTTAAGCAGTTCTCATGGCAGTAATCTCCCCATTCAACAATCTCTGTGATTACCAATCCACTATCGGATTATGTTTCACCAACCAGGGTAAACTCAGTACAATTGGAGTGGGAAGGCCCTCCAGGACATAACAAGGAATTACCTCATAATGAAAAGACCCCACCCTCAGTCTTATATTATGTACAATCTGAGTCAAAGCTCAGGTCCTAGAAGGAGAAGGATATCACTACACTACAGAGGTGAAAAGATCAAGAAGGTGCCTGCAGAGCCAAGCGCAATGACCTTCTACAGCTAGATCCAGAACAACTGTCTACCACTCCTGACACACCCGTGACAACTACTATTTCTTCTCCAGAAGCTATCTCTACAGTAAATAGAGCTACCAATGGTATTAATAAGGAATAGAATAGATGTAGTCCTCTAAAGGAATTTTGGTTTTTGGTTGCTGCAGCAAGGATTGTAAGAAAATAATCACTGCCTAAATGCCTCTATTACACTATCCCCACTCCAGCAGCTAGCCCTACACTAGCTGCAACTAAGAGTGGTATTATTAGAGATTAGAATATATTGGAATTAGCAATGAAGAGGAATTTTGTTTTAACGTAGCACCAACAAGGACTTTAAGGCATTAATCTCTGGCTAGATGCCTCGAATACGCTATCCTTTCTTCAGCAGCTAACCCCACACTAATTTCAGCTAAGAGCAGTATTATTATAGAATAAAATCTTTTTAAATTGGCCCTGAAAGGACTTTTGCTTGTACGTGGCAGCACCAAGTACTGTAAGGCAATAATTCCTGACTAGATGCTTCTAATACGCAATCCCTTCTCCAGAATCTATTTGAATTAGCCCTGAAAAGGACTGTTGATATAACGTAGCAGTACCAAGGACTGTAACGCAATAAGCCCTGCCTAAATGCCTCTAATAGACTATCCCTACTCCAGCCGCAAACCCTACACTAATTGCAGATAAGAGCGGTATTATTATAGAATATAATCTATTTGAATTAGCCCTGAAGAAGACTGTTGGTTTAAAGTTGCACCAGTAGGTACTGTAGCGCTATAACACACTGTCCCTTCTCCAACAGAAACTCTCCCTACACTATTTCCAGGTACAATGCTCCGAGGATGGCGTCACTGGGTCTTATATAGACCTGATGATGGTGGTCAATCACAGTAATGCCAATAGCCAACATGGCTATGGCATTACTGTGATTTGCAGGCAATCCCTGTATGTTTAGTGACTGAAAATCAGCTGCGAATCATGTGGGGCAGGGAATCGAGCATGGCGCCTGATTACCCGGATACTCGATCGAGTACTGAGCATCTCGAGCACCAGGATGCTCTATCGAGTACCGAGCAGTGCCAAGCACGTTTGTCCATCACTATAGGTTAATCCATGAACAGTAAGCTACACACACAAGGCACTAGTTATATTTCTCACAGATATCTACAGGTGATTCTCACAAAATTCGAATATCATAAAAAACTTAAGCCATAATCATCAACATTAACAGAAATAAACACTTGAAATAGATCACTCTGTTTGTAATGACTCTATATAATATGAGTTTCACTTTTTGTATTGAAGAACTGAAATAAATTAACTTTTTGATGATATTCTAATTTTGGGAGAAGCACCTGTTTCAATCATCTATTTACCTCATATCTAACTATCTCTATCTTTGCACATTCTTAGCACATAAAAATCTAGAATTTCTATTCTGAATTCCGGTACGTGCCACACGGATGTCACACTTATGTCATCTGTGTGCATGTGTGCTGTACGTATTGTCATCCATGCTGCTGTAAAAAAACGGACATGTGTACGTGTGGGTCACACGGACATGTGTAGAGCCCTATAGATTACAATGGGTGTGCGTGTCTCTGGTGCGTGTGAAAATAAGAGATAATAATCTGTAATAATGCGACAGCACTGTACATAACAACAGAGGATGCTCTACAATAAGGGACAGCGCCATACATAACTAAAGAGGATGCTACATAATAAAGGATGGTATTATATATATTAAAAGAGGAAATTATGCAATTAAGTTAGCAGCTATTAATAACATCAGTGTACACTGTATACTTAGGGACTGTGCTATACATAATACAGTTAGTACATAATAAGTGAGTACAATATATACTAAGCAACTGTGCTTTATATAATAAGGCTACATTCCTATAACCATGTTAAATGCCAATGATTTTTTTCTCAGGCAGCACCCAAACCCAGGGAGTATGTCCTATTCTGATCTTTAAAATCAGATCAGAACATGTTCAGATCTCATTCTCAGATCCATGATCTTCACGAATATGTGAGTGAATCTACAAAACTCTATGAGTCCATGTGCCGTCCATTAAAAAAATCTGTCTGCACACGGACATTTCACATGAATATATAAATGTAGTCAAAGGGAGATTGCTTTACAAATAACAGAATTACTCCACACGTCATACAGTATAGATACAGAATAATATTTACATCCAGTGAGTTACCAGAGACGTCTCGTCTGATTAAAGTCGTTTTCTGCTGTTTCTTCTCCATCTGGTCAGACCTTCATGTTGACATCTTCCAGCCACGACTTGTCTTGTCACACTGATCACCGCAGCCCTGAAAATAATAAGGTCACATATATTGTATACATACATTTATCTCCTGAATAAAAAAATCCCCCACACTGCGCCCATGAAAATGTGACACCCCAGGGGTCTGGTTGCCACAGTAATAGAGATATTATGTCTGAGAGCAAGTGGGAGGTTTCTCTGGTCAGGAGCCCTAAACATGCAACACGGCCCACCCAGACCTGGGAGGGGAGGAATCTGCCCTTATAAACTGGGTCTGGGGCGGGATTAGAGGAGTCAGAGCCTGAAGTGAAGTTCCAGACAGAGGGAAAGTGAGATCAGGAGCTCTGGAGGAGCAGTAGCTGAAGTCCAGGGGCTGGAGCTGAGCAGAGCTCGCCCTGGACGAAGACACTAAAACCGGACACAGGAGTCCGAGGCTGTGGGGACTGATATAAACCCAGCAGCAGAAATCAGCCGGCAGGGGATTCCAGGTCCTCTGGCCATAGAAGCCCGGAGGCTCAGTCACAAAGAAGGGACCAGCGCCGCCATCCAGGAGCGGAGGCTAACAGAAGGCCCCAAGTCACCAGCCATACGGATGAGCACCACACGGTATACTCAGGGACGTGGGCTACTTGTAACCGCTGACAGCAAGGTAGCCAGGAAGAGTGCAGATAAACGGGGAGGTGTACAACTCCACCTGGCCAGGGGAACTCCTGCTTGCTCGCAGACTGACCAGGCCCCTTATACTAGCCAGTACTCCCGGGAGGGTCTGCCTTGTACCATCAGTAAAGACCCTGAACTGCACCTCACGTCTCTGTGATTCCTTGCCGCACCAGCACCATTAGCACTGGGACGCTTGCGCCATCACTCCCATCATCTCTCACATTAGCTGCCCTGAGGCAATACTCCTCCCGTGGGGAGTTATCCCATACTCGGCTGCGCAACCAACATCAGCCTCAGCGGTCGGCAGCGCAGCGGCGGTCCCCACTGACCGCACTCCACGGGTGGCGTAGTCGGACACTTATTACAACATTTAGACTGCCACTGGTTTGACCACCCTGGGCACGGACCGGGTCACCGCCACACGGAGACTACAACCCCCAGCATTCTACAACAGGCCCGGTTCCGTGTTCCCCTGCACAACACAGGCCCAGGGGGCGCGTCAACTTTGGCGTAGTCGGCAGGATTTCGTGCCCGCAACCACCGGGTACTGCGTGCCTGAAAAAGAGACTTTTATACTTACCTGTGGTGAAGTTTCCCGCCGTCCGGAGTCGTTTCCCGCCATCCGGAGCCGATTCCCGCCATCAGACGCCATCTTGGACCGTTTCCCGCCGTCTTCTGCCTTCTTCCCGCCATCCGCAGCTGCTTCCCGCCTTCGGACGCCATCTTCGGGACGCCGCACGGGAAGAAGAGGGGCGTGGACGCCGAAAGCGCGCGAGATCAGAAGCTCCGCCCCACGCTCTGACGCTGCGCAAGGTCCTGGAAGGGAGGAAGAGCGACGCTGACGTCATCGGAGCGCGACGCCAGGTCCTCAACCCCGACGATCGACTGCGGAGCCGCGGCCTACGGAAGAAGAGCATCGCAAGGTAGGCCACGGTCCACTAGGGGGGAGGAGGATGCCGGATACCGAGGGGAGCTCCACTGCCACAGCCACCGCCAGCGCAACCGCTGCAACCGCTGCAACAGTCATGCCATTCACCATGCCCTATATCCCGGGGGCAACCTGGCTACCCCAGTACTCAGGGGAGTCACATACTCTAAATGACTTTAGAGAAAGACTGGATAGCCTCTTCCAGGTGTACCCCCTCACAGAAGAGCAAAAAGTGAGCATCCTGGTGGCCCAATTAATCGGGGCAGCCCAAAGGGAGGTAAAGTCCTGGCCACCTGGGAGGAAGAGGACTGTCAGAGAAATACTAGCCCGGCTGAAAGACACATTTGATACGCGCACCTCAGCCGAAATAAAGCTCAGATTTTACGGGTGTAAACAGCGGGCACATGAGAGTATAAGAGACTATGCTCTAAACCTACAAGAGGCCCTGAGAGCCATTAAGCAGGCAGACCATGACAGCGTGGGAAATGAAGATAAGCTGTTGACTGAACAATTTATTGAGGGTCTACTGTGCAATGCCCATCGAACCCAGTTGCGGGCAATGGCCTTACAGGACCCTGACCTGGACTTTGCACAGTTCAAGGACAGAGCCATCCGGGTGCTCCGAGAACCGGCACCAGGTGGCGCTGTGACCCACAGGCGCCCTGCTATCACTTACCACCAGGAGACGGCGCCCTTGTCTGCAGGGCCTGTGGGAGCTGATGCGCAGGCTTTAAACAGTGACCCGGCTACAGACCTGCACCATCAGGTCCAAGAGCTGACTAAGAGCGTTGCCGCGCTAACCAGAACTGTGCAGTCTTTACAGGTCTCTTCTCCAGGAAAGATCCAGCTGGCCTCCGGACCGGAGGACGTCCCGTGGCGCCGACTGAGGAGGACCCCACCGGCCAGAGGAAGACCCAGCGACAGATACAACGAGGACGGACAACCCATCTGACGCCGCTGCAATCAACCCGGACATGTGGCAAGGTACTGTCATTTAAACGGGCACAACCTGGGGTAGAGGGCCAACCCCCAGGCATAAGACCATCAGGCCCATCAAACTGGCGTGATAAATACGCAGTGGGACGTCCAATCTTGCCTGTGGTACTGGATGGCATTCCTATGAGTGCCCTACTAGACACTGGGTCACAGGTGACCACCATCCCGTACGTGCTCTTTAAACAGTACTGGAATGACTCGGACATAACCCGCTACCCAGATGACGACCTGAGTATCATCGCCAGCAATGGTCAGCCCGTGCCGCAGGTGGGATTCAAAGAGGTGACCATTAAGATCGGTAAAGTCAAACTGGCGGCACAAGGACTGATTATAGTGGACATAGACCGTCATGAGAGTTACCCTAGAATAACCTTGGGAACTAATGTGATTGAAAATTGTCTTGCAGAGGTGATTCTCATTTTACAGGAGGTTGCCCAGAACGCCAGTTCCGGCCAGCAGTGTGTGCTCCAAAAAGAGATCCGGGCACTGATGAAGCGGCAACAGGTGGAACTATCTGGTGGTGAGATAGGTAGCGTGAGAATGTGTGACCCGTTCCCTATTGCCATGCCCCCAAAAAGTGAGATGATGATTTGGTGCCGGGCAGCTATTGGTCTAAGAGGTAGAGACTACCAAGCAATGGTAGAACCCGTCTATTCAGACAGTAGGCCCACCATTTTGACAGCACGGGGGGTGGTCGATGTACGCCATGGGAGGATGCCCGTTCGCATCATAAATATCGGGGAGAGAGAAGTACACCTGCCCCGGTATGCCACGCTAGCCAAATTGTTCACCATAAACCAGAATTCTGTACAGGCCGTGGAACCCTTGCCTCCATCTCAACCAGAGGAAGGTAACGGCTCTAAGAAACCAATGGAGGACTGGTGTCAGCAACTGCATTTGGGTTCTGACTCCACTCCCTCACACCAGAAACAGGGAGTCTATCGGGTGGTTCGAGAGTACGAGAGAGTGTTTAGTAAACACCCGCTAGACTTCGGGCGAGTAAAGGGGGTAGAACACCACATCCCCACGGGAGACCATCCTCCCATAAAGGAGAGATACCGAACCGTACCCCCGGCACACTACCAACACGCCAAGGGGATGCTTAGAGACATGAAGGAGGCTGGGGTAATCAGGGACAGCTGTAGCCCCTGGGCAGCTCCACTAGTCTTAGTGAAAAAGAAAGACAACACCATGAGAATATGTGTAGACTACAGGAAGGTCAACCGTATCACACACAAAGATGCGTACCCGTTACCAAGGATAGAAGAGTCCTTAGCTGCATTAAAATCTGCTAGCTTCTTCTCTACTTTGGATCTCACTAGCGGGTACTGGCAGGTTCCTGTAGCAGAGGCGGACCGGGAGAAGACCGCATTCACCACCCCGATGGGTCTCAGCGAATTTAACTGTATGCCGTTCGGGCTCTGCAACGTACCAGGAACCTTCCAACGGTTGATGGAATGCTGTCTGGGACACCGGAACTTCGAGACGGTCCTGTTATACCTGGACGATGTTATCGTCTATTCCAAGACCTACGAGGACCACCTGAAACACCTGGCAGAAGTGTTCGAAGCTCTGGCGAATTACGGCCTAAAGGTGAAACCCTCCAAGTGTCACCTCCTGAAACCAAAGGTGCAGTACCTGGGACATGTGGTGACTGCTGACGGAGTGGCTCCCGACCCTGATAAGATCACTGTGATTAAGGACTGGCCAAGACCCTCCAGCATAAAGGAAGTGCGGCAGTTCCTCGGGTTGGTAGGCTACTACCGAAGATTCATTCCCGGTTTCACCAAAATGGCAGCCCTTATGCAGGACCTCCTGATAGGTCAATCTCGGAAAGCCAAAAACCAGAAGCCGCCCTTCAGGTGGGAAAAGCTGGACGAGGAGGCCTTCTGCCAGCTGAAGATGGCCCTCACGGGGGATGAAATCCTGGCATATCCAGACTACAGCCAGCCCTTTATCCTCCACACGGACGCAAGCAACATCGGGCTAGGAGCCGTACTGTCCCAGATCCAGCAAGGGAAAGAACGGGTAATCGCTTACGCCAGCCGAAAGCTACGGCCCACGGAGAGGAACCCTGAGAATTATAGCTCATTCAAGCTGGAGTTCCTGGCAGTAGTGTGGGCAGTGACCGAACGTTTCAAGCATTACCTTGCCTCCTCCAAATTCACCGTGTACACGGATAACAACCCGTTGACACACCTGGACACTGCAATGCTCGGTGCCCTGGAACAGAAGTGGATGGCCCGCCTGTCCAACTTTGAATTCACCATCAAATACCGGGCAGGACGATCAAATGCCAACGCGGATGCCCTGTCTAGAATGCCGAACTTACCGGACGTAGGGGAAGATCCAGAAGATCTGGAAGAAGTTGAGCTCCCTGCGTTCCACCGTCATGGGATTACCCTGTATTCCCACCGTGTGAAGGACAGGCGCTCCGTGACGTTCAATCCCTTGCCCCACTACAACTGGGCGGAGACGCAAGACAGTGATCCCGCAGTCCATTTGGTGAAGGAAATGCTGACCCAGGCCGATGCCCGTCTTGACCCAGATGCTCCGGAGGAGACCAAGCAACTGTGGAAGGAGAAAAGTAAGCTGTTCCTCTACAGGGAGAAGCTGTGCCGGAGAATGGTTAACTCTCGAACGCATGAGTTGACCTGGCAGGTAGTGGTCCCAAGACGAGACGCGGCTATGGTTCTGGAGGCATACCACAACGGAGCAGGGCATTTCGGATGGAAGAAGCTGGAGTTCTTGTTGCGTGAACGGTTCTACTGGGTAGGCATGAGAGGAGCCATCGAGAGGTGGTGCAGAGACTGTGGCCCGTGCCACCTGAGAAGAAAGGACCGTGCCAGCCAGAAGACTCCCTTGCAGCCCATCATCACCAGACAGCCACTGGAACTGGTAGCCCTGGACCATGTGAAACTGGCTCCAAGCAGATCTGGGTATGTCTACGCCCTCACAATCGTAGATCATTACTCCCGGTTCCTGGTGGTGGTCCCGGTCAAGGACTTAACGGCTCAAACAGCAGCTAGAGCCTTCCAGCAGCACTTCTGCCGTCCACACGGGTACCCGGACCAAGTGTTGACAGACCAAGGACCAGCCTTCGAAGCGGAGGTCTTCCAGGAGTTCTGCAACCTGTATGGCTGCAAGAAGATAAGAACAACGCCCTATCACCCTCAAACCAATGGACTCTGCGAGAAGATGAACCAGGTGGTGATAGATCTGCTAAAAACATTGCCCCTGGAAGAACGCAGTCTGTGGCCTGAGAAACTGCCCGATCTGGTGGACCTGTATAACCACATCCCTGTAGGTTCCACCAACTGTACCCCGGCTTACCTAATGAGAGCAAGACCTGGTAAGCTGCCTATTGACCTGGATATGGGAGTCCTGACGCCTGAGGACACCTCGCCAGAGGCAGACTGGGATACAGAACGGCAGCAGCAGTATCGGAAAGTACAGGAGAGCGTCGAGCGAAGTCTGTCTCAAGCTAGAGAAAGGCAAGAGAAGGATTATAACCAGTATGCTCCCGCTGTTCCCCTGGTACCTGGAGAGCAGGTCTTGAAGAGGAAGAGGCGGCTCCACTAGTTGGACGACCAGTGGGAGAAGGACCCGTACACCGTACTGCCATCAAGCCATGAGAACCCAAAAATCTGCGTAATCAGTAAGGATGGAGGAGAAACCACAGCCATTGTCTCCAGAGACCACCTGAAGAAGTGTCCCGAGCAGCTGCAAAGCCCTGAAGAAGATCAAGAAAACCCTCAACCCGCAGAGAAAAGGGAAGAAATGATCAGTACCGTACTCGGAGACTTCCCCCGGTCTTGGACACAAGTAAACGGCGCTGTCGTGGTACCCGTCCTCACCTTTCTCCAGCCAACCCCGCAAGTGCCTACAGAGGAACCGGTAGAGCTGGAAGAGCAGCCGGCCCAAGGGGCAGAAGAGTCCACACCAGCAGTACAGGAGGATCAACTCTCTGCTAGTAGTGAGCCTGCTGTGCCCCTAGTGAGCCAAAGAGTGCGCAGAAAGCTGCCCAGCTTGCCCATAACACCTCCTACACCCTGTAGTGCAGAACCAGTTAGTGAGCTCCGTAGGTCCACTAGAGTCACTAGAGGTCAGATGCCCGCTCGCTGGAGAATCTAAACCAGTGCACTGTAAAGTTGACTGTTTATTGAAAAATGTTTATGGTTTATGTTTGTTGCCTGTTACTAATTATGTTTCTCAGTTACCCTGCAGATTTATTTGGACTAACAGGTTATGGACACTGGATAACCGGAACAGTTTTGTAGATAGTTGCACCTTGGTGCCTCTTGTGAAGACAGCCACGGAAGAGAAAACCTGTCTGGCGTGGCCTCCTTGCGGCCCAAAGTAGTTAGTCTACCCTTGCATCCACGCCCAAGGACAACGCAAGGGGTTTGCTTTGGACAGGTCCCCTATTCTGTGCCAAGACTTCGCCTTGTTGGGTGACATGGACACCCCCTTTGTTTCATAAACTTCACCTTGGGTGATATGGACACCCGGTCACGGAAACGCCGTGACCTCTACAGACTAAAGTTTCTTGTGAATATGTTATTGTATTATTGTTATACCTTGTATTTATGTTTCTTTAAAAAATGTGTTTAGTCCCGGAGAACTAAAATTTACTAGGGGGGAATGTGACACCCCAGGGGTCTGGTTGCCACAGTAATAGAGATATTATGTCTGAGAGCAAGTGGGAGGTTTCTCTGGTCAGGAGCCCTAAACATGCAACACGGCCCACCCAGACCTGGGAGGGGAGGAATCTGCCTTTAAAAACTGGGTCTGGGGCGGGATTAGAGCAGTCAGAGTCTGGAGAGGGAAAGTGAGATCAGGAGTTCTGGAGGAGCAGTAGCTGAAGTCCAGGGGCTGGAGCTGAGCAGAGCTCGCCCTGGACGAAGACACTAAAACCGGACACAGGAGTTCGAGGCTGTGGGGACTGATATAAACCCAGCAGCAGAAATCAGCCGGCAGGGGATTCCAGGTCCTCTGGCCATAGAAGCCCGGAGGCTCAGTAACAAAGAAGGGACCAGCGCCGCCATCCAGGAGCGGAGGCTAACAGAAGGCCCCAAGTCACCAGCCATACGGGTGAGCACCACACGGTATACTCAGGGACGTGGGCTACTTGTAACCGCTGACAGCAAGGTAGCCAGGAAGAGTGCAGATAAACGGGGAGGCCTACAACTCCACCTGGCCAGGGGAACTCCTGCTTGCTCGCAGACTGACCAGGCCCCTTATACTAGCCAGTACTCCTGGGAGGGTCTGCCTTGTACCATCAGTAAAGACCCTGAACTGCACCTCACGTCTCTGTGATTCCTTGCCACACCAGCACCATTAGCACTGGGACGCTCGCGCCATCACTCCCATCATCTCTCACATTAGCTGCCCTGAGGCAATACTTCTCCCGTGGGGAGTTATCCCATGCTTGGCTGCGCATACAACATCAGCCTCAGCGGTCTGCAGCGCAGCGGCGGTCCCCACTGACCGCAATCCACGGGTGGCGTAGTCGGACACATTACAACATTTAGACTGCCACTGGTTTGACCACCCTGGGCACGGACCGGGTCACCGCCACACGGAGACTACAACCCCCAGCATTCTACAACAGTCCCGGTTCCGGGTTCCCCTGCACAACACAGGCCCAGGGGGCGCGTCAAATACAAATAAGAACTCCACGATTAATTTGTTATTAACCACACACCATTCAAATATAAATCGCTAATCAGCACTGTGCCCCCCATTAACTATAATTTCTGCCACCTAATAAATATAAATGAATCAGTCTCTGTGACTCTCCCCCAATTCATTTTAAAACTATGTGCAAACGTTGCGTTTTTGTTTCATTTTTTCTGCCCGATTTGTTGTGGAAAATGTGCAGCTTTTTACAGTAAAAGCAAAAGTGAATGAGATTTCTGAAGTTTCATGCACATGTTGCTTATTTTTTCCTTGCAGATTTGCAGAAGATTAAAATCTGCAGCATGTCAATTGTTGCAGCGTTTTTGCAGTGTGTATCACCTATACTAATGAGTGGGTAAAAATCCACAACAAAAATGCATGTAAAAAACATAGCAAAAATGCACATTTTATGCAGAGTGTTTCATGCCAACACATCAGAATTTGCAGCAGAATTTTCTGCTGCAGAGGATACTATCAGGCACTTAGAAAAATTTGGATCTGAGCCCCCCCCACATGCAGGTTGGTCAGATGTATGAACCCTTGTAAAGTACTAGATCCTATAAAGACATATGTGTTCACTCGCATATAATGATGTCACCTATGCTGGCCCCCTCCTGTAATAATGTCCCCCATCCTAAGCCCATTCTTGTTATAATAACAACCATCCTGGGACCATTCCAGGTTTAACCCTTTTACCCCCGAAGGTGGTTTGCACATTAAAGCACACCTGTCAGCAGGATTGTGCTCAGTAAACTACATACACTCCCATGTGGACGACACTGATTAATATGATACCTTGGTTGATGAAATCTGTCCTGTGGTTCTTGTGTAATCTTTACTTTCAGTTTGGAGAATTCAAAAACCCAGAACACATTGGATAAAACATGGAATATAGCAATACATATAGATAGACAATATTAACAAATACATTATTAATTATAAAATACACGCAAAAATTATTGTATTATGGCATATTACATATTACTAATAAGTTTTACGATAATTGGTTCAAACCCTAAGTAAGATGAACCTGGGTTCACAAGGACCCCTAAATGTGTCGGTGTGCATGGGCCTCCAACAGTCGCACATGGACAACCTTCACATGAATTCGAGGATCAAAAACACATTACATAAGACAGAGTATAGCAATACATGTTGATGGACAATATTAATTAAAAAATACATTACCAGTATAAAATACATACGAGAACCACTGTGTTATGACAAATTGCAAAATGCAAAATTAATAATTAATAAAAAGAAGAAGAAAGGTGGAGGGGTGGGGGTGGGGGTGGGGGGTGAAAAATGGCGAATATAAATCAATCTAAAAGGGGAAAAACAAACTCCCTAGGAGCTGGTCACATTTTCAGGGGCCAATTTCAGACCTTCAGGGGCTAATGTGCCAAATTTGAAAATCCAAAAACTCTTTATTACTCAAACTCACCAATCGATTAGGGACAGTATCAGGTACTCCTAGGGAGTTTGTTCTTCCCCTTAATGAGCCTGTTCAAAATAGTTACCTACAAGCCAGGTATTTAAAACTGTGTTTTCTCCATCACACGGATCACATATACATTTTGAGAAAATACTACCGTTTCTGGCCTCCATTAAAAATTTGTTTCAGTGTGTCAGTGAAGCTATTGACACCAGTTTGCTGTTCAAAATAGTTACCTACAGGCCAGGTATTTAAAACTGCGTTTTCTCCGTCACACGGATCACATAAACGTTTTCAGAAAATACTGCCATTTCTGGCCTCCATTGAAAATTTATTTCAGTGTGTCAGTGAAGCTATTGACACCAGTTTGCTGTTCAAAATAGTTACCTACAGGCCAGCTCTTTAAAACTGTGGTTTGTCCGTCACACAGATCACATATAAGTTCGCTCCAAATTCAGCCATTTGTAGTGAGAGTGGAAGATATTGTACTCCATTTAAAATGGGCAAGGCACGTGGCAAGGGACGGGGAACTGGAAGTGATGGTGATGGTGATGGTGCATGCTGAGGCCGAGGCCGTGAGCAAGCTGAAATTGTGCCACAACAAACACCCACATCTTCTCACTCGATCTTCCTGTCTCAATTAATAGGGGACCGCAGAACACCACTATTGAACCCAGAGCAGTATGAAAAGGTTATTGGTTGGATAGCAGATAATGCTTCCAGTCACTTAGCCACCACCACCACCCTGTCTTCCACACGGTCAAGTCTCAGTAGCCGTGAGTTTGGACTGAATATTCCTCACCCTGAACCTCCTTCCTCCCATCATGCCGAGTGCCCAGAGACAACTGATCCCACACTTGGACACTCCGAAGAGCTGTTCACTTTTCCATTTATAGATTCGGGCCTCTCGCCCAGTCCACTTGAAACGGGGCAAGAGGAGATCGCATGTAGCGATGCCCAAATATTTGAGCAGCCACGGTCACATGAAAGTGATGGTAGGAAAGTGTCACAAGAGGTGGACGATGATGAGACACAATTGCCAGAAAGTCAGGAGGAGGACCAGGGTGCGGAAGTGGAAGACGAGGTGGTGGATGATATAGTCACTGACCCAACCTGGCAGGAGGACATGCAGAGTGAGGAGAGCAGCACACAGGGGTAGGGAGGCAGAGCACCCCAACAGGCAAGAAGAAGCAGTTTGGTGGCCGCAGACAGAAGGCGGGCAACCGCTCCCCGTAACACCAACATGAAGGAAGTTGGCAGTACAACTGTGAGGTCTTCCTGAGTCTGGTTGTTTTTTAAAGCCTCTACCGATAACCCCAAAAAGGCCATTTGCACCACCTGCCAGACCAGCATCAGCAGGGGTGGCAAAACTACCAGCCTGAAGTCCACCAGCATGATCAGGCACATGTCAGCAAAGCACTCGACTTTGTGGGCTGAACCCCAGGGTCCAGGAACAGTGTCTGCGGGTGGCACCACTGCTTCTTCCGCTGTTGTGCATGCAAGCAAATCCCCTGTCCATGGTGCATGCGAAGATGCCTCCTGCCCTGCACCTGTCATTGCACACTCTCAAGTAGCAGCATCAGTAAGCACGTCCACATCCTTGTCCCAGCGCAGCGTTCAGTTGTCCATACCCCAGTCCTTGGAATGCAAGTGCAAATAAGCAGCCAACGCCCCACAAGCCACACTAGTAAATTCCCACATTTTACGACTGCTTGCGCTCAAAATGTTGCCTTTTAGGCTCGTGGAGACAGAAGCATTCTGCAACCTGATGGTGGCGGCCGTCCCTCGGTACTCGGTCCCCAGCCGCCACTATTTCTCCCAGTGTGCCGTCCCCGCATTATACAAGCACGTGTCCCAAAGCATTAGCTGTGCCCTCAACAACGCAGTTACAGAGAAAGTCCACCTAACCACGGACATGTGGACAAGTGCTTGTGTACAGGGATGGTACATCTCGCTGACAGCACTGCCTCGGACAAGCGGCAACAGGCTGTGCTGAAGCTAATAAGCTTAGATGACAAACCGCACAATGCTGAAGGGTTGTGAACAGCTCTGAAAGAGCAGGCAGATCTGTGGCTGACACCGCTGAACCTACAGCCAGGCATGGTCATGTGTGACAATGGCCGGAACCTGGTGTTGGCTCTGAGGCGAGGCGAGCTCACACACGTACCATGCCTGGCCCGTGTGCTTAACCTCGTGGTTCAGCGATTTCTCAAATCCTACACGTAGCTGCCGGATCTGCTTGTTAAAGTACGCCGCCTGTGTGCCCACTTTAGAAAGTCACCTACATCTTCCGTCGCCCTTGCTGTGTTTCAGCAGCGTTTGCAGCTTCCGGCTTACAGACTGGTGTGTGATATCCCCATGTGTTGGAACTCTACACTGCAGATGTTGGGAAGGAGTTGTGAGCAGAAGAGGGCAGTTGTTGAGTACCAGTATCAACAAGGCTGTCGGTATTCAGTTCAGACTCCACACATAAGACCTCAGGAGTGGACATGGATATCAGACATATGTACCATCCTCCAAAACTTTGAGGACTCCACCAATATAGTGAGCGGCGATGACGCCATAATTAGAGTCACCATCCCGCTTCTCTGTCTTCTGAAACGCTCTCTTCTCACAATCAAAGAGGATGCATTGCAAGCGGAGCACGATGAGATGGAGCAAGGAACCATACACGGTGATTACACACAGCCCAGCTTCATCGCATCCCAACGTGGATTGGGTGACAATGAGGAAGAGGAGGAGGAGAACGAAGGACAGGAGCTAGTTTCATGCGCTATAGACGATACTACCTGCACAACTGTCATACTGTCTGTTCAGTGTGGATGGTCTGAGGACAGAGAGGAGGAGGAGAGCATGGTCACTTGTCCTCTTGGTGAGGACACGGAAGTCTTGCCTGTTAGCAGTCTGGCATGCATGGCTGAGTTTATGTTAAGCTGCCTTTCCCATGACCCTCGCGTTCTCAAAATTTTGGGTGACAGTCATTACTGGATGGTGACACTTCTAGACCCACGCTACAAGGAGAACTTTATATCTCTTATTCCTGAGGCGGACAGGTCTGCAAAAATGGGGCAGTACCAGAAGGCCCTTGTTGCGGAACTATTAAAAAAATTCCCATCTGAAAATGCTGGTGGCAGAGGTCACAGTTTGTTGGACAACCAAGGACTACAGGCGAGAGAGACACAATTCCAATCCAGCAGAGGCAGAGGAACACTGTCAAAGTTTTGGGAGAATTTCTCAGTGTTATGATCTGCTACAAGCACTAAGGAAAGACAGGAGTTCTGTCCCTACAATCGAACTAAACTGGATCCCTACGATGTAACGGGGAACCTGATCCTGCGATCAGACCCGCTAAAGTCCTCGGCTAGTCTGTACGAAGACCTATAGATGCAAGGGAGGAATCCCTACAAGAACTAGGGACTGGGATAAAGTTGGACACCTCCTAGCAGAAATTGTAGCAGTCAAAGACAAACACACAACAAAGAACATAGAGGTCCGAAGACCTAGCAAAACTAACAGAGAATGGTAACAGAGCACCAAGCTAGCTCAAGAGTAGTAAATACAATGAAGTCCAGCAAGGCCAGAAGGGCGGAGCCGGATTAAATAGGCAAAAATGGTCAAGTGACCAGCAAACTAGAAAAAAACTAACAGGAGAGTTCTAACAGTACCCCCTCTTCTAAGAGGATCCTCCGGATCCCCTAGGACCGGGCTTATCAGGAAACCTCCTGTGAAATGCTCTGACAAGTCTGGAAGCAGAAACATCATCCGCCCTCACCCATGAGTTATCCTCGGGTCCGAAACCCTTCCAAGCGACGAGATACTGCAAACTCCCTCTATACCGTCTAGAATTTAGGATGCGGGAAATTTCATATTCCCCGTCCTCCACCACTGGAGGAACAGTGGCAGAGGCGTCACCAACCGACACATCAGCTTTTTTCAACAGAGAAACATGAAACACCGGATTAATCTTCCAGGAGGTAGGAACCTCCAACCTAACAGCAGATTGGTTAACTATCTGAAGCACCTTAAAGGGCCCTACAAACTTGGGACCCAATTTTTTCGAAGAAATCCTCAATCGCAGATTCTTAGAGGACAACCAAACCATGTCACCAATAGCAAACGAAACCTCTTGCCGTTTCCTATCAAAGTACCTCTTAGATTTTTTGTTAGCCTCCTGAAGATTATCACGCACATCAGTCCAAACTCTCTCCAAATCACCGCAAAAACTCTCCTCCTCCGGCACAGCCGATACCAATTTGGAGAATGACCCAAAAGACGGATGTCTCCCAGTACAACAAAAAAAAGGCGAACACCCAGCAGAAGAGGATGTATGGTTGTTAAGAGCAAATTCAGCAAGTGGCAGAAACTCAGACCACCCCTCTTGATTGTCTGCCACAAAGCAACGCAAGAACTGCTCAACATCCTGGTTCTTTCTTTCTGTCTGGCCATTAGACTCAGGATGATATCTGGATGAAAACGACAAATGAACTCCCAACCTGTCACAAAAGGCACGCCAAAAACGAGCCACGAACTGAGGTCCCCTATCAGAAACAATGTCAGTAGGAACGCCTTGTAGTCTGACAATTTCCTTGACAAAGGCCTTAGCGAGTGTCTTAGCGCAAGGCAGTTTGATGAAGGGAACCAAGTGACACATCTTGCTAAAACGGTCCACGACCACCCAGATGACCGTGAAACCTTCAGAGGGGGGAAGGTCAGTAATAAAGTCCATAGCCAGATGTGTCCAAGGTGCACTAGGAACCTCCAGAGGGCAAAGCAACCCCGCAGCAGGAGCATGCGAAGACTTGGATCTAGCACACACAGTACATTGGCGCACCCACTTAATGACTTCCTTCTGCCATCCAGGCCACCAAAAACTGCGACCCACAAGTCTCTTGGTCTCAGAAATTCCTGGATGACCTGCCAACCGAGACTCATGACACTCAAACAAATCTCTCCTAAAGGTCCTAGGCACAAACAACCTCCCATGGGGCGTGTTAGATGGGGCATTCTCCTGAGCTTTAAAAATCTCATCCTCCAAAACGGAGTCCAAAGCAGCAATCACAACACCTTCTTGTAAAATGCTCTCCTCCTCCTCCTCAGCACTGACCATAGGAGAAAAGCTGCGAGACAAAGCATCTGCATTAACATTCTTGGTACCAGGGATGTAAGTAACGGAAAAATTAAACCGCGAGAAAAAAAGTGCCCACCTAGCCTGACGGGCATTCAAGCGCTTGGCAGCATCAAGATAGATCAGATTTTTATGATCAGTGAAAACCTGAATGGGAAATTCAGCACCTTCCAAGAGATGACGCCAGTGTTCAAATGCGAGTTTAATAGCCAGCAATTCCCGATTACCAATATCGTAATTAAGTTCAGTCTCAGAAAATTTTTTTGAAAAAAAGGCACAGGGATGTACTCCATCCTTGCTTTCCTGAGACAACACCGCACCGACCCCCACAGAAGAAGCATCAACCTCAACCAAAAACGGCTTAGTCACATCAGGCTGCATAAGGATGGGAGCAGAAGTGAACCTCTCCTTTAGAAACACAAAAGCTTCAATGGCCTCAGAAGTCCACTGAACCGCATTAGCACCTTTCCTGGTGAGATCGGTCAGTGGTTTGACAATAATAGAAACATTTTTTATGAATTTTCTGTAATAATTGGCGAAACCCAAAAACCTCTGTATCGATTTCAAACCAATAGGCCTAGGCCATTCCTGCACAGCTTGAACTTTAACCGGGTCCATCTCAAAACCTTCACTGGAGATAATGTAACCCAAAAAACTAATTCTCTGTACAGCGAACTCACATTTCTCTAGCTTAGCAAAAAGCGAATTGTCCATTAATAACTGTAATACCTCACGTACGCTCCGCCAATGAGACTCCAGATCAGGCGAATAAATCAGAATGTCATCCAAATACACAACCACATTTTTGCCGATCAAAGGTCTAAGGATGTCATTAATAAGATTCTGAAAAAATGCTGGAGCATTGGTAAGACCAAAAGGCATAACCAGATTCTCAAAATGACCCACAGGAGTGTTAAAAGCAGTCTTCCATTCATCACCCTCCTTCATGCGCAACAAATTGTATGCCCACCGGAGATCAATTTTAGAGAACCACTTGGCCCCCACTAACTGGTTAAACAAATCAGGAATCAATGGCAGTGGGTAAGGATTGCGTACAGTAATTTTATTAATCTCACGAAAGTCCAGACAAGGACGTAAACCGCCATCTTTTTTTTTAACAAAAAAAAATCCAACAGCCACAGGAGACTTGGAAGGCCTAATGTGACCGGCGGCCAAGCTTGTCTGTATGTATTCCTCCAAAGCCTTTCTCTCAGGAATAGTAAGATTAAATAAACGACTTTTAGGAAGAGTCGCTCCAGGGACAAATTCAATGGTACAATCATAGTCTCTATGGGGAGGCAAAATTTGTGACTCCTCCTCAGAAAAAACTCTCCAAAAATCCTGAATAGGTACAGGTAATTCCCCTTTTTCCACCGCAGCAATACGCCCGTTACAACACTTGTCATAACACTTAGGGCTCGGCCACCTCCAGAGAGAGTCCCTGCATGCGTTGAGCCAAATCTTGAACCGAGACCATCATGGAAACTGGAGGTCTTTCCTTAGAGAAAATTTTTTTTTTTTTTTTTCTTTTAGGGCTGGACTTACTGTTATGATCTGCTACAAGCACTAAGGAAAGACAGGAGATCTGTCCCTACAATCGAACTAAACTGGATCCCTACGATGTAACGGGGAACCTGATCCTGCGATCAGACCCGCTAAAGTCCTCGGCTAGTCTGTACGAAGACCTATAAATGCAAGGGAGGAATCCCTACAAGAACTAGGGACTGGGATAAAGTTGGACACCTCCTAGCAGAAATTGTAGCAGTCAAAGACAAACACACAACAAAGAACATAGAGGTCCTAGCAAAACTAACAGAGAACGGTAACAGAGCACCAAGCTAGCTCAAGAGTAGCAAATACAATGAAGTCCAGCAAGGCCAGAAGGGCGGAGCCGGATTAAATAGGCAAAAATGGTCATGTGACCAGCAAACTAGAAAAAAACTAACAGGAGAGTTCTAACACTCAGCCCCTACCATCGCACAGGCCCTGAGGCATGGGGTACTCTCACAAGGAGTGCAAAGTTTGGGAAGATGCTGAGGGAATACCTTGCCGACCATACCAACGTCCTACGTGATTCCTCTGTGCCTTATAATTATTGGGTATCCAAGCTGGATATGTGGAATGAACTGGCTCTCTATGCCTTGGAGGTCCTGGCCTGCCCTGCAACTAGCATTTTATCAGAGCGGGTTTTTAGTGCCGCTGGTGGAATTATAACTGATAAGCACATCCGCCTGTCAACTGAAAATGCTGGCAGGCTGACTCTTATAAAAATGAACAAGGGCTGGATTGGGCCAGACTTCTCAACACCACAGAATGATAGCAGCGTAACATAAACTCAAATCCAGTGTCTTTTTTTGGGAGGTGTATTCCCATGCACCTTTTCACACCCACACATGGGTATACGCTTCCTGATTTTGGCTATTTGCTCTTGTCCTCCTCCTTCTCCTCATCTTCATCCTTCACCACCATAACACCAGGGTGACCGTGGTCCGTGATGCAACACCCACATCATTTTTTTAAAGGGTCTTTACGATGTCCATAAAAAATTTTTTATACAGCATGTTCATGTATACCCACCAGGGGTAAATGTTTGTCAGCCCATACACTTAGTGCATGGGCATTACAAGTTTAGGAGACCCGCTCCTTTCTAATGGGAACATTTTTTTATGAGGCCCTCCTCCACGTCTCTTCCAAGGGGCATTGGAGTGCCTCTCAATTTTTGGCAGCCCTTGCATTCACTGCATAGGCCAACACTATGGGAGACCCACTTCCTAATAATGGGAAAATTTTTTCATGAGGCCCTCTACGTCTCTTCCAAGGGGCATTGGAGTGCCTCCAAATTTTTGGCAGCCCTTGCATTCACTGCATAAGCCAACACTATGGGAGACCCACTTCCTAATAATGGGAACATTTTTTCATGAGGCCCTCTACGTCTCTTCCAAGGGGCATTGGAGTGCCTCCCAATTTTTGGCAACCCTTGCATTCACTGCACAGGCAAACACAATGGTAGACCCACTTCCTAATAATGGGAACATTGTTTTCAGGAGGCCCTCTGACCTCCACGTCTCTTCCAAGGGGCATTGGAGTGCCTCCAAATTTTTGGCAAGCCTTGCATACACTGCATAGGCAAACACAATAGGAGACCCACTTCCTAATAATGGGAACATTGTTTTCAGGAGGCCCTCTGACCTCCATGTCTCTACCAAGGGGCATTGGAGTGCATCCAAATTTTTGCCAACCCTTGCATTCACTGCATAGGCAAACACAATAGGAGACCCACTTCCTAACAATGGGAACATTGTTTTCAGGAGGCCCTCTGACCTCCACGTCTCTTGCAATGGGCATTGGAGTGCCTCAAAATTTTTGGCCACCCTTGAATTCACTGCATAGGCAAACACAATGGGAGACCCACTTCCTAATAATGGGAAATTTTTTTTTCAGGAGGACCTCCTCTACATCTCTTCCAAGGGGCATTGGAGTAGGTCCAAATTTTTTGGCAGCCCTTGCATTCACTGCATAGGCAAAGTGTATGGGAGACCCTCTTCCTAATAATGGGAACATTGTTTTCAGGAGGCCCTCCTCTAAGTCTCTTCAAATGGGAATTGGGGTGCCTCCAAATTTTCAAATGGGTATTGGGGTGTGTCCAAATTTTCAAAGGGGTATTGGGGTGCATCCAAATTTTGGGCAGACCTACCACTCACTGCATACCCTCCTCTATGTCTCTTCAAAGGGGTATTGGGTTGCGTCCAAATTTTTGGCTGCCCTTGCAGTTACTGGATACGCAAAAACAGTATAGGAGACCCAATCTTTAATAATGGGAACAACAAAGCATAGCCGGCTGATGGCTCTCTAAAAATAGCGAGTGCAGACTGCTGACCCTTTAAGAGTAGTAAAGGCCGCCTGATGGCCCTATAAAAATAGGCTTTGTGACTTTCAGAGTCCCTCCTTCATAAATGAAACAGGATGTGTCTGATCATGTCTCACACACCACATGGCCAGATAAGGTAGTAAAATGTTAAAATGACATTTCCCGGTGAATGCATTTGTCACGGTTGAATACAATGCAAAAGTGCAAAAACGTATCAAAAACGCTACGTGTGAACATAGCCCAAGGTGTGGAGGAGTATTTTTGGTTTTGGTTATTTATTTTGCCTTATATACAAGTCATTACCCTGGAAAAGATGTTCTTTAACATATTTCCCAGGAAAATCCATTTTGGTTTCGTTTTTTTGTATGTTTTATTGTGAGTCCGTAAAAGTGGTGTAACACTTCTGACAATGTAGCACCCTGAGGATTCGACTGCTACAGGGGTATTGCACCTCAACCCAGAGGTGTGATATTCCACTCCCGGGTAAGGATGGAGTGTGGAACTGAGCTCGGTAGGCTGCATGCACTACATACATCCCATTTCCGAGGAGCAGACCGACGGTACTCCCACTTAGAAATGTGCAGGTACGACCGAGTCTGTTCCTGGCTGGAGTGGGAGGGGGGTGGTACATCCCAAGTAGTGTAGGGGCAGATAGGGGGAGCAGCCTGGGTAAAGATAGGAGCTCATTGGGTGCTGGTCACCTGAGCTCACACATAGAGGGTGTATATAAGGTGGGCACCAACAGAGAACAAGTCAGATGCAGAGAACAAGTCAGATGCAGAGAACAAGTCAGATGCAGAGAACAAGTCAGCAAGCAGAGGAGAAGAAAGACCCAGAGTGAGAGAGGAGAAGAGAAAGAGAGACCCAGAGGGGGGAAACAGCAGAAAAGGACTCCAAGATCCCAACTTAAATCCCCGGGTGAAGAGTCGGCACAGGGTACCGGATCCCAAGCTGGTGGGGGCAGAAAACACACCCTAGCCAGAGACCGGAGGCCGTGGGCAGCGTCTGCCACGGCCACCCATCACATCCACCCCGAAGGCACACCACATGAAGGGTCAGGGAACCCAAGGCCAAGGGTGTCCCAACAGAAGGCCCGAGGGAGCTGGACCTAGGTGGATCACTGGTGGGGACGGCCAGAGAACGGGACAGAAGGAGAGCTCAGGGCCACGCTCCGGACTTGTTTGGGGGTTGGCTGGATCCAGGACCTGGTGGACGCAGCACGGCTCGGGTGGTCACTCGAAGCTGGAGTGACCAGTACAACATCTGCAGTAAGTAAACACCCTTAACTGCACAACCCGACTCTGTCTTCATTGCCGTCTGCACTGCACCACCACAACCCCCATCCTCTGCACCTGTCCCCCCTGAGGCTATACCCCTCCCGTTGGGGGTTATCCCACCAAGCTGCGCACCCACCATCAGCCTCAGCGGACCCTGCTGCAGCGGCGGCCACAGTGACCGCATCACAACGGGTGGCGTAGTCGACACAAAAGAACTCTTAATAACATCTGTAGGACTGCCACATAACACTGAGCTTGACGCCCTGGGCACGGGCCGGGTCACAGCCGCTCGGAGACTACAAACCCCCATCTGATCCGGTGCCGGGTATTCCCCTCAAAAAGGAATATGTCCCAGGGGGCGCGTCAACAACATTGTTGACAGCAATGACCTAGGAGTTAGAAATGCTTCCAGGTGTCTTCCCCATGCTGTTCCCATGCCATTTGAGCACCGTTCCCATCGATTTGGGCAATTTTTAGGCCCTCTGCAGACCGCCTGAGGGAGCCACCTTAAAAATGCTCGGGTTTCCCATAGACTTACATTGGGCTCGTTGCTCAGGTCGAGCACCCGAGTATTCCAATGTGCTCAACCCAAGCAACGAGCACCCGAGCATTTTAGTGCTCATCCATCACTAATTATGGGTGGGTAGTTAAGTATGGTGGAGTGGGTAGTTAAGTATGAAACCGGTTCCACCACAATTACCCATTACCTTGATGATTTCCTTTTTGTTGGTCCAAAGGATTCCAGGTCCTGTCACATTTTGTTGGACACTTTCAGTTTTTCATGGCACACTTCGGTGTTCCTTTATCCAGCGAGAAAACGTTCGTCCCTTCCACTTCCTTATCCTTTTTAGGGATTGAGATAGACTATGCTGCCATGGTTTTTTGTCTTCCCTCTGACAAAATGTAAAAATTGCTGTCCCTGATCAAAGGTTTTTGTTCCGTCCGCAAGGTAACACTACGCCAGATGCAGTCCTTGTTGGGTCTTCTCAATTTTTCTTGAAGGATTATGCCCATGGGGAGAATCTTTTCCAGACATTTGTCCCTGTCAACCAGAGGTAATCTTCCCCATCATAGGATTCGGATAAAACCCACCTTAAAAGCTGACATGCTGGTTTGGAAGGAGTTCCTCTTGTCCTATAATGGCCACATGTGTTTTCAGTCCACGGAAATAACTAATGATCTTTCCCTGTTTTCAGATGCCGCCGAGTCCTTGGGTTTCGGGGTTATCTTTGGAGATCAATGGCATGTAGAATGTTGGCCAGAATCTTGGCACACCTCAGGCTGGGTAAAAAAACTCAACTTGTTAGAGTTATATCTAGTGATGAGCGAGCACTAAAATGCTTGGGTACTCGTTGCTCAAGTCGAGCAAATTGGAATACTCGGGTGCTCGACCCGAGCAACGAGCCTAATGTAAGTCTATGGGAAACTCGAGCATTTTTCAGGCGGCTCCCCCCGGCTGTCTGCAGAGGGCCTAAAAATTGCCCAAATCGATGGGAACAGTGCTCAAATGACATGGGAACAGCATGGGGAAGACCCCTGGAAGCATTTCTGACTCCCAGGTCACTGCTGTTAACAACGTTGTCAGAGTATTACGCCACTTTTACGGACTCACAATAAAACATGCAAAAACAAAACCAAAATGGATTTTCCTGGGAAATATATTAAGGAGCATCCTTTCCAGGGTAATGACTTGTATATAAGGCAAAATAAATAACCAAAACCAAAAATACTCCTCCACACCTTGGGCTATGTTCACACGTAGCGTTTTTGATGCGTTTTTTCACTTTTGCATTGTATTCAACCGTGACAAATGCATTCACTGGGAAATGTCATTTTAACATTTTACAACCTTATCTGGCCATGTGGTGTGTGACACATCATCAGACACATGCATACAGTGATGAAAAGACATGGGAACAGCATGGGGAAGACCCCTGGAAGCATTTCTGACTCCCAGGTCACTGCCTAAAAGTGTGCCCATCATAAGTGATCCTTGGCGCATGCGAAGATGCCTCCCGCCATGCACCTGTCGTTGCAGACTTGCAACAATCAGTCCACCTGCTTGACCCAGTGCAGCGTTCAGTTGTCCCTACCCCATTCCTTGGAATGCAAGCGCAAGTATGCAGCTAGCCACCCACCCATCCACAGGCCGCAACACTAAACTGCCAGATTTCTGGGCAGCTGCTTGCACTTGAAATATGGCTTTTTAGGCTTGTGGAAGCGGAAGCTTTTCACAACCTCATGCTGGCGGTGGCCGGGTGTCCATACTCGGTCCCCAGCCGCCACTGTTTCTCCCGGTGTCGTCTCCGCCTTCCACAAGCACGGGTCCCACAACATTACCCGTGCCCTCCCCAGTGCACTTACTGGGAAGGACCGCCTAACCACAAACACATGGACAGGTGAATGTGGCCAGGGACGGTACGGAACCAGTCCACAGCTTTTTTTGCTGAGTTGTATTTCACCACAGCCATATTCTTTAGCTTGGTGAAAGGACTTGGGAAACCATATCTACCCAGCTGTCATTTCTCCCAGGAAGTCCTCTAAAGCTGCTTTCACTTGAAATGTGGCCTTTTAGGCTCGTGGAGGCGGAAGCTTTTCACAACCTCATGCCGCCGGCGGCCGGACATCCATACTTGGTCCCCAGCCACCATTATTTTTCCGGGAATCGTCTCCGCCTTCCACAAGCACGGTCCCACAACATTACCCGTGCCCTCCCCAGTGCACTTACTGGGAAGGACCGCCTAACCACAAACACATGGACAGGTGAATATGGCCAGGGACGGTACGAAGCCAGTCCACAGATTTTTTTGCTGAAAGTTGTATTTAGCTCGGTGAAAGGACTGGCATAGAGGGAAAACGTATCTACCCTGGGTGTCATTTCTCTCAGTAAATCCTCTAATGCAGCTTGTTTCAGAAGCAATGGCAGCCAGTCCAACATCAACTCGCACTTGTCGGTGGTGCTTTGACACACAAACATCTTTCTTTGCGCATTTAATTTCATGAATACAGAGTTGGACAATGTCCTGATCTGCAATGCGGTTTAAGAAATAACATGCATAAGCATGTCCGATCCACATTAAAAAAGCAGCCATAGAGTGTCCGGAAACCTTCCCCCATACTTTTCTTAGCCAGGGCTGCTTCTCGGCAGGGTTGGACGGGCCCACCAGTGAACCGGAGACTCCTCCGGTGGGCCCTGGCTTGTCCTGCAGGAGAGTTCATAGTGCCGAGGTGAGGCCATTATGATGATAGAGGCCACCATCTGCTTAGTTTTCTGTTACTTTGAATGCAAGCGCAAGTATGCAGCCAGCCACCCACCCATCCACAGGCCGCAGCACTAAACTGCCATATTTCTGGGCAGCTGCTTGCGCTTGAAATATGGCTTTTTAGGCTCGTGGAAGCAGAAGCTTTTCACAACCTCATGCCGGCGGTGGCCGGGTGTCCATACTCGGTCCCCAGCCGCCACTGTTTCTCCCGGTGTCGTCTCCGCCTTCCACAAGCACGGGTCCCACAACTTTACCCGTGCCCTCCCCAGTGCACTTACTGGGAAGGACCGCCTAACCATAAACACATGGACAGGTGAATGTGGCCAGGGACGGTACGGAACCAGTCCACAGCTTTTTTTGCTGAGTTGTATTTCACCACATCCATATTCTTTAGCTTGGTGAAGGGACGTGGGAAACCATATCTACCCAGCTGTCATTTCTCCCAGGAAGTCGTCTAAAGCTGCTTTCACTTGAAATGTGGCCTTTTAGGCTGGTGGAGGCGGAAGCTTTTCACAACCTCATGCTGGCGGCGGCCGGATATCCATACTCGGTCCCCAGCCACCATTATTTTTCCGGGAATCGTCTCCGCCTTCCACAAGCACGGGTCCCACAGCATTACCCGTGCCCTCCCCAGTGCACTTACTGGGAAGGACCGCCTAACCACAAACACATGGACAGGTGAATGTGGCCAGGGACGGTACGGAACCAGTCCACAGCTTTTTTTGCTGAGTTGTATTTCACCACAGCCATATTCTTTAGCTTGGTGAAAGGACTTAGGAAACCATATCTACCCAGCTGTCATTTCTCCCAGGAAGTTCTCTAAAGCTGCTTTCACTTGAAATGTGGCCTTTTAGGCTCGTGGAGGCGGAAGCTTTTCACAACCTCATGCCGCCGGCGGCCGGATATCCATACTTGGTCCCCAGCCACCATTATTTTTCCGGGAATCTTCTCCGCCTTCCACAAGCACGGTCCCACAACATTACCCGTGCCCTCCCCAGTGCACTTACTGGGAAGGACCGCCTAACCACAAACACATGGACAGGTGAATATGGCCAGGGACGGTACGAAGCCAGTCCACAGATTTTTTTGCTGAAAGTTGTATTTAGCTCGGTGAAAGGACTGGCATAGAGGGAAACCGTATCTACCCTGGGTGTCATTTCTCTCAGTAAATCCTCTAATGCAGCTTGTTTCAGAAGCAATGGCAGCCAGTCCAACATCAACTCGCACTTGTCGGTGGTGCTTTGACACACAAACATCTTTCTTTGCGCATTTAATTTCATGAATACAGAGTTGGACAATGTCCTGATCTGCAATGCGGTTTAAGAAATAGCATGCATAAGCATGTCCGATCCACATTAAAAAAGCAGCCATAGAGTGTCCGGGAACCTTCCCCCATACTTTTCTTAGCAAGGGCTGCTTCTCGGCAGGGTTGGACGGGCCCACCAGTGAACCGGAGACTCCTCCGGTGGGCCCTGGCTTGTCCTGCAGGAGAGTTCATAGTGCCGAGGTGAGGCCATGATGATGATAGAGGCCACCATCTGCTTAGTTTTCTGTTACTTTGAATGCAAGCGCAAGTATGCAGCCAGCCACCCACCCATCCACAGGCCGCAGCACTAAACTGCCAGATTTCTGGGCAGCTGCTTGCGCTTGAAATATGGCTTTTTAGGCTCGTGGAAGCAGAAGCTTTTCACAACCTCATGCTGGCGGTGGCCGGGTGTCCATACTCGGTCCCCAGCCGCCACTGTTTCTCCCGGTGTCGTCTCCGCCTTCCACAAGCACGGGTCCCACAACATTACCCGTGCCCTCCCCAGTGCACTTACTGGGAAGGACCGCCTAACCATAAACACATGGACAGGTGAATGTGGCCAGGGACGGTACGGAACCAGTCCACAGCTTTTTTTGCTGAGTTGTATTTCACCACATCCATATTCTTTAGCTTGGTGAAGGGACGTGGGAAACCATATCTACCCAGCTGTCATTTCTCCCAGGAAGTCCTCTAAAGCTGCTTTCACTTGAAATGTGGCCTTTTAGGCTGGTGGAGGCGGAAGCTTTTCACAACCTCATGCTGGCGGCGGCCGGATATCCATACTCGGTCCCCAGCCACCATTATTTTTCCGGGAATCGTCTCCGCCTTCCACAAGCACGGGTCCCACAGCATTACCCGTGCCCTCCCCAGTGCACTTACTGGGAAGGACCGCCTAACCACAAACACGTAGACAGTTGAATGTGGCCAGGGAAGGTACGGAGCCAGTCCACAGTTTTTTTTGATGAGAGTTGTATTTAGCTCAGTGAAAGGACTGGCATAGAGGGAAACCGTATCTACTCTGGGTTTCATTTCTCCGTCACCAGGTTCCGCCCATTGTCACACACGACCATGCCTGGCTCTATGTTCAGCGGTGAGAGCCACAGATCAGTCTGCAGTGTTACAGCTTTCAACAACTCTGCAGCACTGGGCGGTTTGTCAATTAAGCATTAAGCATGTTATCTTCAGCACAGCCTGTTGCCGCTTGGCCAAGGCAGTGCTGCAAGCTTGTGACTGATGTGGTCATTTCGGAGATGGAGGAGGAGGTGCAGGAGCTGAACAATGTGATTACATTGAGGTTAAATTGGTGATGTTGTTTTTCATACTAAAGAAAGATCCTATTGTTTTGTTTTTTTAACGTTATTTTTTAAGACAAATGCATTCACCGGGAAATGTCATTTTAACATTTTACAACCTTATCTGGAAATGTGGTGTGTGACACATCATCAGACACATCCTGTTTTATTTATGATGGAGGGACTCTGAAAGTCATAAAGCCTATTTTTATAGGGCCATCAGACGGCCCTAACTATTCTTAAAAGGCCAGCAGTCGGCCCTCGCTATTGTTAGAGAGTCATCAGCCGGCTATGCTTTGTTGTTCCCATTATTAACAAGTGGGTCTCCTATACTGTTATTGCGTATCCAGTAACTGTAAGGGCAGCCAAAAATTTGGACGCAACCCAATACCCCTTTGAAGAGACATAGAGGAGGGTCTCAGTAAAAAATATTCCCATTATAAAGGGAACATAGTGGTAAGGCCCATGCTGTGACTGCAAGGGCTGCCAAAAGTTGGCAAAAACCCAACTAAGAATTTAAAGACACAAAGAGCAGGGCCAGAGTAACAACAAATTCCCATTAGAAAAGAGAGAGTCTGCTATACAGTTATAGGGTATGCAGTGAGTCCAACGGCTGACCAATCTTAGGAAAAACCCCACTAAGAATTTAAAGACACATAGAGCAGGGCCACAGTAACAAGTACGACATGTTCCCATTAGAAAGGAGACGGTCTGCTATACAGTTATAGGGCATGCAGTGAGTCCAACGGCTGACCAATTTTAGGAAAAACCACACTAAGAATTTAAAGACACATAGAGCAGGGCCACAGGAATGACAAATTCCCATTAGAAAGGAGAGAGCCTGCTATTCAGTTATAGGGTATGCAGTGATTCCAACGGCTGACAAATTTGAAGAAAAAGCCCACTAAGAATTTAAAGACACATAGAGCAGGGCCACAGTAACGACAAATTCCCATTAGAAAGGAGTGAGTCTGCTAAACAGCTATAGGGTTTGCAGTGAGTCCAAAGGCTGACCAATTTTAGGAAAAACCCACTAAGAATTTAAAGACAGACAGAGGAGGGCCACAGTAACAAGTATGACATGTTCCCATTAAAAAGGAGAGAGTCTGCTATACAGTTATAAGGTATGCAATAAGTCCAACGGCTGAACAATTTTAGGAAAAGCGCCACTAAGAATTTAAAGACACATAGAGCAGGGCCACAGTAGCGACAAATTCCCATTAGAAAGGAGAGAGTCTGCTATACAGTTATAGGGAATGCAGTGATTCCAATGGCTGACCAATATTAAGAATAACGCCACTAAGAATTTAAAGACACATAGAGCAAGGCCAGAGTAACGACAAATTCCCATAAGAAAAGAGAGACTCTGCTATACAGCTATAGGGTATGCAGCGAGTCCAAAGGATGACCAATTTTAGGAAAAACCCCACTAAGAATTTAAAGACACATAGAGCAGGGCCACAGTAACGACAAATTCCCGTTAGAAAGGAGAGAGTCTGCTATACAGCTATAGGGTATGCAGTGAGTCCAACGGCTGACCAATTTTAAGAATAACCCCACTAAGAATTTAAAGACACACAGAGCAGGGCCACAGTAACGACAAATTCCCTTAAGAAAAGAGAGAGTCTGCTATACAGCTATAGGGTATGTAGTGAGTCCAAAGGCTGACCAATTTTAGGAAAAACCCCATTAAGAATTTAAAGACACACAGGTAAGGGCCACAGTAACAAGTACGACATGTTCCCATTAGAAAGGAGAGGGTCGGCTATACAATTATAGGGTATGCAGTGAGTGCAACGGCTGACCAATTTTAGGAAAAACCCCACTAAGAATTTAAAGACACATAGAGCAGGGCCACAGTAACAAGTACGACATGTTCCCTTGATAACGGAGAGAGTCTGCTATACAGTTATAGGGGATGCAGTGAGTCCAGCGGCTGACCAATTTTAGGAAAAACCCCACTAAGAATTTAAAGACATATAAAGCAGGGCCACAGTAATGACAAATTCTCATTAGAAAGGAGAGGGTCTGCTATACAGTAATAGGGTATGCAGTGAGTCCAAAGGCTGAGCAATTTTAGGAAAAACCCCACTAAAAATTTAAAGACACATAGAGCAGGGCCACAGTAACGACAAATTCCCGTTAGAAAGGAGAGAGTCTGCTATACAGCTATAGGGTATGCAGTGAGTCCAACGGCTGACCAATTTTAAGAATAACCCCACTAAGAATTTAAAGACACACAGAGCAGGGCCACAGTAACGACAAATTCCCTTAAGAAAAGAGAGAGTCTGCTATACAGCTATAGGGTATGCAGTGAGTCCAAAGGCTGACCAATTTTAGGAAAAACCCCACTAAGAATTTAAAGACACACAGGTAAGGGCCAAAGTAACAAGTACGACATGTTCCCATTAGAAAGTAGAGGGTCGGCTATACAATTATAGGGTATGCAGTGAGTGCAACGGCTGACCAATTTTAGGAAAAACCCCGCTAAGAATTTAAAGACACATAGAGCAGGGCCACAGTAACAAGTACGACATGTTCCCTTGATAACGGAGAGAGTCTGCTATACAGTTATAGGGGATGCAGTGAGTCCAGTGGCTGACCAATTTTAGGAAAAACCCCACTAAGAATTTAAAGACATATCAAGCAGGGCCACAGTAATGACAAATTCTCATTAGAAAGGAGAGGGTCTGCTATACAGTAATAGGGTATGCAGTGAGTCCAAAGGCTGAGCAATTTTAGGAAAAACCCCACTAAAAATTTAAAGACACATAGAGCAGGGCCTCAGTAACAAGTATGACATGTTCCCATTAGAAAGGAGAGGGGCTGCTATACAGTTATAGGGTATGCAGTGAGTCCAAAGGCTGACCAATTTTAGGAAAAACCCCACTAAGAATTTAAAGACACACAGAGCAGGGCCACAGTAACGACAAATTCCCGTTAGAAAGGAGAGAGTCTGCTATACAGTTATAGGGTATGCAGTGATTCCAACGGCTGACCAATTTTAAGAATAACCCCACTAAGAATTTAAAGACACATAGAGCAAGGCCACAGTAACGACAAATTCCCATAAGAAAAGAGAGAGTCTGCTATACAGCTATAGGGTATGCAGTGAGTCCAAAGGCTGACCAATTTTAGGAAAAACCCCACTAAGAATTTAATGACACACAGAGCAGCTTTAAACCGCGATCTTGCTTCAGTTCAACGAGTTCCTCTTGCTCCTTTAAAGTCATGTCCTTTCCAGCAACGGATAATGAGCTGTATGGGTCCCTAACCCAGTCAAGGCATTCTGTGAAGGCTGAAGAGAAATAGAACGATAACTACTCCTCAAGAGTTTTCAAATGTCTGCCAATCGCTTCGCACATTGCAGCAGTATTGTGATCATGCAGTTTCTCGGTGAGTGGGAACATCTGAAGGTTGCCACCCTGCACATGTTGTTGCCAGAGCTGCACCTTTAAACGGAATCCGTTCATTTTATCAGTGCTTGTAAGCAGGTTTTCATTTCGACCTTGCATCCGTGTGTTTAGTTCATCCAGATATTGAAATATATCAGCCAGGTATGCCAGCTTTGCACACCACTCATCACTTGCAAGCAGCTTTGAATAATCGGACCTCTCGTTTGTAAGAAATATTTTAAGTTCCTCTCGCAACTCATACACACGGGCCAGCACTTTGCGGCGTGACAGCCACCTGACCTCCGTGTGGAGCAATAAAATTTTATGTTCCGCTCCCATTTCTGTACACAAAGACGCAAATAAGCGACATCTCAAAGGTCGCGTCTTCACAAAGTTCACTATTCGCACAACATCATCCAACACAGGAGCTAGATCTGCTGGTAAGGTCTTTGCAACGAGGGCCTCACGGTACAAGAAACAGTGGGTAGTAAGAACATCTGGGTTTCTTTCTTTAACCCTACTTACAAAGCCTTTGATGCGCCCGACCATGGCTGCGGCTCCATCAGTGCAGACACCTGTGCAGTTTTCCCATGTAAGTCCACTTTTATCTAGATATTCCGATGTGACTTGGAATATTGCCTCTCCTGTTGATTTTTCTGTCAGTGCCTTGCAAAATAGGAAGTTTTCTCTAATGGCTTCACCATCCACAAAACGCACATTGGCCAACAACTGACAATGTCCACTGATATCCGTCGACTCATCAAGTTGCAAGGCAAATTTCTTACTGATGCGCACCTTTTCCAAAACAACTGTTTCAATGTCTGCAGACAAGTCATCAATCCGTCTGGCAATTGTGTTATCAGAGAGAGGCACTTTAGCTATCTCTTTAGCTGCTTCAGGGCCAAGCATCTCATTTACAATAGCTTTACAAGCTGGTAGTATTAATGTCTCTGCCACAGTGTGGGACTTTTTTGATTTAGCTATGAGTTCAGCAACAAGGTAGCTAGCTTTGAGGGCTCTCTCATTTACCTTTGTGCTTTTCTCAAAAAAGTTGCCCCTTTCTCATTGTTTGTACGTAAGCGTACAAAATACTCCATCGGTTTATTTTGAACGGAAGGGTGTTTCGTTTGGAGATGGCGTTTAAGTTTGCTTAGCACCATAGCGCTATTGGAAAGCTTCTCACCACACACCAAGCACAGTGGTGTTGGTGCTGTCGCATCCCCAGTGGAAGTAAATCCAAATGAAAGATAGCTTTCACTGTATTGCCTTGAGCTCACCGTCTTGTCTTTTTTCTTTTGTCGAACTCTCATACTAGGGCCTTCATTTGGGTTAGAATTGTGTCCAGGGTCCTGTTCGGCATTTGCCTTTTCCATTCTCAAATACTTCTCCATCACTGCTGAGATAGTGTGCGCAGCCACACACTAAAATAGAAGAGTATTACATTATCTGCCACACTTAAAGGACCTCTGCTAGGCATATTTCATTCCTGAGGGCTTAAAAAGCAGCTCTCGTGGTGACAAGAAGCTGATTTAAACCCCCCAAGAGTGAACTTCGCGAGAGCTGTATGTGTGTGATAATAACTTATATTACTACGGTCTGCATTTCCTGCTTGAATTGACACTGGTGACGTAGCACTCAGCTTTCTCTATAAGTAGAATAGAGCTGGCTGCCAAGTGCTACGCCACTAGAGTCAGTTCAAGCAGGACATGACTGCTGAAGAACGGTACTAATATCATTTATTATTCCGTACATACAACTCTCACGGAGTTCACTCTTGGGGGTTTTAAATCAGCTTCTTACCACCACAAGAGCTACTTTTTTAGCCCTCAAGAGTGAAATATGCCTGGCAGAGGTCCTTTCAATAAATTATTTATTTTAAAAAAGTGAAATAAAAAAGGATAACCCCCTCATATATTCAATCCCATGTAACCTCATAAATACAGTCCCACGTATATGAGCACATGATTATCAGCATCATATACTGTGGTGATGTGCACTGTACAGCGCCACAGTATATGGTGCTGATTATTATGTGGCTCATATACTGCAATATAAAGGGGTACGATGAGAAGTACTATGGCCATGAGGCCAGAGTACAAGTGCCAGCTCATATACTCAGCATATGAGCTGGTACTTGTATTACTCCAGCCTCATGACTATAGTATTTCTCATTTTACATTTCTCATTGTTATATGCAGTATACTGCTGGATTACTAAAAGTACCAGCTCATATGCTGAGTATTCTGCCAACAGTTCATATACTCAGGCAAAAGCTCATATAGTCAGCATTATTGGCGGGCATTACCTTGGCGGCGGGCAAATGCGAGAGTCTCTCCGCTCTCAGGATGACACGCCGGCCTCGGTGACGTCATTAAGTCGCGCGAGGTTCAAAGCTTGCGCATGTGTTATTGTACACGTCTCCTACATTGTAAGAAGGCGTGACTGCGCATCGAGCGCATTGCCGGGAAACAAAACACAGGGGGCACCATAGTTTGGGGAACTTTCCCCGCGGCACACCCGACCATGTGTCGTGGAACACTGGTTGAAAATCACTGTTATAGGGTATGCAGTGAGTCCAACGGCTGAACAATTTTAGGAAAAACCCCACTAAGAAGTTAAAGACACATAAAGCAGGGCCACAGTAATGACAAATTCCCATTAGAAAGGAGAGGGTCTGCTATAGAGTTATAAGGTATGCAGTGAGTCCAAAGGCTGACCAAATTTTAGGAAAAACCCCACTAAGAATTTAAAGACACATAGAGCAGGGCCACAGTAACAAGTTTGACATATTCCCATTAGAAAGGAGAGGGTCTGCTATACAGTTATAGGGTATGCAGTGAGTCCAAAGGCTGAACAAGTTTAGGAAAAGCCCACAAAGAATTTAAAGACAGAGAGAGGAGGGCCACAGTAACAAGTATGACATGTTCCCATTAGAAAGGAGAGAGTCTGCTATTGACTCGCCCCCTGGGCCGTGGGGCACTCGGATCCAAGCAATAGGGAACGATGGGAGTAGTAGTGGCAACCCGGTTCCGTGGCTCAGGGTGGTCAGGCCAGTGGTAGTCCATTATGTGCTATTGATTATGTCCGACTACGCCACCTGTGGATTTGCGGTCATTAGGAACCGCCGCTGCAAGGCAGACCGCTGGGGCTGATGATGTATGCAGCTGGGATGGTGTGACTCCCCACGGGAAGAGTGCGGCCCCAGGGCAGTGTAGTGGATGTTGGGAGTGATGGTAGTGAGAGTCCCAGTGCTGATAGTGCTGGAGGAGCAAGGAGCACGCAGACAACAGGTTGCAGTCCAGGGTCTTTACTAGAACAGGTAAATTGACCCACAAACAGTCCCAGCTAGGAGGGGACCTGGATGTCTGAGAGCAACGGGGAAATTGGTCCTGGTCAGGGTGAGGGTGTAGGCCTACCGTGCTTTCTGTGCTCCTTCTGGCTATCTCCTCGTTATAGGGTAACAGCCCACGTTTCTGAGCTTTCCGTGTATTCTCGCCTGTATGGCCTGCGACGTGGGTTCCTTTCTGCTCCCAGCCTTGTACGGCTTTGCTGGTCCCTTCTGTTGTGGCAGGGCCTCCAGGCTTCTTAGGCCAAGGAATTTACAGTCCCCTGCGAACTGGTTATCTGCTGGGGGATGTAGAATCCTCCCAGCCTCAGACACCAAAGTCTGGTAAAGTCAGTCTCTTATCTGCCGAGACAGGCTTGCTTCGCCTCTTGTCTCTGGCTTGTGGCTCTTCTCCTGCCACACTTCCTCTAAGGTGCAGTGCAACTGTCTGTCCCTGCTCTGCTCTGGGACAAGTCTCAGTGCTGAGACAGGCCATCAAGTTCTCTCTAACCCTGCCCCCAGCACCAGCTTTTATAGGGGCAGCCTGCTCCCCCCACTGGCCTGAGACAGGAGGCATTGCATGCTAATGTTCCCCTGACTAGAGAACCTCCCCCTTGCTCTCAGACACAGCTTTAATACATTTTGTGGCATCCAGGCCAGGGTGACACATTCCCCCCTAGTGAAATTTAGTACTCCGGGACTAAACAATAAACAAAGACAATATGCATAACCATAAAACAATAACAGACAGACGACGCACAGATTGAGTTCTTAAGGTCACAGTGTGGCCTGTGACCGGGTGTCCATATCACCAATACAAAGGGGAGCCTTAACCAGGTGGGGGTCTGTCCTACCCCAAGTCCTTCACAGTCTTAGTTCATTCCTGGGTTAGGCTCCGAACGCAGTCCATACCAGGTCCCGGTTATAAAAAAGTCCATAACCTTTGAGTCCTTACGGTAGCTGCAAGAAACTGAAACACAGAATTACCAAACATGCATGTAACTTGGCAAACAATTCAACATTTAGCAACAGGGTTATTTACAATTTTAGTACACTCTATATTCTCCAGTGAGCGGGTATCTGTCCCTTTGTGCTCCTGGTTGATCTACGTAGCCCACTGTCTGGTGGTGGACCAACCTGGCTTTCCCCACTAGCGTTAGGGGTACAGCTACCAGCTGGGTGTACAGGTAGGGCAGGCAGCTGTCTGCGGGTCCTTTCGCTTACCGCAGGCATGGCAGGCTCACTGTCAGCAGAGGGTTGACTCTCCTGGGCTGCTGGTACAGGCTCTTCTGCCTCTGGAACCGCTTGCTCCTCTTCACCTTCCGGCTCTGGTGTTAGTTGTTGCTGTGCCGGTTGCAGGAAATGCAGGACAGGTACCACTATGGCATCATTTATGCGAGTCCAGGACTGAGGGAACTCTCCGAGAACGGTGCTGATCATTTCTTCCTTGTCCTCTGCGGGTTCAAGGTCACTCTGATCTTCTTCTGCACTACGGAGTTGCTCGGGGCATCTTTTGAGGTGGTCTCTGGAGACGACACTAGTGGTTTCTCCTCCGTCCTTGGTGATTACGCACACCTTTGGGTTGTCTTGGTCAGACTGCAGTACGGTGTAGGGTTCCCTTTCCCACTGGTCGTCCAACTTATGTAGCCTTCTTTTTCGCTTTAGGACTTGCTCACCAGGTTCTAGGGGACCAGCAGGGGTGTGTTGATTGAAGAGTTTTTCTTGCCTCTCTCTCACCTAGGTCAAGCTCCTCTCCACACTCTCCTGTACCTTCTTGTACTGCAGTTGCCTTTCCGTATCCCAGTCCGCATCCGGGGAGGTGTCCTCAGGTATTAGGACTCCCATCTCCAGGTCTACGGGCAGCTTACCGGGTCTGGCTCGCATCAGGTAAGCCGGGGTGCAGTTTGTAGCATTCACCAGGATATTGTATAGGTCTATCAGGTCCGGCAGTTTTTCTGGCCACAGGCTGCGTTCCTCCAGGGGCAACGTCTTCAGGAGATCGATAACTATATTGTTCATCTTCTCACACATCCCGTTGGTTTGTGGATGGTAAGGCGTTGTACGAATTTTCTTACAGCCATAGAGGTTGCAGAACTCCTGGAAGATTTCAGCCTCGAACGCTGGACCCTGGTCTGTCAGGACCTGTTCCGGATACCCGTGTGGACGGCAGAAGTATTGCTGGAAGGCTCTGGCCGCTGTTTGGGCTGTCAAGTCCTTTACCGGGACCACCACTAGAAAACGGGAATAGTGGTCCACGATTGTCAGGGCATAGATGTATCCTGACCGGCTGGGAGCCAATTTGACATGGTCCAGAGCTACCAGTTCAAGAGGCTGCGTGGTGATGATGGGCCTCAAGGGTGTCTTCTGGCTGGCACGGTCCTTCCTCCTTAGGTGACAAGGGCCACAGTCTCTGCACCATTTTTCTACAGCTCCTCTCATGCCGACCCAAAAGAACCTTCCTCTTAGTAGGAACTCCAGTTTCTTCCAACCGAAGTGTCCCGCTCTGTCATGGTAAGTCCCCAGGACCATAGCTGCATCCCGCCTTGGAACCACGACTTGCCAGGTCAGCTCGTGCGTCCAGTGGTTGACAATCCTTCTGCACAACTTGCCTTCGTAGAGGAACAGTTTGCTCTTCTCCTTCCATAGCTGCTTGGCTTCCTCTGGGGCATCTGGATCCATGTGGGCGTCTTCCTGGGTCAGCAGGTCTTTCACCAGGCGGATGGCAGGGTCACTATCTTGGGTCTCGGCCCAGCTGTGGTGAGGTAGGGGATTGATCATCACGGTTGTTAGATCCTCCTCCTTCACGCGGTGGGAGTGTTGAGCGGCTCCATACCGGTGAAACGCGGGGAGTTCTACCTCCTCCAGCTCTTCTGGGTCTTCGTCACCTTCAGATAAGTGAGGCATTCTTGATAGGGCGTCCGCGTTGGCATTGGTTTTGCCTGCCCGGTACTTGATCACGAAGTCATAGTTGGAGAGACGGGCTATCCACCGCTGTTCCACGGCACCCAGTCTTGCATTGTCCAGGTGTGTCAACGGGTTGTTGTCCGTGTACACGGTGAACTTTGCGGAGGCCAGGTAATGCTTGAAGCGTTCCGTCACGGCCCACACCACCGCCAAGAATTCTAGCTTGAAGGAGCTGTAATTCTCCGGGTTCCTCTCGGTGGGCCTCAGCTTCCGGCTGGCGTATGCGATCACCCGTTCTCTGCCCTGTTGGTTTTGGGACAGTACGGCTCCCAGTCCCACATTACTGGCGTCTGTGTGAAGGATAAAAGGCTGGCCATAATCAGGGTAGGCCAGGATCTCATCCCCCGTGAGGGCCATCTTTAGCTGGCGGAAGGACTCCTCTTTCGGTTTATCCCACTTGAAGGGTGGCTTTTGACTCCTGGACTTAGACTGTCCAATTAGGAGGTCCTGCATAGGAGCTGCCATCTTAGTGAACCCAGGGATGAACCTTCGGTAGTAGCCTACCAACCCGAGAAACTGTCTCACCTCTTTGATGTTCGAGGGGCTTGGCCAGCTCTTGATTGCCGTGACCTTGTCAGGGTCGGGGTCCACTCCTTCCGCGCTTACCACGTGCCCTAGGTACTGGACCTTTGGTTTCAGCAGGTGACACTTCGATGGTTTTACCTTCAGGCCATAGCCTGCCAGGGCTTCGAACACCTCGGCCAGCTGCTTTAGTTGGTCCTCGTAAGTCTTTGAATAGACGATCACGTCGTCCAGGTAAAGGAGGACCGTCTCGAATTTTCGGTGCCCTAGACAGCATTCCATCAGCCGCTGGAAGGTCCCTGGTGCGTTGCAGAGCCCGAAAGGCATACAGTTGAACTCACTCAGTCCCATCGGGGTGGTGAAGGCGGTCTTCTCCTTGTCAGCCTCTGCCACAGGAACCTGCCAGTACCCACTAGTAAGGTCCAAAGTAGAAAAGAAGTTAGCTGATTTTAGTGCGGCTAAAGACTCATCTATTCTAGGCAGCGGATATGCGTCTTTGTGGGTGATACGGTTGATTTGTCTACAGTCCACGCACATTCTCATGGTGCCGTCTTTCTTTTTCACCAGAACCAAGGGGGCTGCCCAGGGGCTACAGCTATCTTGAATGACCCCAGCTTCTTTCATCTCTCTTAGCATGCCCTTTGCGTTCTGATAATGTGCAGGGGGTACAGGCCTGTGTCTCTCTTTTATTGGTGGGTGGCTCCCTGTGGGGATGTGGTGTTCTATCCCTTTTACTCTGCCGAAGTCCAGCGGGTGCTTACTAAAGACTCTCTCGTACTCCTGTACCACCCGGTAGACTCCTTGTTTTTGGTGCAGGGGAGTGGAGTCAGCACCCACGTGGAGTTTCTGGCACCAGTCCTCCTTTTGTTTCTGGGAGCCATTACCCTCCGCCTGTGGAGATGGAGGCAAGGGTTCCACGGCCCTGATATCTTTGTGTTCGACGACAAACAGTTTGGCGAGTGTAGCGTACCTGGGTAAGTGTACTTCCCTCTCCCCAATGTTGAGAATGCGGACGGGCACCCTCCCATGACGGACATCAACCACCCCCCGGGCTGTCAAAATGGTGGGCCTGGTGTCTGAGTACACGGGTTCTACCATGGCTTGGTAGTCTCTACCTCTCAACCCGATTGCAGTCCGACACCAGGTCATCATTTCACTTTTGGGAGGCATGGAAATGGGGAATGGGTCACTCAGTCTTACGCTACCGATCTCACCACCAGACAGTTCTACCTGCTGCCGTCTCATCAGGGCTTTTATCTCCTTGTTGAGGACTCTCTGTTGGCTGGAACTAGCATTCACCGCCACCTGTTGTAAGATTACAATTACCTCTGAAAGACAATTTTCAATTACGTTAGTACCCACAGTTATTTTAGGGTGACTTTCACGACGGTCAATGTCCACAATAATCACTCCCTGTGCCGGTAGTTCAACTTTACCAATTTTAATGGTCATCTCCTTGAACCCCATCTGCGGCACGGGTAAGCCATTACTGGCGATGATGCTCAAGTTACTGTCTGGATACCGTGTGATATCAGCATCAGTCCAATACTGCTTAAAAAGTACATAAGGGATAGTGGTTACTTGTGACCCAGTATCCAGCAAGGCGCTCATGGGGATACCGTCCAGCACCACGGGTAAAACCGGGCGCCCCCCAACGTACTTATTTCGCCAATTGTAAGGGCCTGGTGATCTTATGCCTGAGGGTTGGCCCTCTGCCCCAGGTTGGACCCGTTTAAATTACAGTACCTGGAAATGTGTCCGGGCTGGTTGCATCGACGGCAAATGGGCTGTCCATCCTCTGCGTAGCGGTCTGTGGGCCTCCCTCGGAACGACGGGATCCTCCTCTGTCGACGCCACGGGACATCCTCCGGACTTGAAGCCAGCTCGATGGGTCTTGACGGGTCCACTTGCAACGCCTGGACGGTCCTGGTCAACGCCGCGACGCTCCTGGTCAGCTCCTGGACTTGGTGGTGCAGGTCTTTCGACGGGGCTTGGTTCAGGGCCTGTGCATCAGCCCCCACGGGATCCATAGAGGAGGGCGCCGCCTCCTGGTGGTTGGTGAGAGCAGGGCGCCGGGGGTTTATAGCGCCACTGGTTGCAGATTCACAGAGCACCCTTATGGCCCTGTCCTTAAATTGGGCAAAGGTCAGGTCGAGGTTCTGAAAGAACATGAGGCGCAGTTGGGCCCTGTGGGCGCTAGACAGCAGACCTTCTATGAATTGTTCTGTTAGCAGCTTATCCGTTTCCTGCACACTGCCAGGGTCAGTTTGTTGAATAGCCCTCAAGGCTTCCTGCAGATTTAGGGCATAGTCTCTGATGCTGTCCTGTGCCTGCTGCTTACATCCATAGAACCTCATTTTAATCTCAGCGGAGGTACGTGTGTCAAAGGTACCCCGCAGCCGGGCCAGAATACCCTTCACAGTCCTTTTCTCCTCAGTGGGCCATGATTTTACCTCCCTTTGGGCTGCGCCAGTTAACTGCCCTGTCAATATGCTGACCTTCTGCTCCTCTGTCAGGGGGTAAACTTGGAACAAACTGTACAGCCTTTCTTTAAAGTCAGTTAGGGCATGGGTCTCCCCTGAGTATTTGGGCAGCCAGGCCGCTCCAGGGATGTAGGGAAGGGAAAAGGGCATCACCGCTGTTGCAGCTGCGTTGGTGGTAGTGGGCGCCTCTGTGTCCGACATCTTCCTCCCCCCTAGTTAAGCGTGGCCTACCTTCCGACGATCCTCTTCTGTAGGCCGCGGCTCCGCTGCTGCTGCTATGGCCGAGGACCTGGCGTCGCGTCCTGATGACGTCAGCGTCGCTCTCTGTCCCTTCCAGGACCTTGCGCAGCGTCGGTGCGTGGGGCGCAGCTTCGGGTCTCGCGCGGTTTTGACGTCCACGCCCCTCTTCTTCCCGCGCGGCGTCCTGAAGATAGCGTCCGATGGCGGGAAACAGCTGCGGATGGCGGGAAGACGGCAGAAGATGGCGGGAAACGGTCCAAGATGGCGTCTGATGGCGGGAATCGGCTCCGGATGGCGGGAAACTTCGCCACAGGTAAGTTACAAAAGTCTTTTTCAGGCACGCAGTACCCGGTGGTTGCGGGCACGAGATCCTGCCGACTACGCCAAAGCTGACTCGCCCCCTGGGCCATGGGGCACTCGGATCCGGGCAATAGGGAACGATGGGAGTAGTAGTGGCAACCTGGTTCCGTGGCTCAGGGTGGTCAGGCCAGTGGTAGTCCGTTATGTGCTATTGATTATGTCTGACTACGCCACCCGTGGATTTGCGGTCATTAGGAACAGCCGCTGCAAGGCAGACCGCTGGGGCTGATGATGTATGCAGCTGGGATGGTGTGACTCCCCACAGGAAGAGTGCGGCCCCAGGGCAGTGTAGTGGATGTTGGGAGTGATGGTAGTGAGAGTCCCAGTGCTGATAGTGCTGGAGGAGCAAGGAGCACGCAGACAACAGGTTGCAGTCCAGGGTCTTTACTAGAACAGGTAAATTGACCCACAAACAGTCCCAGCTAGGAGGGGACCTGGATGTCTGAGAGCAACGGGGAAATTGGCCCTGGTCAGGGTGAGGGTGTAGGCCTACCGTGCTTTCTGTGCTCCTTCTGGCTATCTCCTCATTATAGGGTAACAGCCCACGTTTCCGAGCTTTCCGTGTATTCTCGCCTGTATGGCCTGCGACGTGGGTTCCTTTCTGCTCCCAGCCTTGTACGGCTTTGCTGGTCCCTTCTGTTGTGGCAGGGCCTCCAGGCTTCTTAGGCCAAGGAATTTACAGTCCCCTGCGAACTGGTTATCTGCTGGGGGATGTAGAATCCTCCCAGCCTCAGACACCAAAGTCTGGTAAAGTCAGTCTCTTATCTGCCAAGACAGGCTTGCTTCGCCTCTTGTCTCTGGCTTGTGGCTCTCCTCCTGCCACACTTCCTCTTAGGTGCAGTGCAACTGTCTGTCCCTGCTCTGCTCTGGGACAAGTCTCAGTGCTGAGACAGGCCATCAAGTTCTCTCTAACCCTGCCCCCAGCACCAGCTTTTATAGGGGCAGCCTGCTCCCCCCACTGGCCTGAGACAGGAGGCATTGCATGCTATTGTTCCCCTGACTAGAGAACCTCCCCCTTGCTCTCAGACACAGCTTTAATACATTTTGTGGCATCCAGGCCAGGGTGACACACTATACAGTTATAAGGTATGCAATAAGTCCAACGGCTGAACAATTTTAGGAAAAGCGCCACTAAGAATTTAAAGACACATAGAGCAGGGCCACAGTAACGACAAATTCCCATTAGAAAGGAGAGAGTCGGCTATACAGTTATAGGGTATGCAGTGATTCCAATGGCTGAACAATTTTAAGAATAACGCCACTAAGAATTTAAAGACACATAGAGCAAGGCCAGAGTAACGACAAATTCCCATAAGAAAAGAGAGACTCTGCTATACAGCTATAGGGTATGCAGCGAGTCCAAAGGCTGACCAATTTTAGGAAAAACCCCACTAAGAATTGAAAGACACATGGAGCAGGGCCACAGTAACAAGTACGACATGTTCCCATTAGAAAGGAGAGGGTCTGCTATACAATTATAGGGTATGCAGCGAGTGCAAAGGCTGACCAATTTTAGGAAAAACCCCACTAAGAATTTAAAGACACACAGAGCAGGGCCACAGTAGCGAGGTACGACATGTTCCCATGAGAAAGGAGAGGGTCTGCTATACAGTTATAGGGTATGCAGTGAGTGCAACGGCTGAGCAATTTTAGAAAAAACCCCACTAAGAATTTAAAGACACATAGTGCAGGGCCACAGTAATGAAAAATTCCCATTAGAAAGGAGAGAGTCTGCTATACAGTTATAGGGTATGCAGTGATTCCAACGCCTGACCAATTTTAGGAAAAACCCCACTAAGAATTTAAAGACACACAGAGCTGGGCCACAGTAACAAGTACGACATGTTCCCATTAGAAAGAAGAGAGTCTGCTATACAGTTATAGTGTATGCAGTGAGTCCAACTGCTGACCAATTTTAGGAAAAACCCCACTAAGAATTTAAAGTCACATAGAGCAGGGCCACAGTAACAACAAATTCCCATAAGAAAGGAGAGAGTCTGCTCTACAGTTATAGGGTATGCAGTGAGTCCAAAGGCTGACTAATTTTAGGAAAAACCCCACTAAGCATTTAAAGACAATAGAGCAGGGCCACAGTAATGACAAATTCCCATTAGAAAGGAGAAAGTCTGCTATACAGTTATAGTTTATGCAGTGAGTCCAACGGCTGACCAATTTTAGTAAAAACCCCACTAAGGATTTAAGGACACACAGAGCAGGGCCACAATAACAAGTACGACATGTTCCCATTAGAAAGGAGAAAGTCTGCTATACAGTTATAGTTTATGCAGTGAGTCCAACGGCTGAACAATTTTAAGAAAAGCCCCACTAAGAATTTAAAGACACATAGAGCAGGACCACAGTAACGACAGATTCCCATTAGAAAGGAGAGAGTCTGCTATACAGTTATAGGGTATGCAGTTGTGACGCCTCGCCCTCCCTGAGCGATGGGGTTACTCGGAGCCGGGTCAATGTAGATGTTACCGGGATGCAGTCGTGGCCTGGACCCGTTCCGTACCCAGGACTGTCACATTAAAAATAATGGGCTTCTGGATGAGTGGTTGTTCGACTACGCCACCCGTGGTTTCTGGTGAAGGCCACCAGCGCTGCAACAATCCACTGAGGCTGGTGTTAGGGGCAGCTAGGATGGGACGGCTCACCACAGGTGGAGCAGGCCTCAGGGCAGTGTGCGGAGGAATGGTGGATGCAGTGCCGCGCAGGAATAAAGAAGCGGAGGCGGTGAATGAAGTCATCCGGGTCTTTACTCACTGTAGATGATCTTTCAGCCGCAAAGCTTCTCTCTGCTATATACGGCGTACTGTGGCCACCGGGAAGGGGGTTCAGCACTTCCCAGGTAAATCAGGAGCACCTGTCGAGACCCCGCTGGTGTGTGTTCCTCTCCTTGGTAAGTTCTCCCACTAAGTCTCCTCCTGACTGTGTGTGGTATGAATGTGGTGTAAAGCCGGGTCCCACTGGATAAACGCAGTACAAGAGATACAGGTGGCGACTCCGCTCCGTCCGTATCCCCCTGGGATCCACCAAGCCTCCGGGCTTTTCTGACTGAGACGTGAAGTGACAAAGTCAGATATCGGAGGCCGGTTACCCCTTTTGCAGCAGGAATCCCTCTGGCTAGGCCAGAGTAAAGAATACAGGTGGCGACTCCACTCCGTCAGTGTCCCCCTGGGATCCTTTTGCCTGTTGAGCCTATCTCCTCCGCTCCCCTCCTAGGCCTTCTTAGAACAGGACCTTGACCGGGTAGAGACAGTGGTTAACTCTGACCCGCTCCTCGTCTCAAGGCCAGAGTACGAGGACCGCGAACCTTCAGCCAGCTACAGACTCTTGCTGGACTCTGACAGAAGACCCTCAATCAAAGACCTTGAACTTAAGATGGCCATAGATTAAATATGAACCAATAAGTGCTTCCTAAAAGTGTGTCCTCCACCCTCACCCACTACATGGTTCCCCCTATCTTTGGTTCCCCCATCTCCTCTATCCCGTCCCGGGGCAGCACCCTGGTGCATTTAGGCCCCCTACAGGATAGGAGTGGTGTAGTGTTGAGTGGTGAAGTGTGGTCCTGAGTGATGCTCTATCCTTACCTGGAAGAGGAGATACCACACCTCAATCTGAGGTGCAGTACACCTGTGGCGACTGAACCCTCAGGGGCGCCACACAGTGAGTCCAACGGTTGACCAATTTTAGGAAAAACCCCACTAAGAATTTAAAAACACATAGAGCAGGGCCACAGTAACGACAAATTCCCGTAAGAAAGGAGAGAGTCTGCTATACAGTTATAGGGTATGCAGTGAGTCCAAAGGCTGACCAATTTTAGGAAACCCCCCACTAAGAATTTAAAGACACACAGAGCAGGGCCACAGTAACAAGTACGACATGTTCCCATTAGAAAGGAGAGGGTCTGCTATACAGTTATAGGGTATGCAGTGAGTGCAACGGCTGACCAATTTTAGGAAAAATCCCACTAAGAATTTAAAGACACATAGAGCAGGGCCACAGTAACGACAAATTCACATAAGAAAGGAGAGAGTCTGCTATACAGTTATAGGGAATGCAGTGAGTCCAAAGGCTTACCAATTTTAGGAAAAACTCCACTAAGAATTTAAAGACACATAGAGCAGGGCAACAGTAACGACAAATTCCCATTAGAAAGGAGAGAGTCTGCTATACAGTTATAGGGTATGCAGTGAGTCCAACGGCTGACCAATTTTAGGAAAAACCCCACTAAGAATTTAAAGACACATAGAACAGGGCCACAGTAACGACAAATTCCCATAAGAAAGGAGAAAGTCTGCTATACAGTTATAGGGTATGCAGTAAGTCCAAAGGCTGACCAATTTTAGGAAAAACCCCACTAAGAATTTAAAGACACATAGAGCAGGGCCACAGTAACGACAAATTCCCATTAGAAAGGAGAGAGTCTGCTATACAATTATAGTTTATGCAGTGAGTCCAACGGCTGACCAATTTTAGGAAACACCCCACTAAGGATTTAAAGACACACAGAGCAGGGCCACAGTAACAAGTACGACATGCTCCCCTTAGAAAGGAGAGGGTCTGCTATACAGTTATAGTTTATGCAGTGAGTCCAACGGCTGACCAATTTTAGGAAAAACCCCACTAAGAATTTAAAGACACACAGTGCAGGGCCACAATAACAAGTACGACATGTTCCCATTAGAAAGGAGAAAGACTGCAATACAGTTATAGGGGATGCAGTGAGTCCAACGGCTGAACAATTTTAAGAAAAGCCCCACTAAGAATTTAAAGACACATAGAGCAGGGCCACAGTAACGACAAATTCCCATAAGAAACGAGAGAGTCTGCTATACAGTTATAGGGTATGTTGTGAGTCCAACGGCTGACCAATTTTAGGAAAAACCCCACTAAGAATTTAAAGACACAAAGAGCAGGGCCACAGTAACGACAAATTCCCATAAGAAACGAGAGAGTCTGCTATACAGTTATAGGGTATGTTGTGAGTCCAACGGCTGACCAATTTTAGGAAAAACCCCACTAAGAATTTAAAGACACATAGAGAAGGGCCACAGTAATGAAAAATTCCCATAAGAAACGAGAGAGTCTGCTATACAGTTATAGAGTGTGCAGTGAGTCCAACGGCTGACCAATTTTAGGAAAAACTACACTAAGAATTTAAAGATACATAGAGCAGGGCCACAGTAACGACAAATTCCCTTTAGAAAGTAGAGAGTCTGCTATACAGTTATAGGGTATGCAGTAAGTCCAAAGGCTGACCAATTTTAGGGAAAACCCCACAAAGAATTTAAAGGCACATAGAGCAGGGCCACAGTAACGACAAATTCCCATAAGAAAGGAGAGAGTCTGCTATACAATTTTAGGGAATGTGTGGCACCCCTGAGGGTTCAGTCGCCACAGGGGTACTGCACCTCACCCAGAGGTGTGGTGTCTCCCTTCTCTCAGGTAAGGCGGGAGTATTGCACGGAACCCCAAACACCTGCATCCAACACTACACTGCTCCAGGCCGGCTGGAGGGGCAACATGCCGAGCGCAGCTGCTGAGCCCTGACCCCGGCTGGAGTGGGGGGAACCCAAAGGTAGGGGGAACCAGTAGTGGGTGTGGGTGGAGTAAGCAGTTTAGAGGAGCACTATAGAAGGAGGTATATAAAGGGAAGCCATCTTAGGGTGGCAGAACAGAACAGGAGGTCAGTTCTAGGGAGCAGTTCAGAAGAACAGCTCGGGACAGTTCAGAAGAACAGTCCGGGAGCAGAGTCTCATTAGGAGATCTGCTCCACAAGTAGGGCCAAGTCAGGAGGCCCAGGTGGGAAGCAGGGAGTAGGCTCCGTTCTACAGAAAGGATCCCAGGGGGTACGGCGCGTGCAGGACGGCACCCGTACGCTCCCCATCTGTCAGAAGACAGAGGGATCGTTGCAGCATTCTAATCCCCAGGAGGGTCAAGTAGGTCCCGGATCCGACGTACTGGAAGGACTTCAGAGCACCCGAGTGGGATTGAGAGTGGGCAGCGCAGAGCAGGAGGGAAAGAGACCAGAGTGAAGACGGTCAAAATAGGAACCCGAGAAGGTGGGGTTCTGCCAGGTATTCCCAAACTGCCTGAGGAAGGATTGAACCCCTGCCCGATGAACACAGCGCGACGTGGGAGGCCTTTACCTGCACCGTGCACCTGTGAAGTGCCTTAAGAATTGTGGGTAAAATCTTGGATGACTGCACTGCATTGCCTCCGTCCATTCTTTCAGTGGCACCATTGTTCCCCCTGCACTACAACACCCAGCCCAACTACCACTTCATTTTACACTGCCCTGAGGCCCACTCCACCTGTGGGGAGCCGTCTCATCACTTGCTGCCCTAACGTCTGCCTCAGAGGACTGTTGCAGCGCTGGTGATCCTCACCAGACACCACAGGTGGCATCACGAAACTTTCTAAAAATAACCCCTTTTTGCACTGACCGCCCTGGGTCACGGACCGGGCCAGCCACCGTGATATTCCCTGCCAACCGGCGTCCAGAGGTCCGGCTGCCGAGCACCCCACGGCCCTGGGAGCGCGTCATATGCAGTGAGTCCAAAGGCTGACCAATTTTAGGAAAAACTCCAATAAGAATTTAAAGACACATAGAGCAGGGCCACAGTAACGACAAATTCCCATTAGAAAGGAGAGGGTCTGCTATACAGTTATAGGGTATGCAGTGAGTCCAACGGCTGACCAATTTTAGGAAAAACCCCACTAAGAATTTAAAGACACATAAAACAAGGCCACAGTAACGACAAATTCCCATTAGAAAGGAGAGAGTCTGCTATACAGTTATAGGGTATGCAGTGAGTCCAACGGCTGACCAATTTTAGGAAAAACCCCACTAAGAATTTAAAGGCACATAGAGCAGGGCCACAGTAACAAGTACGACATGTTCCCATTAGAAAGAAGAGAGTCTGCTATACAGTTATAGGGTATGTAGTGAGTCCAACGGCTGAACAATTTTAGGAAAAGCCCCACTAAGAATTTAAAAACACATAGAACAGGGCCACAGTAACGACAAATTCCCATTTTTAGGAAAAAACCCACTAAGAATTTAACCCCTTAACCCCCGAGGGTGGTTTGCACGTTAATGACCAGGCCAATTTTTACAATTCTGACCACTGTCACTTTATGAGGTAATTACTCTGGAACGCTTCAACGGATCCCCCTGATTCTGAGATTGTTTTTTCGTGACATATTGTACTTCATGATTTTGGTAAAATTTCTTCGATATCACTTGCGTTTATTTGTGAAAAAAATGGAAATTTGGCAAAAATTTAGCAATTTTCAAAATTTGAATTTTTATGCCCTTAAATCAGAAAGATATGTCACACAAAATACTTAATAAATAACATTTCCCACATGTCTACTTTACATCAGCACAATTTTGTAGCCAAATTTTTTTTTTGTTATGGAGCTATAAGGGTTAAAAGTTGACCAGCGATTTCTCATTTTTCCAACAAAATTTACAAAACCATTTTTCTAGGGATCACATCACATTTGAAGTCACTTTGAGAGGTCTTTATAACAGAAAATACCCAAAAGTGACACCATTCTAAAAACTGCATCCCTCAAGGAGCTCAAAACCACATTCAAGAACTTTATTAACCCTTCAGGTGCTTCACAGGAATTTTTGGAATGTGGAAGAAAAAAATGAACATTTAACTTTTTTCACAAGAATGTTACTTTAGACCCAATTTTTTTTATTTTCACAGGGGTGACAAGAAAAAATGGACCCCAAAATTTGTTGTGCAATTTCCCTTGGGCATGCAGATACCCCATATGTGGGGAAAAAACACTGTTTGGGCGCACGGCAGGGCTCGGAAGGGAAGAAGCGCCATTTGACTTTTTGATTGTAAAATTTGCTTGAATAATTAGCGGACGCCATGTTGCGTTTGGAGAGCCCCTGATGTGCCTAAACATCGGAGCTCCCCCACAAGTGACCCCATTTTGGAAACTAGACCCCCCAAGGCACCTATCTAGATGCAGAGTGAGCACTTGGAACCCCCAGTTGCTTCACAAATTGATTCGTAAAAATGAAAAAGTGAAAAAAAAAACACTGTTTCATTTTTACGAATCAATTTGTGAAGCACCTGGGGGTTCCAAGTGCTCACTATGCATCTAGATAGGTGCCTTGGGGGGTCTAGTTTCCAAAATGGGGTCACTTGTGGGGGAGCTCCAATGTTTGGGCACACAGGGACTCTCCAAATGCAACATGGTGTCCGCTAACAAATTGAATGGAAAATCGGCTCAAATTGTTAGCGGACACCATGTTGCGTTTGGAGAGTCCCTGTGTGCCCAAACATTGGAGATCCCCAACAAGTGACCCCATTTTGGAAACTAGACCCCCCAAGGCACCTATCTAGATGCATAGTGAGCACTTGGAACCCCCAGGTGCTTCACAAATTGATTTGTAAAAATGAAAAAGTGAAAAAAAAAATCTGGTGACCCGGATGTTGTCATGACGACATCTGGTCTTCATGGCAACATCCTGGAAGCCACGGCAGACAGCGCAGGAAGCCGGAAGAGGAGATGAGTATCTGCGATCACCTCCCCTTACCACCGCAATGCAGCATCGCGGGGGTTAATGTGCTGGGAGCGGTGCGTGACCGCTCCCTGCACATAGTACCGGGTGTCAGCTGTGACAATCAGCTGACAACCGGTGGCGATCGCGCCCGCACAGCCTGTGTGCGGGTGCGATCGCCATGACGTACTAATACGGGTCTGGCTTTTAAGTTCCTGGGCACAGACGCGTATTAGTACGTCTAATGTTTTTAAGGGGTTAAAGACACATAGAGCAGGGCCAAAGTAACAAGGTACGACATGTTCCCATTAGAAAGGAGAGAGTCTGCTATACAGTTATAGGGTATGCAGTGAGTCCAACGGCTGACCAATTTTAGGAAAAACCCCACTAAGAATTTAAAGACACATAAAGCACGGCCACAGTAACGACAAATTCCCATAAGAAAGGAGAGAGTCTGCTATACAGTTATAGGGTATGCAGTGAGTCCAAAGGCTGCCCAATTTTAGGAAAACCCCCAATAAGAATTTAAAGACACATAGAGCAGGGCCACAGTAACGACAAATTCCCATTAGAAAGGAGAGAGTTTTCTATACAGTTATAGGGTATGCAGTGAGTCCAAAGGCTGACCAATTTTAGGAAAAAACCCATTAAGAATTTAAATACACATAGAGCAGGGCCACAGTAATGACAAATTCCCATTAGAAAGGAGAGAGTCTGCTATACAGTTATAGAGTATGCAGTGAGTCCAAAGGCTGACCAATTTTATAAAAAACCCCACTAAGAATTTAAAGACACACAGAGCAGGGCCAAAATAACAAATACAACATGTTCCCATTAGAAAGGAGAGGGTCTGCTATACAGTTATAAGGTATGCAGTGAGTCCAACAGCTGACCAATTTTAGGAAAAACCCCACTAACAATTTAAAGACACATAGAGCAGGGCCACAGTAACGACAAATTCCCATTAGAAAGGAGAGAGTCTACCATAGTGTTGGCCTATGCAGTGAATGCAAGGGCTGCAAAAAATTTGGAGGCACTTCAATGCCCCTTGGAAGACACGTGGAGGAGGGCCTCATAAAGAAATGTTCCCATTAGAAAGAAGCTGGCCTCCTATACTTGTAATGCCCATGCACTAAGTGTATGGGCTGACAAACATTTACCCCTGGGGGGTATACATGAAGATACTGTATAAAAATTTTTTTTATACGGGCTTCATAAACACCCTTTAAAAAAATTATGTAGGTGTTACATCACGACCATGGTCACCCTGGTGATATGGTGGTGGAGGATGAGCAGAAGGAGGAGGACATGAGCAAATAGCCAAAATCAGGAAGCGTATACCCATGTGTGGGTGTGAAGAGGTGCATGGGAATACACCTCCCAAAAAAATACACTGTATTTGAGTTTATGTTACGCTGCTATCATTCGGTGGTGTTGAGAAGTCTGGCCCAATCCAGCCCTTCTTCATTTTTATAAGAGTCAGCCTGTCAGCATTTTCAGTTGACAGACGGATGCGTTTATCAGTTCTAATTTCACCAGCGGCACTAAAAACCCGCTCTGATAAAACGCTGGCGGCAGGGCAGGCCAGGGCCTCCAAGGCATAGAGAGCCAGTTCATTCCACGTATCCAGCTTGGATACCCAATAATTCTAAGGCACAGAGGAATTACTCAGGACGTTGGTACGGTCGCCAAGGTACTCCCTCAGCATCTTCCAAAACTTTGCACTCCTTGTGAGAGTGTGGCGCCCTGCTACGCACAGGTGCCACAGAACCCAGAAGGGTGCATGGATGGACTTTTCCACAAGAGGCCCTCACACATTCACACACCTCCACTCTACCACCTCAGACCACCAGAGGGAGCTCTGATAGGGATATATATATATATATATGGAGGGTGGAGCCAGGCAGCTCAGTTTAGTTAGTGAGTTGTTGGAGAGCGTGCTGACGCTGAGAGCAGCGAAGACGCAGCTCGTCTGCTGCTGCCGTAGTGAGGGCCCCTAGAGTGGCCGACGGCAAAGAGGAAAGGAGAGAGGAGTTGAGGGTTCAGCGGAGTGTACCAGGCTCACCCCAAACTATACACCGGACACAGGTTTGGCCTACAGGGTCCCTTTATACCCAGTAGGGACCACCGGACACCTGGAGGACTACAAGTCGCAGGTCGACCAATGCTGACTACAGTACCAGGGCTAGGAGTCACGGAGGCCCCAGCGTCCAGGGAGAGTGATCTCCAAGAGAAGGCCCTACCACCAGGTCAGCAGGTGCAAGAGAGAGAGACAGTAATTAAGCCAGGCCTAGCTCCAGGCAGGTCAGAAGCTTAGCAAGTGGAAGCAACGGATCAGGAGGCCCTATACCCGCTCACTGAGTCCAGAAGTGCACCCTGCCTACTGAGTACCCTGGACCATACCTGCATCTACACCAGTAAAGGTACCGAAGCGAATCCCCGTGTGAGTGTCCGTAATTTCTTCCTGAACCGTCCTGGCCATCTCTCCCCTGTACCACCATCCATTACCCCACGGTGCCCTGAGGCCCGCTCCACCTGTGGGGAGCCGTTCCATAATAAGCTGCCCTAACATCTGCCTCAGAGGACTGCTCTGCAGCGGCGGCTCCCTTTAGCCGCATTCCACAGGTGGCGTCACGAACACTTTACAAATCCCCTATAAATAATCCCCCTTTTTGGTGACTGCCCTGGGCCACGGACCGGGCCAGCCACCATGATATCCCTCACCGGCATCCATAGGCCCGGCTGCCGAGTACCCCACGGCTCTGGGGGCGAGTCATCCATATGGCGTCACGAACAGGATTGCGTGCCCGTTGCCACCGGGTACTGTGCACCTTAAAAGACTGTAACACTTACTGTGGTGAAGAATTCCCGCCATTCCCGAGGTTTCCCGCCATTATCCGCCATTTTCCTGTCGCCGCGCGGGAAGAAGAGGGGCATAACCGCGTGAATTGGAGAGGCGTAACTGCTGGAAGCGCGCAAAACCCAGGACATGCCCCGCCCCTGACGTCGAACCAGGAAGCGTCAGGTCCTGGAAGGAGTCCAGAGGACGCTCTGACGTCAAACGCAAGCGGCTCAAGGTCCTGGAAGAAGACCGTCGCACGCGGAGCTGCGGCCTACCTGATAAAAAGTGAAGAAGGTAGGCTCCGGTTTATTAGGGGGGTGCAACCATGGCTGACGACCAGCAAGCCGCCGGAGCACCAGTTAACGCTCCTGATGCCCAACTTGCGCCCGGCGCTGCACAGGCCGGAGCGGCCGCTCCACCAGCAGGGGTCGTGACCCCGTTGATACCCATGGCCCTGCCCTATTTCCCTGGAGTGAAATGGCTTCCCCAGTATGATGGCAAACCAGACACCCTGTCTGGATTCAAGAGAAAAATATGCGGTGTACTGGACATGTATTCTATGACTGGTAAGCAGAGAGACGCTGTTGTGCTGGGACAATTGAGTGGTGCCGCAGAGCGGGAAGTTGAAACCTGGCCAGCCGCCGGCCAGGAATCAGTATCCATCATCTTTAAGAGACTGCAAACTGTGTTTGAAAACCGCACTGAGACGGATCTCCGGATGAGGTTCTACCACTGTGTCCAGCAACCTGAGGACAGTATCCGGGACTATGCCTGGCGCTTACAGGAAGCCTTGCGGGCCCTGAAACAGGTTAGTCCAGCCAGCATGCAAGATGAAAATAAAATGCTGACGGAACAGTTGAGGTCCCAGGAGGAGAGCAGAACTGTACGGTGGTAGGCTTTAGATCATCCAGACGCCACCTTTGACACCCTGAAGGACATGGCTATTAAGGGTCTACAGCCCCTGGAAACATCAGGGACTGCTATCCAGTGCTACCAGGGTGGGGCCACCACAGTGCCCGCAGCACCCACTGCTCCTTCATTAACGGCTGAAACAAAAATGCAAACAGTGCCCCCCTAGCGAGCTGGACAGCCTGCGCTATGAAGTGCGTCAGCTAAGTAAAACCCTGGCCACTGTCCTGAGCACCCTGCAGCTACAGACGGAGCCTGAGCCGGAAGGACGGATCCTACTCGCCGACAGTCCTGAGGATGTCCCCTGGATGAGGAGAAGAAGGAGGACAGCGCCACCCCATAGGAGGACAACGCCACCCCGGAGGAGGAAAACCCCACGCCGTGGGGGGACCAACGACCAACGTCGCCCTCCAGGAGACTTCATCTGCTACCGCTGCCACAAGGCAGGCCATACAGCGTGGAACTGTCCTTTAAACGAGCAAACCCTGGGGCAGAGGGCCGACACCCAGGAGTAAATCCACCAGGCCCATCAAGCTGGTACCACCGGTTCGTAGGAGGAAGGCCTTTCCTGTCCATCGTCCTGGACAGCATAGCTACACCTGCGTTACTGGACACCGGCTCGCAGGTAACCATCATACCTGATGTCCTCTACAAAAGGTACTGGTCCGTAGATGAACTCCAGCCGCCAGCCCCGAACCAATAGGCGGATTATAATGAGGGCAATCTGGGCTACCGCCCGGGGCCTGGGGCCTCCAGGGGGCCTGGGGCTCCGTATTGTCTATGGCCAGATTGCCCTCATTATACGGATGCTGCTTCTTCTCCGGCCGGTCCAACACTGCAGCTGTTAACTTCCCTGTGCTGGCCTGGCCGCGTCACTGCTAGGAGACACGGCCCTGTGCGCGGCCGTGTCTCCTTGCTATGACATCACGCAGTGCGCGCCCGGCCTGCAGTGCAGCACCGGAAAGGAGCAGGAGGACTGGAGCCGAGCCGGGGGTTGGTGAGTCTGTGTGTGTCTGTGTCTGTGTGTGAGAGTGTGTGAGAGAGTGTGTGTGTGAGAGAGTGTGTGTGTGTGAGAGAGTGTGTGTGTGTGAGAGAGTGTGTGTGTGAGAGAGTGTGTATGTGAGAGAGTGTGTATGTGAGAGAGTGTGTATGTGTGAGAGTGAGTGTGTGTATGTGTGATTGAGTGAGTGTGTATGTGTGTACAGGTAGATATCATTGTGTGATTCTGTTTATATGTATTTTTGTGTTTCAAATGTGTTTATGCGTGTATGTATATGTCTGTATATGTTTGTGTGTGCGTGACTGCGTGCGGCCTCCCGCTGTCTCTGGGGGGTGCGCCGTGCGGCCTCCCACTGTGTATAGATGGCGCCGTGCGGCCTCCTGCTGTGTATAGATGGCTATGTGCAGCCTCGTGCTGTGTATAGATGGCTACGTGCGGCCTCCTGCTGTGTATAGATGGCTATGTGCGGCCTCCCGATGTGTATAGATGGCTACATGTGGCCTCCTGCTGTGTGTAGATGGCGCTGTGTGGCCTCCTGCTGTGTATAGTTGGCTACGTGCGGCCTCCCTCTGTGTATAGATGGCTACATGTGGCCTCCTGCTGTGTGCAGATGGCGCCGTGCGGCCTCCCGCTGTGTATAGATGGCTACGTGCGGTCTCCCGCTGTGTATAGATGGCTATGTGCGGCCTCCTGCTGTGTATAGATGGCAACGTGTGGCCTCCCGCTGTGTATAGATGGCTACGTGCGGCCTCCCGCTTTGTATAGATGGCTACGTGCGGCCTCCCGCTGTGTATAGATGGCTAAGTGCGGCCTCCTGCTGTGTATAGATGGCTACGTGCGGCCTCCCGCTGTGTATAGATGGCTACGTGCAGCCTCCCGCTGTGTATAGATGGCGCCGTGCGGCCTCCCGCTGTGTATAGATGGCTACGTGCAGCTACCTTTATGTATAGATGACTACCTGTGGCCTCCTGCTGTGTGTAGATGGCGCCGTGTGGCCTCCCGCTGTGTATAGATGGCTACGTGCGGCCTCCCGCTGTATATAGATGGCTACGTGCGGCCTCCCGCTGTGTATAGATGGCGCCGTGCGGCCTCTCGCTGTATATAGATGGCTAAGTGCGGCCTCCTGCTGTGTATAGATGGCTACGTGCGGCCTCCTGCTGTTTATAGATGGCTACGTGTGGCCTCCTGCTGTGTATAGATGGCTACGTGCGGCCTACTGCTGTGTATAGATGGCTACATGCGGTATCCTGCTGTGTATAGATGGCTACGTGCGGCCTCCTGCTGTGTATAGATGGCTACGTGCGGCCTCCCGCTGTGTATAGATGGCTACGTGCGGCCTCCCGCTGTATATAGATGGCTACGTGCGGCCTCCCGCTGTGTGTAGATGGCGCCGTGCGGCCTCTCGCTGTATATAGATGGCTACGTGCGGCCTCCTGCTGTGTATAGATGGCTACGTGTGGCCTCCTGCTGTGTATAGATGGCTACGTGCGGCCTCCAGCTGTGTATAGATGGCTAGGTGCTGTCTCCTGCTGTGTATAGATGGCTACGTGAGGCCTCCTGCTGTGTATAGATGGCTACGTGCGGCCTCCTGCTGTGTATAGATGGCTACGTGTGGCCTCCCGCTGTGTATAGATGGCTACTTGCGGCCTCCCGTTGTGTATAGATGGCTACGTGCGGCCTCCTGCTGTGTATAGATGGCTACGTGCGGCCTCTCGCTGTGTATAGATGGCTACGTGCAGCCTCCCGCTGTGTATAGATGGCACCGTGCGGCCTCCCGCTGTGTATAGATGGCTACGTGCGGCTACCTTTATGTATAGATGGCTACATGTGGCCTCCTGCTGTGTGTAGATGGCGCCGTGCGGCCTCCCGCTGTATATAGATGGCTACGTGCGGCTTTCCTCTGTGTATTGATGGCGCCGTGCGGCCTCCCGCTGTATATAGATGGCTACGTGCGGCCTCCCGCTGTATATAGATGGCTACGTGCGGCCTCCTGCTGTGTATAGATGGCGCCGTGCGGCCTCTCGCTGTATATAGATGGCTACGTGCGGCCTCCTGCTGTTTATAGATGGCTACGTGTGGCCTCCTGCTGTGTATAGATGGCTACGTGCGGCCTGCTGCTGTGTATAGATGGCTACATGCGGTCTCCTGCTGTGTATAGATGGCTATGTGCGGCCTCCTTCTGTGTATAGATGGCTACGTGCGGCCTCCTGCTGTGTATAGATGGCTACGTGTGGCCTCCTGCTGTGTATAGATGGCTACGTGTGGCCTCCCGCTGTGTATAGATGGCTACGTGCGGCCTCCCGCTGTGTATAGATGGCTAAGTGCGGCCTCCTGCTGTGTATAGATGGCTACGTGCGGCCTCCCGCTGTGTATAGATGGCTACGTGCAGCCTCCCGCTGTGTATAGATGGCGCCGTGCGGCCTCCCGCTGTGTACAGATGGCTACGTGCGGCTTCCTTTATGTATAGATGGCTACATGTGGCCTCCTGCTGTGTGTAGATGGCGCCGTGTGGCCTCCCGCTGTGTAAAGATGGCTACGTGCGGCCTCCCGCTGTATATAGATGGCTACGTGCGGCCTCCCGCTGTGTATAGATGGCGCCGTGCGGCCTATCGCTGTATATAGATGGCTACGTGCGGCCTCCTGCTGTGTATAGATGGCTACGTGTGGCCTCCTGCTGTGTATAGATGGATACATGCGGCCTCCTGCTGTGTATAGATGGCTACGTGCGGTCTCCTGCTGTGTATAGATGGCTACGTGCGGCCTTCTGCTGTGTATAGATGGCTACGTGCGGCCTCCTGTTGTGTATAGATGGCTACGTTTGGCCTCCCGCTGTGTATAGATGGCTACATGCGGCCTCCCGTTGTGTATAGATGGCTAAGTGCGGCCTCCTGCTGTGTATAGATGGCTACGTGCGGCCTCCCGCTGTGTATAGATGGCTACGTGCAGCCTCCCGCTGTGTATAGATGGCGCCGTGTGGCCTCCCGCTGTGTATAGATGGCTACGTGCGGCTACCTTTATGTATAGATGGCTACATGTGGCCTCCTGCTGTGTGTAGATAGCGACGTGCGGCCTCCCGCTGTATATAGATGGCTACGTGCGGCCATCCGCTGTGTATTGAGGGCGCCGTGTGGCCTCCCGCTGTGTATAGATGGCTACGTGCGGCCTCCCGCTGTATATAGATGGCTACGTGCGGCCTCCCGCTGTGTATAGATGGCGCCGTGCGGCCTCTCGTTGTATATAGATGGCTACGTGCGGGCTCCTGCTGTGTATAGATGGCTATGTGCGGCCTCCTGCTGTGTATAGATGGCTACGTGCGGCCTCCTGCTGTGTATAGATGGCTACGTGCGGTCTCCTGCTGTGTATAGATGGCTACATGCGGCCTCCTGCTGTGTATAGATGGCTACGTGCGGCCTCCTGCTGTGTATAGATGGCTACGTGTGGCCTCCCGCTGTGTATAGATGGCTACGTGCGGCCTCCCGCTGTGTATAGATGGCTACGTGCGGCCTCCCGCTGTGTATAGATGGCTACGTGCGGCCTCCCGCTGTGTATAGATGGCTACGTGCAGCCTCCCACTGTGTATAGATGGCGCCGTGCGGCCTCCTGCTGTGTATAGATGGCTATGTGCGGCCTCGTGCTGTGTATAGATGGCTACGTGCGGCCTCCTGCTGTGTATAGATGGCTATGTGTGGCCTCCCGATGTGTATAGATGGCTACATGTGGCCTCCTGCTGTGTGTAGATGGCGCTGTGCGACCTCCTGCTGTGTATAGTTGGCTACGTGCGGCCTCCCTCTGTGTATAGATGGCTACATGTGGCCTCCTGCTGTGTGCAGATGGCGCCGTGCGGCCTCCCGCTGTGTATAGATGGCTACGTGCGGTCTCCCGCTGTGTATAGATGGCTATGTGCGGCCTCATGCTGTGTATAGATGGCAACGTGTGGCCTCCCGCTGTGTATAGATGGTTACGTGCGGCCTCCCGCTGTGTATAGATGGCTACGTGCGGCCTCCCGCTGTGTATAGATGGCTAAGTGCGGCCTCCTGCTGTGTATAGATGGCTACGTGCGGCCTCCCGCTGTGTATAGATGGCTACGTTCAGCCTCCCGCTGTGTATAGATGGCGCCGTGCGGCCTCCCGCTGTGTATAGATGGCTACGTGCGGCTACCTTTATGTATAGATGGCTACCTGTGGCCTCCTGCTGTGTCTAGATGGCGCCGTGTGGCCTCCCGCTGTGTATAGATGGCTACGTGCGGCCTCCCGCTGTATATAGATGGCTACGTGCGGCCTCCCGCTGTGTATAGATGGCGCCGTGCGGCCTCTCGCTGTATATAGATGGCTAAGTGCGGCCTCCTGCTGTGTATAGATGGCTACGTGCGGCCTCCTGCTGTTTATAGATGGCTACGTGTGGCCTCCTGCTGTGTATAGATGGCTACGTGCGGCCTACTGCTGTGTATAGATGGCTACATGCGGTCTCCTGCTGTGTATAGATGGCTACGTGCGGCCTCCTGCTGTGTATAGATGGCTACGTGCGGCCTCCCGCTGTGTATAGATGGCTACGTGCGGCCTCCCGCTGTATATAGATGGCTACGTGCGGCCTCCCGCTGTGTGTAGATGGCGCCGTGCGGCCTCTCGCTGTATATAGATGGCTACGTGCGGCCTCCTGCTGTGTATAGATGGCTACGTGTGGCCTCCTGCTGTGTATAGATGGCTACGTGCGGCCTCCAGCTGTGTATAGATGGCTAGGTGCGGTCTCCTGCTGTGTATAGATGGCTACGTGAGGCCTCCTGCTGTGTATAGATGGCTACGTGCGGCCTCCTGCTGTGTATAGATGGCTACGTGTGGCCTCCCGCTGTGTATAGATGGCTACGTGCGGCCTCCCGTTGTGTATAGATGGCTACGTGCGGCCTCCTGCTGTGTATAGATGGCTACGTGCGGCCTCCCGCTGTGCATAGATGGCTACGTGCAGCCTCCCGCTGTGTATAGATGGCACCGTGCGGCCTCCTGCTGTGTATAGATGGCTACGTGCGGCTACCTTTATGTATAGATGGCTACATGTGGCCTCCTGCTGTGTGTAGATGGCGCCGTGCGGCCTCCCGCTGTATATAGATGGCTACGTGCGGCTTTCCGCTGTGTATTGATGGCGCCGTGCGGCCTCCCGCTGTACATAGATGGCTACGTGCGGCCTCCCGCTGTATATAGATGGCTACGTGCGGCCTCATGCTGTGTATAGATGGCGCCGTGCGGCCTCTCGCTGTATATAGATGGCTACGTGCGGCCTCCTGTTGTTTATAGATGGCTACGTGTGGCCTCCTGCTGTGTATAGATGGCTACGTGCGGCCTGCTGCTGTGTATAGATGGCTACATGCGGTCTCCTGCTGTGTATAGATGGCTAGGTGCGGCCTCCTTCTGTGTATAGATGGCTACGTGCGGCCTCCTGCTGTGTATAGATGGCTACGTGTGGCCTCCTGCTGTGTATAGATGGCTACGTGTGGCCTCCCGCTGTGTATAGATGGCTACGTGCGGCCTCCCGCTGTGTATAGATGGCTAAGTGCGGCCTCCTGCTGTGTATAGATGGCTACGTGCGGCCTCCCGCTGTGTATAGATGGCTACGTGCAGCCTCCCGCTGTGTATAGATGGCGCCGTGCGGCCTCCCGCTGTGTATAGATGGCTACGTGCGGCTTCCTTTATGTATAGATGGCTACATGTGGCCTCCTGCTGTGTGTAGATGGCGCCGTGTGGCCTCCCGCTGTGTATAGATGGCTACGTGCGGCCTCCCGCTGTATATAGATGGCTACGTGCAGCCTCCCGCTGTGTATAGATGGCGCCGTGCTGCCTCTCGCTGTATATAGATGGCTACGTGCGGCCTCCTGCTGTGTATAGATGGCTACGTGTGCCCTCCTGCTGTGTATAGATGGATACGTGCAGCCTCCTGCTGTGTATAGATGGCTACGTGCGGTCTCCTGCTGTGTATAGATGGCTACGTGCGGCCTCCTGCTGTGTATAGATGGCTACGTGCGGCCTCCTGTTGTGTATAGATGGCTACGTGTGGCCTCCCGCTGTGTATAGATGGCTACATGCGGCCTCCCGTTGTGTATAGATGGCTAAGTGCGGCCTCCCGCTGTGTATAGATGGCTACGTGCGGCCTCCCGCTGTGTATAGATGGCTACGTGCAGCCTCCCGCTGTGTATAGATGGCGCCGTGCGGCCTCCCGCTGTGTATAGATGGCTACGTGCGGCTACCTTTATGTATAGATGGCTACATGTGGCCTCTTGCTGTGTGTAGATAGCGACGTGCGGCCTCCCGCTGTGTATAGATGGCTACGTGCGGCCATCCGCTGTGTATTGAGGGCGCCGTGCGGCCTCCCGCTGTGTAGAGATGGCTACGTGCGGCCTCCCGCTGTATATAGATGGCTACGTGCGGCCTCCCGCTGTGTATAGATGGCGCCGTGCGGCCTCTCGTTGTATATAGATGGCTACGTGCGGGCTCCTGCTGTGTATAGATGGCTACGTGCGGCCTCCTGCTGTGTATAGATGGCTACGTGCGGCCTCCTGCTGTGTATAGATGGCTACGTGCGGTCTCCTGCTGTGTATAGATGGCTACGTGCGGCCTCCTTCTGTGTATAGATGGCTACGTGCGGCCTCCTGCTGTGTATAGATGGCTACGTGTGGCCTCCTGCTGTGTATAGATGGCTATGTGTGGCCTCCCGCTGTGTATAGATGGCTACGTGCGGCCTCCCGCTGTGTATAGATGGCGACGTGCGGCCTCTCGCTGTATATAGATGGCTAAGTGCGGCCTCCTGCTGTGTATAGATGGCTACGTGCGGCCTCCTGCTGTTTATAGATGGCTACGTGTGGCCTCCTGCTGTGTATAGATGGCTACGTGCGGCCTACTGCTGTGTATAGATGGCTACATGCGGTCTCCTGCTGTGTATAGATGGCTACGTGCGGCCTCCTGCTGTGTATAGATGGCTACGTGCGGCCTCCCGCTGTGTATAGATGGCTACGTGCGGCCTCCCGCTGTATATAGATGGCTACGTGCGGCCTCCCGCTGTGTGTAGATGGCGCCGTGCGGCCTCTCGCTGTATATAGATGGCTACGTGCGGCCTCCTGCTGTGTATAGATGGCTACGTGTGGCCTCCTGCTGTGTATAGATGGCTACGTGCGGCCTCCAGCTGTGTATAGATGGCTAGGTGCGGTCTCCTGCTGTGTATAGATGGCTACGTGAGGCCTCCTGCTGTGTATAGATGGCTACGTGCGGCCTCCTGCTGTGTATAGATGGCTACGTGTGGCCTCCCGCTGTGTATAGATGGCTACGTGCGGCCTCCCGTTGTGTATAGATGGCTACGTGCGGCCTCCTGCTGTGTATAGATGGCTACGTGCGGCCTCCCGCTGTGCATAGATGGCTACGTGCAGCCTCCCGCTGTGTATAGATGGCACCGTGCGGCCTCCTGCTGTGTATAGATGGCTACGTGCGGCTACCTTTATGTATAGATGGCTACATGTGGCCTCCTGCTGTGTGTAGATGGCGCCGTGCGGCCTCCCGCTGTATATAGATGGCTACGTGCGGCTTTCCGCTGTGTATTGATGGCGCCGTGCGGCCTCCCGCTGTATATAGATGGCTACGTGCGGCCTCCCGCTGTATATAGATGGCAACGTGCGGCCTCATGCTGTGTATAGATGGCGCCGTGCGGCCTCTCGCTGTATATAGATGGCTATGTGCGGCCTCCTGCTGTTTATAGATGGCTACGTGTGGCCTCCTGCTGTGTATAGATGGCTACGTGCGGCCTGCTGCTGTGTATAGATGGCTACATGCGGTCTCCTGCTGTGTATAGATGGCTAGGTGCGGCCTCCTTCTGTGTATAGATGGCTACGTGCGGCCTCCTGCTGTGTATAGATGGCTACGTGTGGCCTCCTGCTGTGTATAGATGGCTACGTGTGGCCTCCCGCTGTGTATAGATGGCTACGTGCGGCCTCCCGCTGTGTATAGATGGCTAAGTGCGGCCTCCTGCTGTGTATAGATGGCTACGTGCGGCCTCCCGCTGTGTATAGATGGCTACGTGCAGCCTCCCGCTGTGTATAGATGGCGCCGTGCGGCCTCCCGCTGTGTATAGATGGCTACGTGCGGCTTCCTTTATGTATAGATGGCTACATGTGGCCTCCTGCTGTGTGTAGATGGCGCCGTGTGGCCTCCCGCTGTGTATAGATGGCTACGTGCGGCCTCCCGCTGTATATAGATGGCTACGTGCAGCCTCCCGCTGTGTATAGATGGCGCCGTGCTGCCTCTCGCTGTATATAGATGGCTACGTGCGGCCTCCTGCTGTGTATAGATGGCTACGTGTGGCCTCCTGCTGTGTATAGATGGATACGTGCGGCCTCCTGCTGTGTATAGATGGCTACGTGCGGTCTCCTGCTGTGTATAGATGGCTACGTGCGGCCTCCTGCTGTGTATAGATGGCTACGTGCGGCCTCCTGTTGTGTATAGATGGCTACGTGTGGCCTCCCGCTGTGTATAGATGGCTACATGCGGCCTCCCGTTGTGTATAGATGGCTAAGTGCGGCCTCCCGCTGTGTATAGATGGCTACGTGCGGCCTCCCGCTGTGTATAGATGGCTACGTGCGGCCTCCCGCTGTGTATAGATGGCTACGTGCGGCTACCTTTATGTATAGATGGCTACATGTGGCCTCTTGCTGTGTGTAGATAGCGACGTGCGGCCTCCCGCTGTGTATAGATGGCTACGTGCGGCCATCCGCTGTGTATTGAGGGCGCCGTGCGGCCTCCCGCTGTGTAGAGATGGCTACGTGCGGCCTCCCGCTGTATATAGATGGCTACGTGCGGCCTCCCGCTGTGTATAGATGGCGCCGTGCGGCCTCTCGTTGTATATAGATGGCTACGTGCGGGCTCCTGCTGTGTATAGATGGCTACGTGCGGCCTCCTGCTGTGTATAGATGGCTACGTGCGGCCTCCTGCTGTGTATAGATGGCTACGTGCGGTCTCCTGCTGTGTATAGATGGCTACGTGCGGCCTCCTTCTGTGTATAGATGGCTACGTGCGGCCTCCTGCTGTGTATAGATGGCTACGTGTGGCCTCCTGCTGTGTATAGATGGCTACGTGTGGCCTCCCGCTGTGTATAGATGGCTACGTGCGGCCTCCCGCTGTGTATAGATGGCTAAGTGCGGCCTCCTGCTGTGTATAGATGGCTACGTGCGGCTTCCTTTATGTATAGATGGCTACATGTGGCCTCCTGCTGTGTGTATATGGCGCCGTGTGGCCTCCCGCTGTGTAAAGATGGCTACGTGCGGCCTCCCGCTGTATATAGATGGCTACGTGCGGCCTCCCGCTGTGTATAGATGGCGCCGTGCGGCCTCCCGCTGTGTATAGATGGCGCCGTGCGGCCTCCTGCTGTGTATAGATGGCTATGTGCGGCCTCGTGCTGTGTATAGATGGCTACGTGCGGCCTCCTGCTGTGTATAGATGGCTATGTGTGGCCTCCCGATGTGTATAGATGGCTACATGTGGCCTCCTGCTGTGTGTAGATGGCGCTGTGCGACCTCCTGCTCTGTATAGTTGGCTACGTGCGGCCTCCCTCTGTGTATAGATGGCTACATGTGGCCTCCTGCTGTGTGCAGATGGCGGCGTGCGGCCTCCCGCTGTGTATAGATGGCTACGTGCGGTCTCCCGCTGTGTATAGATGGCTATGTGCGGCCTCCTGCTGTGTATAGATGGCAACGTGTGGCCTCCCGCTGTGTATAGATGGCTACGTGCGGCCTCCCGCTGTGTATAGATGGCTACGTGCGGCCTCCCGCTGTGTATAGATGGCTAAGTGCGGCCTCCTGCTGTGTATAGATGGCTACGTGCGGCCTCCCGCTGTGTATAGATGGCTAAGTGCGGCCTCCTGCTGTGTATAGATGGCTACGTGCGGCCTCCCGCTGTGTATAGATGGCTACGTTCAGCCTCCCGCTGTGTATAGATGGCGCCGTGCGGCCTCCTGCTGTGTATAGATGGCTACGTGCGGCTACCTTTATGTATATATGGCTACCTGTGGCCTCCTGCTGTGTGTAGATGGCGCCGTGTGGCCTCCCGCTGTGTATAGATGGCTACGTGCGGCCTCCCGCTGTATATAGATGGCTACGTGCGGCCTCCCGCTGTGTATAGATGGCGCCGTGCGGCCTCTCGCTGTATATAGATGGCTAAGTGCGGCCTCCTGCTGTGTATAGATGGCTACGTGCGGCCTCCGGCTGTTTATAGATGGCTACGTGTGGCCTCCTGCTGTGTATAGATGGCTACGTGCGGCCTACTGCTGTGTATAGATGGCTACATGCGGTCTCCTGCTGTGTATAGATGGCTACGTGCGGCCTCCTGCTGTGTATAGATGGCTACGTGCGGCCTCCCGCTGTGTATAGATGGCTACGTGCGGCCTCCCGCCGTATAAAGATGGCTACGTGCGGCCTCCCGCTGTGTGTAGATGGCGCCGTGCGGCCTCTCGCTGTATATAGATGGCTACGTGCGGCCTCCTGCTGTGTATAGATGGCTACGTGTGGCCTCCTGCTGTGTATAGATGGCTACGTGCGGCCTCCAGCTGTGTATAGATGGCTAGGTGCGGTCTCCTGCTGTGTATAGATGGCTACGTGAGGCCTCCTGCTGTGTATAGATGGCTACGTGCGGCCTCCTGCTATGTATAGATGGCTACGTGTGGCCTCCCGCTGTGTATAGATGGCTACGTGCGGCCTCCCGTTGTGTATAGATGGCTACGTGCGGCCTCCTGCTGTGTATAGATGGCTACGTGCGGTCTCCCGCTGTGCATAGATGGCTACGTGCAGCCTCCCGCTGTGTATAGATGGCACCGTGCGGCCTCCCGCTGTGTATAGATGGCTACGTGCGGCTACCTTTATGTATAGATGGCTACATGTGGCCTCCTGCTGTGTGTAGATGGCGCCGTGCGGCCTCCCGCTGTATATAGATGGCTACGTGCGGCTTTCCGCTGTGTATTGATGGCTCCGTGCGGCCTCCCGCTGTATATAGATGGCTACGTGCGGCCTCCCGCTGTATATAGATGGCTACGTGCGGCCTCCTGCTGTGTATAGATGGCGCCGTGCGGCCTCTCGCTGTATATAGATGGCTACGTGCGGCCTCCTGCTGTTTATAGATGGCTACGTGTGGCCTCGTGCTGTGTATAGATGGCTACGTGCGGCCTGCTGCTGTGTATAGATGGCTACATGCGGTCTCCTGCTGTGTATAGATGGCTAGGTGCGGCCTCCTTCTGTGTATAGATGGCTACGTGCGGCCTCCTGCTGTGTATAGACGGCTACGTGCGGCCTCCTGCTGTGTATAGATGGCTACGTGTGGCCTCCCGCTGTGTATAGATGGCTACGTGCGGCCTCCCGCTGTGTATAGATGGCTAAGTGCGGCCTCCTGCTGTGTATAGATGGCTACGTGCGGCCTCCCGCTGTGTATAGATGGCTACGTGCAGCCTCCCGCTGTGTATAGATGGCGCCGTGCGGCCTCCCGCTGTGTATAGATGGCTACGTGCGGCTTCCTTTATGTATAGATGGCTACATGTGGCCTCCTGCTGTGTGTAGATGGCGCCGTGTGGCCTCCCGCTGTGTATAGATGGCTACGTGCGGCCTCCCGCTGTATATAGATTGCTGCGTGCAGCCTCCCGCTGTGTATAGATGGCGCCGTGCGGCCTCTCGCTGTATATAGATGGCTATGTGCGGCCTCCTGCTGTGTATAGATGGCTACGTGTGGCCTCCTGCTGTGTATAGATGGATACGTGCGGCCTCCTGCTGTGTATAGATGGCTACGTGCGGTCTCCTGCTGTGTATAGATGGCTACGTGCGGCCTCCTGCTGTGTATAGATGGCTACGTGCGGTCTCCTGTTGTGTATAGATGGCTACGTGTGGCCTCCCGCTGTGTATAGATGGCTACGTGCAGCCTCCTGCTGTGTATAGATGGCGCCGTGCGGCCTCCCGCTGTGTATAGATGGCTACGTGCGGCTTCCTTTATGTATAGATGGCTACATGTGGCCTCCTGCTGTGTGTAGATGGCGCCGTGTGGCCTCCCGCTGTGTAAAGATGGCTACGTGCGGCCTCCCGCTGTATATAGATGGCTACGTGCGGCCTCCCGCTGTGTATAGATGGCGCCGTGCGGCCTCTCGCTGTATATAGATGGCTACGTGCGGCCTCCTGCTGTGTATAGATGGCTACGTGTGGCCTCCTGCTGTGTATAGATGGATACGTGCGGCCTCCTGCTGTGTATAGATGGCTACGTGCGGTCTCCTGCTGTGTATAGATGGCTACGTGCGGCCTCCTGCTGTGTATAGATGGCTACGTGCGGCCTCCTGTTGTGTATAGATGGCTACGTGTGGCCTCCCGCTGTGTACAGATGGCTACATGCGGCCTCCCGTTGTGTATAGATGGCTAAGTGCGGCCTCCTGCTGTGTATAGATGGCTACGTGCGGCCTCCCGCTGTGTATAGATGGCTACGTGCAGCCTCCCGCTGTGTATAGATGGCGCCGTGCGGCCTCCCGCTGTGTATAGATGGCTAAGTGCGGCTACCTTTATGTATAGATGGCTACATGTGGCCTCCTGCTGTGTGTAGATAGCGACGTGCGGCCTCCCGCTGTGTATAGATGGCTACGTGCGGCCATCCGCTGTGTATTGAGGGCGCCGTGCGGCCTCCCGCTGTGTATAGATGGCTACGTGCGGCCTCCCGCTGTATATAGATGGCTACGTGCGGCCTCCCGCTGTGTATAGATGGCGCCGTGCGGCCTCTCGTTGTATATAGATGGCTACGTGCGGCCTCCTGCTGTGTATAGATGGCTACGTGCGGTCTCCTGCTGTGTATAGATGGCTACGTGCGGCTACCTTTATGTATAGATGGCTACATGTGGCCTCCTGCTGTGTGTAGATAGCGACGTGCGGCCTCCCGCTGTGTATAGATGGCTACGTGCGGCCATCCGCTGTGTATTGAGGGCGCTGTGCGGCCTCCCGCTGTGTATAGATGGCTACGTGCGGCCTCCCGCTGTATATAGATGGCTACGTGCGGCCTCCCGCTGTGTATAGATGGCGCCGTGCGGCCTCTCGTTGTATATAGATGGCTACGTGCGGGCTCCTGCTGTGTATAGATGGCTACGTGCGGCCTCCTGCTGTGTATAGATGGCTACGTGCGGCCTCCTGCTGTGTATAGATGGCTACGTGCGGTCTCCTGCTGTGTATAGATGGCTACGTGCGGCCTCCTGCTGTGTATAGATGGCTACGTGCGGCCTCCTGCTGTGTATAGATGGCTACGTGTGGCCTCCCGCTGTGTATAGATGGCTACGTGCGGCCTCCCGCTGTGTATAGATGGCTACGTGCGGCCTCCCGCTGTGTATAGATGGCTACGTGCGGCCTCCCGCTGTGTATAGATGGCTACGTGCAGCCTCCCACTGTGTATAGATGGCGCCGTGCGGCCTCCTGCTGTGTATAGATGGCTATGTGCGGCCTCGTGCTGTGTATAGATGGCTACATGCGGCCTCCTGCTGTGTATAGATGGCTATGTGCGGCCTCCCGATGTGTATAGATGGCTACATGTGGCCTCCTGCTGTGTGTAGATGGCGCTGTGCGGCCTCCTGCTGTGTATAGTTGGCTACGTGCGGCCTCCCTCTGTGTATACATGGCTACATGTGGCCTCCTGCTGTGTGCAGATGGCGCCGTGCGGCCTCCCGCTGTGTATAGATGGCTACGTGCGGTCTCCCGCTGTGTATAGATGGCTATGTGCGGCCTCCTGCTGTGTATAGATGGCAACGTGTGGCCTCCCGCTGTGTATAGATGGCTACGTGCGGCCTCCCGCTGTGTATAGATGGCTACGTGCGGCCTCCCGCTGTATATAGATGGCTATGTGCGGCCTCCCGCTGTGTGTAGATGGCGCCGTGCGGCCTCTCGCTGTATATAGATGGCTACGTGCGGCCTCCTGCTGTGTATAGATGGCTACGTGTGGCCTCCTGCTGTGTATAGATGGCTACGTGCGGCCTCCAGCTGTGTATAGATGGCTAGGTGCTGTCTCCTGCTGTGTATAGATGGCTACGTGAGGCCTCCTGCTGTGTATAGATGGCTACGTGCGGCCTCCTGCTGTGTATAGATGGCTACGTGTGGCCTCCCGCTGTGTATAGATGGCTACTTGCGGCCTCCCGTTGTGTATAGATGGCTACGTGCGGCCTCCTGCTGTGTATAGATGGCTACGTGCGGCCTCCCGCTGTGTATAGATGGCTACGTGCGGCCTCCCGCTGTGTATAGATGGCACCGTGCG